>NW_018406060.1:945681-958471 GCF_002113885.1 Mizuhopecten yessoensis
GGGGCCCCAAAAGGAACATTTACCAATATTTTCAAATTCTTATCCTTTGATGACATGACAAGTATTGTATTTCACTTAGTTTACATGCTGATTTCCACATCACATCTAAACAATAAAATAAAGCTACCAGTACCTATGATATAACTCAGGTGACCGCTAAGGCCCTTGGGCCTCTTGTTTGAAATATTGGTTAATTTTCCCTTTGGGGCCCCGTCCTTGCCCCAGGGGTTGGGGTAGGAATCCCAGTTTTACAATTTTGTAGCCTCATCTACCAAGACTGATTCTGACAAAGTTTGAAAAAAATTCCATCAACTGGTTCTTGAGAAGAAGTTAAAAATGTTAAAAGTTCACGCACGACGGACGGAAAGCGATCAGAATAGGTCACTTGAGCAAAGCTCCGGTGACCTAAAAATGACCAGGGTGATATTATCTGGCAAAAATGCTTGGATAAAGGGCTTTAAAATGTGTTCAAATGAATGACCTTCAAATATTTAAGGTCATAGGGATCAAATATGTTGAAAATTTTAATCAACTTAAGTTTGTTCATGTGAAGTGTTGTCACACTTCCATGATCACATCTGGTCAATTGTGTATACATTTTTTAAAGTCATTTTCTCAATATTAAAAAGATATAGGGTGGTGATATTTGGCAAGTTGCATTCTTGGATGAAGGGCTATAAAGTTTGTTCAACTTAATGTGCTTGTTTGACTTTCAAGGTCACAGGGGTCAATTATGTTTACATCTTTTAACAGGTTCTTTTGAATGACTGAGTCAAGACACTGATATTTTGCCTGTTGCTTATTGAAGTCCACTTTTAAGGTTACAATTGTGAGATCAACATCAGGTGCGCGATGCAGGCCCTTAGGGACTCTTGTTATATTTTCACAGATATGCAACATTGCTAAGGAAGAAGAAACACAACAACAAGAGGCCAAGTGGCCTGTATCGCTCATCTCTTTCTTTTGTTACATGAAACTGACATATAGGTAACTTCAGACCGAATTTGGTAACTAGAAAACAAGACATTTTAACATCTCTTAAACTGTTCTTAAGATATTGCTGTTTGAAATTTGAAATTTTAATTTTAAAGCTTTCAACCGGCATGTCGACCTTTGACTACGGCTAGCACTTAAAGTTGACTTTTCGGTGTCCGCTCAATATCTTAAATAACTATCAACCGAATAACTTCATATTTGGTAAGAAAGTTAAATGCTACAAAATCTTGCCTTGTTTCGATACCTGTTTTTATCGTGTCAATTTTAAGAGAGTTATTGCCCTTTAATTTTTAAATTCAATGTTTATTTAACCTCCTCCACTAACTATCTTTAGTAAATATAAACCGATTAACATCAAACTTTGTAATAGATGTAAATGCCATAAAACCTTGCAAGTACAATACCTATCCAACCATTGGATAAGTAGTCTTTGGTTGTCCTTATGTCTAATACATGTATCACAGTGTTATAGGAGTGTTATACAGGGTATAGTAAAATTGGTATACAGAGAGTAATGTACTGTATATAGAAATGTTAGTAGTGTACAGTGTAAAGAGGGTGTTATACAATGGATAGAAAGATTGCTATACAGTATATATAGGGTGTTATATAGGGTATAGAAAGATTGATATACAGAGAGTAATGTACAGTGTATAGGAGTGTTATACAGGGTATAAAAAAGATTGGTATCCTGAAAGTAATGTACAGTGTTGGAGGGTGTTATACAGGGTATAGAAAAATTGGTATACTGAAAGCGTTATACAGGTTATAGGAGTGTTATACATGGTTTAAAATGATTTGTATACAGAGAGAAGTGTCAGTGTATATAGGGTGTCATACATGGTATAGAAAGATAAGTTTACAGATAGTAGTGTACAGTGTATAGAGAGTGTTATACAATGGATGGAAAGATTGATATACCGAGTGGTGTATAGTAAGTATAGGGTGTTATACAGGGTATAGACAGATTGGTATACAGAGTGGTGTATAGTAATTATAGGGTGTTATACAGGNGTTATACAGGGTATAGGCAGATTGATATACAGAGAGTGGTGTATAGTAATTATAGGGTGTTATACAGGGTATAGGCAGATTGGTATACAGAGAGTGGTGTATAGTAATTATAGGTTGTTATACAGGGTATAGGCAGATTGGTATACAGAGTGATGTATAGTTATTATAAGGGGTTATACAGGGTATAGGCAGATTGATATACAGAGAGTGGTGTATAGTAATTATAGGGTGTTATACAAGGTATAGAAAGATGGTTATAAAGAGAGTAGTGTCAGTTTACATAGTGTGTTATACAGGGTATAGAAAAGGTGGTACAGATTGGTATACAGAGAGTAGGGTGTTATACAGGGTATAGACAAATTGGTATACATAGAGTAATGTAGTGTGTAGGAGTGTTATACAGGGTATAAAAAGATTGGTATAAAGGGAGTAGTGTCAGTGTACATAGGGTGTTATACAAGGTATAGAAATATTGGTATACTGAAAGTAATGTAGTGTATGGAGGGTGTTATACATGGTTTAAAAAGATTGGTATACAGAGAGTATTGTTGTGTTTATAGGGTGTTATACAAGGTATAGAAATATTGGTATACTGAAAGTAATGTGCAGTGTATGGAGGACGTTATACAGGGTATAGAAAGATTGATATACAGAGAGGGGTGTATAGTAATTATAGGGTGTTATACAGGGTATAGAAAGATTAATATACAGAGTGGTGTATAGTAATTATAGGGTGTTATACAGGGTATAGAAAGATTGGTATACAGAGAGTAACGTACAGTGTATAGAAGTGTTATACAAGGTATAAAAAGATTGGTATAAAGAGAGTAGTGTCAGTGTACATAGGGTGTTATACAAGGTAAAGAAAAATTGGTATACCAAAAGTAATGTACAGTGTATGGAGTTTGTTATAAAGGGTATAGACAAACTGGTATACAGAGAGTAGTGTCAGTGTTTAAAGGGTGTTATACAGGGTATAGAAAGATTGGTATACAGATAGTAATGTACAGTGTAAAGGAGGTTTATACAGGGTATAAAAAGATGGGTATAAAGGGAGTAGTGTCAGTGTTTAAAGGGTGTTACTGTATACAGATTATAGAAAGATTGGTATATAGAGAGTAAGGTGTTATACAGGGTTTAACAAGATTGGTATACAGAGAGTATTGTTGTGTTTATAGGGCTATATACAAGGTATAGAAATATTTGGTATATAGAGAGTAATGTAGTGTGTAGGAGTGTTATAAAGGTATATAAAAATGGTAAATAGAGAGTACTGCACAGTGTATAAGAGTGTTACACAGGGTATAGAAAGATTGGTATACAGAGAGGAATGGTGTATACAGTGTATGTAGGATGGGGAATAGTGTATACAGTGTATGTAGGATGGGGAATGGTGTATACAGTGTATGCAGGATGGGGAATGGTGTATACGGTGTATGTAGGATGGGGAATGGTGTATACATTGTATGTAGGATGGGGAAGGGTATACAGAGTATGTAGGGTGGGGAATGGTGTATACAGTGTAGGTAGGGTGGGGATGTGTATACAGTGTAGGTAGGAGGGGGAATGGTGTATACAGTCTATGTAGGATGGGGAATGGTGTATACGGTGTATGTAGGATGGGGAAGGGTATACAGAGTATGTAGGGTGGGGAATGGTGTATACAGTCTATGTAGGATGGGGAATGGTGTATACATTGTATGTAGGATGTGGAATGGTGTATACAGTGTAGGTAGGGTGGGGATGTGTATACAGTGTAGGTAGGGTGGGGATGTGTATACAGTGTAGGTAGGATGGGGAAGTGAATACAGTGTAGGTAGGATGGTGAAGTGTATACAGTGTATGTAGGATGGGGAATGGTGTATACATTGTATGTAGGATGGGGAATGGTGTATACAAGGTGATTGTAAATAACGTGCAATATCATGCAGTCTATAATAGTAAATACATGTAATACCTGTCTGTGATAGTAAATACATGTGTAATACCAGTCTGTGATAGTAAAAACATGTGTAATACTTACTGCGCTTAATTGTGATAGCATTAGCGCATGGATTGATGCATCCACAACTTATGCAATATATAATACAAAAAATATCCATAAAGTTTAAGGACATTTTTGTATTATATTGCATAATTTGTGGAAGCACCTATTAATGCACTAATCTGTTGAAATTTAATAATACGTTTAAGTACGAGTCATAAGTAATACTAACACATTATTTGTAATCCAAGTTCAGTTGGGCCTGCTCTCCTGCAAAAATTGTACTTCTGTAGAAACAGCCAAACGCAAACACTTAACATTGATGAGGGAAATGACGTAGTCGCTGGACCATACAAATTAGGACCCACACAGCAGCTGCTGCATGAAATAAGATTAATATTGATGAGGTAACTTTAACAGCCACAGGACCAGGATAAGTTCAGATCGTGTAGTACTTGTGGTGTAAGGGAGGTAAGTCTTACAGATTTCATAATATAATGTGTAGAGTTATCTCCCTTACACCACAAGTGACTATATGATGAATTTTGACTTCATTGTATGTAAATAAATGTTGAAAATAATTCCACCAGTAAGTTTCAGAGAAGTCTGCGATCCATGACCACATATGGTTCTGCTCTTTGGCCACCCGGTTAAGTCAGCCTTCTTGACTAGAAATGCTTATCCTTACAATCTTGGCACCATTTTATGAAATGTTGGTGAATATCTGCCAGTAAATTCTATGAGCAATATAAGTTAACATCTTCCAAGAAAACATTGAAAAAATGTAGAATTAATATATTTACATGTAGTGAGATGTTGAATGCCAACAGCATTCAATTACAGGTGAGCAACACAGTCCCATTGAGCCTCTTGTTATTTTCATTAAAGCCTATTCATGCAAGTGTAGAGGATCCATATTGGAATCTGAATCGTGCAGTATTTAATCGCTTTATTATATTTTAAATGTATCTGTATTTGATTTTCTATTTATATTAAGCTAAAAGGTACCACTAACAGGTAATTGTTATGAAGATTTCCACTTCAGAGCTTTATTTTTTTCTGACTTTAAGTATTCTGTCCAATATTTAGAAGATAACTTAAGTTTTTTTCTTTTTCTATGGTTAATTGGCAAGGTATTCATCTTTCACTGTTAATATGTGTATAGCAACATCAGTAGGCTTTGCAATGGATAATAAGGTTCCAATAATTGTTGTTTCCGAGATACAAGTTTCACGAACAAAAGTCATGTGATTTGGCAGTCACCTGGTGTATTAAGGGGGCGTGTATACTCCCGGTGTAAAGGTAAATGAACTGATCTCTCTATATTGCATTGCACCATGTGTTTTATATGGAAGAAGTCTGTAGAAAAACACTTCTGAATTCAACAGACATTACATAATATATTGTCAGTGGTACAAATATATTTTCAATTTAACAGTACTTAAGGATCTCTGTCCACTACACTGTGTTTTTTTACTTGTATATACTGTAACACAGACGAGCCAAGAGACTTCCGTTCCACGGGTAGCTAAATTCGTTGGGAGTGATGGCATAACAAGCTGAAGTCCTGGGTTAGAATCTCAGTCTAGCCCCAATTACATTTTTTAAGCTCTTCATGATATTTTTTTAAATGCCCGCAAGGTATTGTTTTCATTTCAGAGAATATTTATCAAAGCTATAGTCATTGGCTGGAAAAAACAGTAAAAGATGCATAGTTTTGTCAGTGGTATGGGGATCCTTAAAGTAGGATTTTCAAAAAGAAACAGCCATTACACAAGTCTAAATGTAGGTCATCCGATTACTGTAAACATACTTATTTTAGTGGAAATTCTATTTTAGTGTTTTTGCCTTCATTATGGTCATGCCAATTGAACTTACTCCGAATTTTTTTCTGTTTGATAAATTGTTTATTAAGAGCGCCAATTCATCAATGCATTGATTTGATCAAATTGGATGTGCTAAAATTTGAATGATAAAATAATTATGTTTACAGTGAATGCACTATACATATGACAAAGCGCTTTAAAAACATGATGAACAGACAATAAACACCATTTCTGGTTATTTTTACTTAATTTAATGGTGATTATAACCACAATTAAATTGGAAAGCCAATTACAGAAGCTATCAATGAGCGAAGATTGATAAATGATCAAGGCTTCATAACTTCAGCCTTTTCTGTGCCGGTTCACAAGCCTGCAAAACACAATGAAAAACAAAGTCACATTAAGTTTATGTACCTTCATGTCTAAAAATGCACATTTATATAATTTACATAGTGTCAAATGGAAATATGTAAGCCAAGGATTATGAATGATTGAGAAGTCCCAAAACATAAAATGACAATCCGATGATAAATTTATAATACAGCTGTAATAGTCTCTAAATTAAAACAAACATTACTATTAGTATCCCAGCCAGGTATCATACATGTATGTATAATCACAGACAAGTATTACACATGTATTTATAATCACAAACAGGTATTACACATGTATTTACTATCACAGACAGATATTAAACTCACAGACTGGTATTACAAATATATTTATTATCACAGACTGGTGTTACTCATGTACTTATTATCACAGACTGGTGTTACTCATGTACTTATTATCACAGACTGGTGTTACTCATGTATTTATTATCACAGACTGGTATTACTCATGTACTTATTATCACAGACTGGTGTTACTCATGTATTTATTATCACAGACTGGTGTTACTCATGTATTTATTATCACAGACTGGTGTTACTCATGTATTTATTATCACAGACTGGTGTTACTCATGTATTTATTATCACAGACTGGTGTTACTCATGTATTTATTATCACAGACTGGTGTTACTCATGTATTTATTATCACAGACTGGTGTTACTCATGTATTTATTATCACAGACTGGTGTTACTCATGTATTTATTATCACAGACTGGTGTTACTCATGTATTTATTATCACAGACTGGTGTTACTCATGTATTTATTATCACAGACTGGTGTTACTCATGTATTTATTATCACAGACTGGTGTTACTCATGTATTTATTATCACAGACTGGTGTTACTCATGTATTTATTATCACAGACTGGTGTTACTCATGTATTTATTATCACAGACTGGTGTTACTCATGTATTTATTATCACAGACTGGTGTTACTCATGTATTTATTATCACAGACTGGTGTTACTCATGTATTTATTATCACAGACTGGTGTTACTCATGTATTTATTATCACAGACTGGTGTTACTCATGTATTTATTATCACAGACTGGTGTTACTCATGTATTTATTATCACAGACTGGTGTTACTCATGTATTTATTATCACAGACTGGTGTTACTCATGTATTTATTATCACAGACTGGTGTTACTCATGTATTTATTATCACAGACTGGTGTTACTCATGTATTTATTATCACAGACTGGTGTTACTCATGTATTTATTATCACAGACTGGTGTTACTCATGTATTTATTATCACAGACTGGTGTTACTCATGTATTTATTATCACAGACTGGTGTTACTCATGTATTTATTATCACAGACTGGTGTTACTCATGTATTTATTATCACAGACTGGTGTTACTCATGTATTTATTATCACAGACTGGTGTTACTCATGTATTTATTATCACAGACTGGTGTTACTCATGTATTTATTATCACAGACTGGTGTTACTCATGTATTTATTATCACAGACTGGTGTTACTCATGTATTTATTATCACAGACTGGTGTTACTCATGTATTTATTATCACAGACTGGTGTTACTCATGTATTTATTATCACAGACTGGTGTTACTCATGTATTTATTATCACAGACTGGTGTTACTCATGTATTTATTATCACAGACTGGTGTTACTCATGTATTTATTATCACAGACTGGTGTTACTCATGTATTTATTATCACAGACTGGTGTTACTCATGTATTTATTATCACAGACTGGTGTTACTCATGTATTTATTATCACAGACTGGTGTTACTCATGTATTTATTATCACAGACTGGTGTTACTCATGTATTTATTATCACAGACTGGTGTTACTCATGTATTTATTATCACAGACTGGTGTTACTCATGTATTTATTATCACAGACTGGTGTTACTCATGTATTTATTATCACAGACTGGTGTTACTCATGTATTTATTATCACAGACTGGTGTTACTCATGTATTTATTATCACAGACTGGTGTTACTCATGTATTTATTATCACAGACTGGTGTTACTCATGTATTTATTATCACAGACTGGTGTTACTCATGTATTTATTATCACAGACTGGTGTTACTCATGTATTTATTATCACAGACTGGTGTTACTCATGTATTTATTATCACAGACTGGTGTTACTCATGTATTTATTATCACAGACTGGTGTTACTCATGTATTTATTATCACAGACTGGTGTTACTCATGTATTTATTATCACAGACTGGTGTTACTCATGTATTTATTATCACAGACTGGTGTTACTCATGTATTTATTATCACAGACTGGTGTTACTCATGTATTTATTATCACAGACTGGTGTTACTCATGTATTTATTATCACAGACTGGTGTTACTCATGTATTTATTATCACAGACTGGTGTTACTCATGTATTTATTATCACAGACTGGTGTTACTCATGTATTTATTATCACAGACTGGTGTTACTCATGTATTTATTATCACAGACTGGTGTTACTCATGTATTTATTATCACAGACTGGTGTTACTCATGTATTTATTATCACAGACTGGTGTTACTCATGTATTTATTATCACAGACTGGTGTTACTCATGTATTTATTATCACAGACTGGTGTTACTCATGTATTTATTATCACAGACTGGTGTTACTCATGTATTTATTATCACAGACTGGTGTTACTCATGTATTTATTATCACAGACTGGTGTTACTCATGTATTTATTATCACAGACTGGTGTTACTCATGTATTTATTATCACAGACTGGTGTTACTCATGTATTTATTATCACAGACTGGTGTTACTCATGTATTTATTATCACAGACTGGTGTTACTCATGTATTTATTATCACAGACAGGTGTTACTCATGTATTTATTATCACAGACAAGTATTACACATGTATTTATAATCACAGACAGGTATTACACATGTATTTACTATCACAGACTGGTGTTACTCATGTACTTATTATCACAGACTGGTGTTACTAATGTATGTATTATCACAGACTGGTGTTACTCATGTATTTACTATTTATATAGACTTCATGGTATTATACGTGTATTCACGATCACAGATAAGTGTAAAACAGGTGTTTTACCATCATAAATGGGTATTACACGTGCATATAATATCAGGGGGCCAGAGTGTCGGAGTGGTTAAGGTGTCAGTCCGACTATGATCACTAGCCTTCCACCAATGGGTCACAGGGTCAAGGCCTACTGGGGGCAATCAGCAGGTATGTACTGTCCACAGGTCAATGGTTTCTCTCTGGGGACTCTGACTTTCATTCACCACCAAATCTGGGCTCATCCTTATAGGACTATAGCTGTTAATAAGACATAAAACACAAACACCAAATATTCCATCAAAGACAAGTATTACACATGTATATACTATTCACAGCTACAACTTAGATTATCATTTGACTAATTAACTAAAATAATAATGTCTAAAATATATTTAAAATAAAAGAGATTTCTGTTTTCTGGCAGCCGTATTAACATAACGTTTCCTATAACAGGACCAAACAGGACAATAGGACTATCCAGGTCTACCAGGACAAAAGGACCATCTGAGAAGGACCAACCAGGATAACAAAGGACTTTGGGGATCCCAGAGGGATCTTGGTGCCCACCATTGAACCATCTTCATCAGTTCTCTGTCAGTTTGATCTTTCTGCGGCTATCTTATTAGCAATAACAAACTTTAACTGTCAAAATCCAAGATGGCCACCTGTCGACCACTTTGTTTATTCCCAAACACAAAAGCAAACATGCAAAATAATTGACCAAAGGAAACCTACATAACAAATTTGAGAAAGATTTATTGAGTACATACTTTCTGAGAAATAGCAATAACAAACATTCACTGTCAAAATCCAAGATGGTGCCTATCAGCCATCTTGGTTTTTCGAATCAGTCTCAAAATTAGATATTTATCACTAGAGACAAAGGGGAACCTTAATATCAAATTTGAGAACAATCCCTCAATTTGTTCTAAGAAATAGCAATAACAAACATTCACTGTCAAAATCCAAGATGACCATTTGTTGGCCATTTTGTTTATCCGATCAGTCTCAAAAGTAAACATGCACAATACAGACCAAGGTAAACCCACATATCAAATTTGAGAATGATCCCTCCAGTAATATCTAAGAAATAGCAATTACGGAGTTTAACTCTCAAAATTCAAGATGGTGCCTATCAGCCATCTTGGTTTTCGAATCAGACCCAAAACTCAATATGCATAACTTTCTGAGAAATATTGCTAACAAGAATAGTTTAAGGATGGAGGGAATGATGGACAGATGGACGACAGACCACAGACGAAGGGCGATTTGAATAGCCCACCATCTAATGATGGTGGGCTGATAACAGAACCATCAAAGGAAGACCGATCAGGACCAGAAGATTAACAGAATCATCAAGGACTATCAACAACAGGACTTCCCAAGGATAGGAGGACAATCCAGGACACGAAGCAGCAGCACCATCTCAGACTCTGGAACACAAGGACAAATCCAGGACCATCACAGGAGAACCAGCAACAACAGGACAATCCAAGAACAACAAACAACAACAGGACTGTCACCCCAGCAGAAGGACGAAGACAGTAGGACCATCCAAGAACTAAGGACAAATAATTATAGTAATGACATTTCTCACATATATGTATAGACAGTCATAAATGTTAACATCAAAGTCAAATATAATAAAGTTACAAGAAAACAGTGGTATTAAAATAATGGTATTACAAATTGCTATATCATGGTAGGTTCAGGAACCTTTTGCACAAACGTATTTGTACACCTGAAAATTTCAGCAACCATAACAAGATAAATTCATCACAGGCAATACTGCAAACCAGCATATTAAGGGTCAAATATTGTTACCCTATGCCTCATCCTTACAAGGTTTTTAACACATCTGACCCTTGTGACCTTGATAGAAGGTCAAGTTCATTTGTTTCCAACAGCTTTATAGCACTCCATCCCAGAATGCTAAATGTCAAATATGATCACATTTTGCATCACGCCCAGTTATTCAGATGCCGTTTGAATGTTTCACGATACATTTTTAACGGCTTAAATTTACAGCCCAGAGAAGATGTTCCTGGAAAGTTTGCACTTATTTGACCTTTGATTGACCTTATAGGCGAAGGTCACAGCAGCATAATGACAATGTGAATCTACATATATTATTTGGGGGGGAGGGGGAGGGGGGAGGGGAAAGAGATTTTCCGAAACAGAATGCATTTGGTGGTCACAATTTAAACTCCATGGCAGTGCATGCATTTGATATGAACACTCGTCAATTCTTAATAAAAAAATAAAAAAAGATTATGCAAGTAATGATGCATATTTTACAATAAATCACAATAAAATCTGCTTGTATTCAGAAAACAAAACTACTTTGAAACCAAAATGAAAGGTTCCCCAAAATGAAAGGTTCCCCATTGAGGACCCCTGCTAAAATGTCGTATTTTGAAGACGGAGAATCGAAGATCTAACACGTATAGGATCAAATTAAAATGTAAGTATTCTAGCCTTAAAATCAAGGTCACTGTTGCTAAAAATAGAATTTTGCTTAATTGATAAATCATAAAAATCTCAAACTTGGTGTGGGGAAGCCACTTGTGGGGGCATGGTCCACCAGAGGTAAAGGTCATGATTGCCTAACCCTTACAGTGCTGTATATATATTTAGTGTATGGTCCCGCCATTGCTGAATTAATTATGGAAACTAATCATAATCTACTCGTCAAGATACTAGTAATAAAAGTAACATATGAAATGATCTTGGACTCTAGATCTTGTCTTTGATCAACATCTCGAACCATCTTTGTCATGTTGTTTTACCTGTACAGGTAAAAATACAGGTGAAAAACTTGCATTAAATTAATCAATCAAAGTAAAAAAGATTGTGAATTCACCTGTCCAGGTGGTTAATTATTGTATAATACTCAAAATCAATTAGTAGTTAATAATTTAATTCAATCTGATTTATTAAAAAAAATAGAGTCTGAGTTGTCAGTGTAAGCTACCATGTTTGTTTAACCCTTCAAACCACTCGGGTGATAAACGAGGTCAACTACCTTGGTAAGGTATTAATAATTGAAACACGACACACAATTGAACAGATATGTTCCCTTTTAACCAATCAGAAGATGTTATGAGCGCCCATGGTTCAAAGAAGCTTCTAGAACATTTCATAGCATGTTTACCTGAAGATCGATTATAGTGGCGACCAGCACTGGTGGACTGCGATGTGCGGTCCAACATTAGTCAGGACACACACTCTATAGGTTAAAATAGTGTATTCCTTGGTTGATTTTGTCCCAATTATACAAATTATGAATGAGTTGCATGGCCAAGTATTTCGCACAAAGGAGCACAGCTCCAACAAAAAAGGTAGAAGTCCCAAATTAAAATGCCAATGCACAACAACTACATAAGATATCCACCATTCATGCAAAGTTTCAATGAAATCCACCCGTTAGTTAAGGATGAGTTTTCTGTACAAGTTACTGGTTACTGCGGACGACAAACAGACAGGGTGATTCTAGTATAACCCTCC
>NW_018406060.1:958681-960816 GCF_002113885.1 Mizuhopecten yessoensis
CGGACGGACGCACTTTGTGCCAGGTGAGTTAAAAAATGAAAGACAATTCTGCATATTAACCATCACATATATCTATGAATACTATATACCCCCCAGAGGTCAAAGCGGGGCTATATTATCAATATATAAATTTCAAAATGACAGTGACCATGTCAAAAGCAAGCACAAACAGATGAATATAACATTTGGTGATCATTCCATGACTCATGGAAAGAATACCAAATGTTAGGAAATTCATGTGTTTGTGCATGCAATCAACAAAGCCACTGTCGCGAGACTATATTATACTGTCCCTGTAGAGCTAAATTCAATAAAGTGCTAAGGAGTTCAGGATCTCACTGAATGACAGCTGTGACAATCTAATAAGAACTAGGACAGGGACAATCTAATAAGAACTAGGACAGTGACAATCTTAAAAAGAACTCAGATTATTGCAGTGAGTAATTTTCTTCCCAAGAGGATTTATAGAGGTAGAGTACCAAGTAATAACATCTTCCAACAAAGACCCATATTGTGTATATGGTAACCATGCTTACATAACATGAAACGTTTGCTCTAGAATACTACATTAAGGTAAAGAGTTACAGCACTATCCTGTATCTCCAATGAAGACGAGTTCCAAATTATTAATCATTTTTTCTAACTTTCAAATATACAATAGAAAGGCATCTCTAACTCAGAGAAAAGGGTATATTTTGCCTGTAGCTTAATGTTGTAAAGTTCTATGAAGTGCTGAATTACCTGGACCACCTTTGAAGGTCAGATACTGTAAGCCAAAGGCTAACTAATACCCCCGCTCCTATATAAACCAGAATTGTAAGCTAAAGGCTTACTAATGCAAAGCTATAGTCTCCCACCAGTGATGAGTTAATCACTATTTCATTAAAAACAAAAACAAAATAAAATAACAAAAAAATAAAAAAATAAAATGTAGATACAGAATTATTTGTTCACTTTTATGTCGCCGAAAGGAGGACAAAAAAGCAAATCCCCAATTCTGCAGAGGGATCCCCACATTAGTCGCCTCTTACGTTCCCTGCAGTGGGGGAAACAGCAGGTGTATTCTTTTCATGTTCCCCAACCTGCAAGGGGTCACAAACATTATAATAATTTACAGCATTATGTTAAAGGTCTAATTCAATACAACTAAAACTGTAAGCCAAAGGCTAAAGAAAAGAAATCCACCCATAAGTGTAGGAGTTGCATGGACAAGTATTTCGCACAAAGGAGCATAACTCCATCAAAAAGGGTAGAAATCCCTAATTAAAATGCCAGTGCACAACAACTAAATAAGATATCCATCATTCATGCAAAGTTTCAATGAAATCCACCCGTCAGTTAAGGATGAGTTTTCTGTACAAGTTACTGGTTACTGCGGACGACAGACAGACAGGGTGATTTCAGTATAACCCTCTCCCCTTAACTTCATTGCATTACTAACCCAATACAAGAGGCCCAATGGGCCTGCATCGCTCACCTGGTATAAATCTCACACTTGCAACCTTAAAAGTGATCTAAAATAAAGCTACAGGCAAAATATCAGTATTTATGATTTAAGTCATTCAAAAGAACCTGTTAAAAGATTAAAACATTTCACCCCTATTACTTTGAAAGTCGACCATGTCATTATGTTGAACAAATTGTATAGCCTTTCATCTCAGTATGCAACTTACAAAGAATCAACATCCTGGGACCCATGATTATTCAGAAGAGGTTGTTTAAAGATTTTAAACAAATTTAACCCCTGTGACCTTGAATATAAGTCAAAGTCATTCACTTTAACAAACATAGTAGTCCTTGATCTGACTAAATATCAACATCCTGAGCCTTTTGGTTTTTCAGAACAAGCTGTTTCAATATTTTGAACATATTTGCTCCTTGTGACCTTGAATATGATTCAAGGTCATACATTTAAACAAACTTTGTAGCCCTTCATCCTAGTATGCTACTGGCCAAATATCATCACCCTGTGCATTTTGGTTATTCAGAAAAAGTTATTTAATGTTTTTCACATATTTGACCCCTGTGACCTTGAATATAAGTGAAGGTCATTCATTCGAACAAACTTGATAGCCCTTTACCCCAGCATGTTACTGGCCAAATATCATCACCCTGGGCATTTTGGTTATTCAGAA
>NW_018406060.1:963557-970396 GCF_002113885.1 Mizuhopecten yessoensis
TTTTTTTCTAACTTTCAAATATACAATAGAAAGGCATCTATAACTCAGAGAAAAGGGTATATTTTGCCTGTAGCTTAATGTTGTAAAGTTCTATGAAGTGCTGAATTACCTGGACCACCTTTGAAGGTCAGATACTGTAAGCCAAAGGCTAACTAATACCCCCACTCCTATATAAACCAGAATTGTAAGCTAAAAGCTAACTAATGCAAAGCAATATAGTCTCCCACCAGTAATGAGTTAATCACTATTTCATTGAAAATTTCATTAAAAACAAAAACAAAATAAAATAACAAAAAATTAAAAAAATAAAATGTAGATACAGAATTATTTGTTCACTTTTATGTCCCCGAAAGGAGGACACAAAAGCAAATCCCCAATTCTGCAGAGGGATCCCCACATTAGTCGCCTTTTACGCTCATGCAGAGGGGGAAACAGCAGGTGTATTCTTTTCATGTTCCCCAACCTGCAGGGGAGTCACAAACATCATTATAATTTACAGCATTATTTTAAAGGCTCAATACAACTAGAACTTTAAGCCAATGGCTAAAGAAATCCACCTGTAAGTGTAGGAGGAGTTGCATGGACAAGTATTTCGCACAAAGGAACACAACTCCATCAAAAAGGGCAGAAGTCCCAAATTAAAATGCCAATGCACAACAACTACATAAGATATCCACCATTCATGCAAAGTTTCAATGAAATCCACCCGTTAGTTAAGGATGAGTTTTCTGTACAAGTTACTGGTTACTGCGGACGACAGACGAACAGGGTAATTCCAGTATAACCCTTCCCCCTTAACTTCATTGCATTACTAACCCAATAAAAATGAAAGACAATTCTGCATATTAACCATGACATATATCTATGAATACTATATACCCCCCAGAGGTCATAGCGGGGCTATATTATCAATATATACATTTCAAAATGACAGGGACCATGTCAAAAGCAAGCACAAACAGATGAATATAACATTTGGTGATCATTCCATGACTCATGGAAAGAATACCAAATGTTAGGAAATTCATGTGCTTGTGCATGCAATCAACAAAGCCACTGTCGCGAGACTATATTATACTGTCCCTGTAGAGCTTAATTTTATAAAGTGCTATGAAGTTCAGGATCTCACTGAATGACAGTGACAACAATCTAATAAGAACTGAGTAATTTTCTTCCCAAGAGGATTTATAAACGTAGAGTACCGAGTAAAAGAAAAAGATTCACAGCTGGTCTTCATAATATACCAAGGTTCATGTATCATGACTAGACCAAATGCTCGTTATGACATCATTGTTTGAAGTTTTTAACATATTTGACCCCTGTGACCTTGAAAGTAGGTCAATGTTATTCTAATGAGGAAATGTATAGCACTCCATCCCAGGCACCTTCTGGCCAAATATCATGACCCTGTACCTTATGGAACTTGAGAAGAAGACTGTTTTTAACCAATGTTTAGGTTTGACCCCCGACTAGCACTTGAAGTTGACCATTGATCTCAATACTGTAATTAAAAAAAAAAATGCACTTCTGGTCTACATAACATACTCAAGTATCATGATTCTAGTCCAAAAAGTTCTTAGGATATTGTTGTTTGAAAGTAGGTCAAGGTCATTTTAATGGGGACACTTTATAGCACTCCATCCCAGGTACCTACTGGCCAAATATCATGACCCTACGTCCTCCAGTTGACGGACGCCGCAGTACGGCATAAGGTCCCATGGCCCTTTGGGCCAGGTGAGCTAAAAACCAAATGTTAGGAAATTCATGTGTTTGTGCATGCAATCAACAAGAACACTGTCATGAGACTTGGACCATCTTTGAATTTCAAAGATTCCAAATGAGTAAAAGGTGGGAGGCACAGGCCCATAGGGAAAAAGATAATTTTCTCATTTCTTTTCATTATATTTTTGTCCCTAATCAAGCTGTGTAAAGCTCAAAATTAAATATACAAAATTAAGGAACAAGAACATTTTAACTTTAAGACATTTGAATAAGACCTATGTTTTACTTGTTGAATATAGTTATGAAAATCTTCAACACTCAGATACAAAACGTCTGCCTGGCAATCCACTTGTTTTTTTATCAGACACAAAATTGAAAATATAAAACTTAAGGACCCAGAGGAATCTACAAATCAAATTTATGAAATGTCTGTCAAGTTATGCTTCAGATATATAAATGTAATGTAAACGATCTTCAACTGACAAAATCCAAGATGGCTGCCATCTCGTTTAATTCAAGATAAGTCTCAAAATTAAACAGGCGAAACTATGTATCAAGGAAACTTATATATATCAACAATATTTGATCATCAAGATTTGTCCTAAACTTCTTGAGAAAAAGCAATAACAAATTGGACCTGTCAAAATGTTTGATGCCTGCCTGGTAGCCAACTTGTTTTTCCTAGCTGTTCAACTAGGAACCGAATATTTGACAGAGATCTCTCCAGTGAGAACTACAACTATAAGCCACTGGCTAACTAATAACCCCTGCCCCCTACTTTGTTTTGAAGAAAATCTTACATCAATGGCTGAAAGAAAAAATGAAAGTGAGGTGCACCACTGCATGCATGAAGAATCGGTCATGAGTAAAAAAAATCATTTAAGTCTATTACTTTAGAAGGAGTTGCCCAGATAAAGATTGAAATCACACGATTCAAAGAGGGCGATAACTCTGGGCAAAATGGTGAAAACAAAACATTAAAAGAACAGTTTAAAATCTTTTAACAAAGGGCCATAATTCCATAAAAGTGTCGGAATGAAAAAATAATATAAAGATGAACAATGACGGGGTACTTATTATATGCATCAAGTTTTGTTGAAATCAGCCTACAAGTTTTTCCAATTTTTCAGAAAGTGCCATAACTCATTAAAAGGGTCAGAATGAAAAATTAATGGATGCACAACATCAGGGTTTGGTTACCATATTTTTAAAGTTTAGTTGAATTCGGTAGACAAATGTAGAAGTTGTTCGAACAAGAATTTATCTGGTTTTTCAACAAAGGGCCATAAATCAATCAAAAAATGAAAGTGAGGTGCACAACTATATATTTACAATCGTATGGCATTGCCACTATATAACTCTACCAAATTCAGTTGGCATTCATATAGGCTATGAATGCCATGGACCAATTGTTGATGTCATCAGTATTATGACATCATAGTTGTTACGTTGGATACCAATGACCCACCCCCGGGCGATGGCTGTTCTATTCATTGAACAAGCATAAATGTTACATAGTTTTAACTCAAAGCGGAACAAGGCATCACAAATGATACAAATCCCCTCGCATTCACACATTGTGACATATGTAAGAGGAAATGAAGTCGCTTAAAGAGCGATGATAAAGTTTTTGGTAAAAATAGTAAAGGTGACCTTGATCGTTAACGCAGTAACCTGAAGCGTAAGCTTGTTTAAGACATTGTCATTCCAAACACTTGTATCAAGTTTCATGAAATATCGTTGAGGAATGAAGTTGCTAGAGCAATGACAAAGAGTAACATACATACTTGCGTACAGGCCGAATCCTATTTTGAAATTGGTGGGATAAAACAAGAATCGTTTCAGGTAGGACGGTGTTGAAGTATGGTTACAGATCATCAATATGACATGTTCTCACCTTCTCCCAAACTCACATTGTATTGTTTATCAGCTTGAAGCCTTGCGGCTCATAGGCATATTATTACAACAATTATACAATGATAACAATGAAATAGAATAATCCTATAGAATAATATGGACATGATATCACTGTGTATAGGATTTGTGAAAAACAAAAGGAAATATTATCCTGTACAGATCTTACATAACTATATGAACAGTGTATGTTATAACGCTTTTCTATTCAAATAACTTTATAAAATTGGGTATAGGCATTATATTATGTATGCCATAATCTTATTCTGTTTAACCCTTTCACCCCTAAGTATCTCAAGTAGACTCTACCATTACATTTATCAGGGCGAGTCCATTATCGTCTACAGTGGTGAAAGGGTTAAATATATCTATAAAGTGGAAGATGGACAGTATATATGATATGGCATTTATAATATTAATAGACGTGCGCTAAAAGGACATGTTTTAAAATAAGGTAAATAATCATTTCAGTAACTTGACTGTTATAAGGCTTAATTACAAATGGACAATATAAAGTAAAACGTTATTTAATAATCACCTGAGGTACACTGAGAGGAGGATAATCAATATCCTGTACATTAGGAGACGATCAACCTATACTACACGTTTATAAACTTGAAATTAGTTGATAATTGTACAATATACCAAGTTTGAAATCTTGATCGTACTAAGAGACTTAATTGCAGGTATTTACCGAGATTAAATAAAGTCCCAAGCGTGAAACTGATTGAAACAGAATTAGTGTTTTGTTTTATGCAATGATAGATATCATCAACATTGCGACAGATAAAAACATCAGCAAGGACAAAATGTTATTTTTCAACCCAATTATTAGCATCAATACATAAAAGAAAGGAAATACTGATTAATCTGCATAGCAATATTGGTTATTCATGCCTTATCAATTAAAATATGAAATCCTGTTTTTGATTTGTATTCATGATCAATGTAACACAAAACAGAAGAGCATGGCTGATTTTGGGTACATTTTTCATGTCTAAATTGAATAATACGGCCAAATTAAAAGCTTATATGATTTTCTGTGTGTATGAAATTACTTGGGTTTAATGCTAAAGGACATGACTATATCATGACCCGTGATGATTGCTCATTGTACACCCATGAAGCTGAGCATATTCATATGAAACAGCGGAGGTATGCACTGGAAACCACTATTTCAGTGCTTGAGGTCAATGTGAAAGGTCAAATTGGGGTCACAGAGACCTTGTTTTAGGAAATGACACTGCCTTCCCATGATGTACATACATGTAGAAAGATTGATGCCCTTCAGTGAAACAGTGGCTGAGATATATGCTCTGGAAACCACAATCTGCACGGACGAATACAGAGATAGATGGACAAACACACATATGAAGTAAATACTACACGGATGAATATACATTGTATACACGTACAGACGGACACACGGACAAAGTAAATACTGGATACACCAGTGAGGTCAATGCAGGCGTATAAATATCAATAGGTAAATTTCAACATCACTCTTTGTCATGAAAGTGAACATTTCAATAGCATGCACCAACTGATGAATATAACATTTGGTGATTCAAAAACACAAACCAAAACAAAGAAATCCTTTAAAATATGATGTGAAGTAAGATTGATGGAAGAGTTTATGGCAAGCCATCAAACTTAATTTTGAACCCTTTCACCACTGTAGACCATAAAAGACTCATCCAGATCAATGTATGGTAGAGTCTACTTAAGTTACCTAGGGGTGAAAGGGTTAAGGATCCCCATACCACTGCCAAAAACTACATAAAATAAACCTCAATATCTCAAAGGACAACTACGCATAGGAAACTAGTTTTTTTCTGGTATTTAATACCTTTGATAAATCATTTCTGAAAAGGAAACCATACCTTGCATACCTTACATGTTATCTCTATTATATTTTCATATAATCAATAGTGTTGTGAATGTAAAAGACAGTGTGCTAGACATGGATTCAAACCCTGAACCTTAATTAACCCTTTCACCACTGTAGACCATAATGGACTCATCCATATCAATGCATGGTAGAGTCTACTTAAGTTACCTAGGGGTGAAAGGGTTAAGGATCCCCATACCACTGCCAAAAACTACATAAAATAAACCTCAATATCTCAAAGGACAACTACGCATAGGAAACTAGTTTTTTTCTGGTATTTAATACCTTTGATAAATCATTTCTGAAAAGGAAACCATACCTTGCATACCTTACATGTTATCTCTATTATATTTTCATATAATCAATAGTGTTGTGAATGTAAAAGACAGTGTGCTAGACATGGATTCAAACCCTGAACCTTAATTAACCCTTTCACCACTGTAGACCATAATGGACTCATCCATATCAATGCATGGTAGAGTCTACTTAAGTTACCTAGGGGTGAAAGGGTTAAGGATCCCCATACCACTGCCAAAAACTACATAAAATAAACCTCAATATCTCAAAGGACAACTACGCATAGGAAACTAGTTTTTTTCTGGTATTTAATACCTTTGATAAATCATTTCTGAAAAGGAAACCATACCTTGCATACCTTACATGTTATCTCTATTATATTTTCATATAATCAATAGTGTTGTGAATGTAAAAGACAGTGTGCTAGACATGGATTCAAACCCTGAACCTTAATTAACCCTTTCACCACTGTAGACCATAATGAACTCATCAAGATCAATGTATGGTAGAGTCTACTGAATTACATAGGGGTGAAAGGGTTCAACTGTTGCTCTAACTGACTGAGCTACCCAGTCAATGGAAGTGTCCTTGACCAACTAAACAACAGCTGTATCTTAAACAAAATTAAGGGGAGGTAACTGATTATACAAAACAAGAGGCCCATGGGCCTTAACGATCACCTGATATATTTATACAGAGAGTTGATTTTGTTTTTAACACGAACAGAAATATTATTCTGTGACAAAAAACAATAAAACCAACCTATTCAATATCTAGCATACAGATTTAAGACTAAAAAGTATTTGAAACTAGCACCTCTCATTCTAAACAAGGAAAATGAAGAAATTTTAGCACACAGACTCCTTTGGGCCCCACCCTGCATCCCTTGGGGGTAGGGCTGGCTCAAAGTTTTCAAAGTATCAAACTGTCAACTCAAGGTTATAATTCCAATCAAGTTATTAATATGTAATATTCAAAGTATCATTTGCCATTATAAACCATAATAAATTTTGCC
>NW_018406060.1:970426-986629 GCF_002113885.1 Mizuhopecten yessoensis
TGCTACCTAATACTGATAATGCTAACCCAAATTGAATTACTTCCAATGGAAATTAAACAAATGTTGGTCCAAAATGTGATTTCCCTATATAAACTATAGTAAAGTTTACCCCCTCCCCAGGGGGAAACGTGAGACCCCAGGGTCAAGAAATTCACAATTTTGGTAAAGCACCTTAAGACCCTTCCATCTATGAAGAGTATTTGATTCTACTATATCGGTCTTGAGAAGAAGATTTTTGAAATTTTAGTCAATTTGACCCTTTTTGGCCCCGCCCCTCAGGCCCCTGGGGGCCGGGATCAAACCGGCAACTGTTTTTGTTGACCTTTGGCCATGGAAGGTTTCTGCAAAATTTCATTGAAATTGGTTCAGGGGTTTTGGAGAAGAAGTCGAAAATGTAAATTGTTAACGGACGCACGACGACGGACAAAAGGCGATTGCAATAGGTCACTTGAGACTTTGTCTCAGGTGACCTAAAAAACAGTCAAGTGGAACAGTGATCTGTTACACACAAAGTGTCACAACCGTATCAGAGATATCTGAGAATGAAATACAGATATCTAATTCAAACAAACATGTAATACAGATATCGTTTAAGTAATAGATATCTTTAATTGTAATGGAGATATCTGAAAGAAGCAATGAATTGAACAGCACACATACCATCTGATGATGGTGAGCTGGAAATCTTTGTATGATAGTAAATACAATTGTAATACTTGAAATACATAAATTGAACATCGGTCTGTGATTGTAACATGATGTGTACATGTGCGATTCTTTTACAATGCTCCTGTGCTCTGTGTTGTTAGCAATGGGTGCAGCAGATTTATTTATTTATGTCCCAAGAAGAGGACACAAAAGCAAATCCCCAACTCTGTGGGGGTTTACACATCAGTCGCCTCTTACGATCATGCAGTGGGTAGCAGCAGGTGTATTCTTTTCTTGATCCCCGAGCTGCAGGGGTGAGTTGTGGAGATATTTTTAAATCAAACTAAAGAGCACAGAATGGTTAGGTTGTATGGGCTCTGATTCAATGCTGTAGTTTTTGGTTCCAATCATAAAATAACAAGGCAAAGTATTGCAAGGTCACAGTGTGGTCATAGTGACATACTTTTTGCACTTGCCATCCCAAGATGTCCTTTTACACCAAATCTGGTTACTCCAGGTAAAAGATATGTCCTGGACAAACATTTTCAAAAGTAAAGGTCAAAGGTCAGGTAATAGGTCAACATCCCAAGATGTCATTGTACACCAAATCTGATTACTCCGGGTGAAATAGCTTAGAAGATATGCCCTTACAAACATTTTCAACAAAAGTTAAGGTCAAAGGTCAAAGCACAGCTCACAGTGAGGTCATAGTGACCCAATTCTTGCACTCTACACTCCGCCTTCCCAAGATGTCCTAGTAAACCAAATCTGGTTACTCCAGGTGAAATAGTATAGAAAATATGCCCCGGACAAACTTTTCGGACGCAAGGACTGAAGAAGGAAGGACAGACAGTGTGCTATAGGTTTTAGAGTCCCCCCTGGGAACCGGTGCAGGTTTAACATTTGTGGCGGCTTATTATTTGTGTATCTGGTTGATATACATCATTTGTACAATTAGATATTGATTTAGAAAAAGTTAGGACTTACAATAGTTCCCAGTTAGGCAACGCTGATGATCAGACACATCTTTGTGAAATTGAACTGTGAGAAATCAATACAAATACATTTGTAACTTATAATTACATCTCAAAATTAGTGCTTGTCAACCTCCCTTTCTACCATTTACTTGTTGCCAAAATCAATACATGTATGGTCTGAAGCACTTATGAATTGTTGCAGTGAATGGTCTGTATGTAAAAAATCTACAAAGGAATTGTAAAACATTTCTTTTTTCAACAATGAAACTATATTTAACTCAAAGCGTTGGCTTCACCGATACCCCCACTCCAAGCATATCTACAAAGTTCAAAACACTTCATAAATAGTGACTAAAATATGGTGCGGAAACCTGTATTACAGTGTATTTTAGAACTTGTGCTCAAAGCCAAAGTAAGGTCACAGTGACCTTATTTTAGGATGCAACATCCCATCTTTTCAAGATGTACTTATACGAAATGTTTGATGTTTGAAACAGCAAAGAAATAATGATCTGGAAACAATTATTTTAGTACTAAAGGTCAAGGTGAAAGGTCAAATCGAGATCACACTGACCTCATTTTAGGATAATATACATCACCTTTACATGATGTACCTGTATCAAAGTTTAAAGGCTTTTCATGAAACAGCGGCTGAGATATGCTCCTAAAACCCATTATTTTAGAACGAAGTCTAGGTCAAAATGAGGTCACAGTGACCTAGTTTTTAGATGGGACAGGACGCACTGCCTTTCTATGATGTAATTTTGTATAAAGTTTGATGGCCATTCATGGAACAGTAACTGAAATATGCTACAGTAACCAATATTTTAGAACTTAATGTCAAGGTCAAAGTCAAATTGAGGTCACAGTTGTACAAATGTTGATGCCCATTCAAGAAACAGCGTTGGAAATATGCTCCTGAAACCATTATTTGAAAAATTTTGGTCAAGGTCAAAGGTCAAATTAAGATAGTATATATATATAATGCACTGTAAATATTAAAACACATCAATAAAAACTTTTTCAAATGGACCAACAATTTATAGATTAATGTTGGTATGATCAATGACCTGATATCAACAGGCTTATCTTTGGCTTATCTACATCATTGTTGATTAGTCATACCACCTTTACATTCTGCAAATAAATAGACTACCATGGATACTCTCCATATTACCTGTGTTATCTCTATATTACCTGTATACATTTTTCAATCGACCTAGGAAAATCTCTATATTACCTGTGTTATCTCTATATTACCTGTAACTTGTGCCCTGCCCAGGCCTCAAATTCGCAAACTATGGCACTAAATCTCCTGTCTGAGAAATTAGCACCTTTTACCACTACACCCCTCAACCTTATCTAAAAAGGATTTGGTGTTGCAGTGGTCCAGATCTTCATACTCTCGACATGGTCAAAGTGACAAATTATCTATCGCCTCCTCAGAGGTTCTTCCAGATATATACTAGAGAACACTAACATGTCAGCAACGGCTACGCCATGTGCCTTACGTATGATTCAGAGGTAGGGACTGCATCCCCAACTGTCTATTTTTAGTAACAGCGACCTTGACCTTCTATTTCTTTTGGATTCTGAGGTAAGGACTGCATCTCAACATTCTGTTTTATTAATAACAGTGACCTTGAACTTTGGCATTTTTTAAACCCCTAATGCTCATGTTCATCTCAGTGTATCACCATGGTAAATTTCAGAATTTCAAGATAATCCCCGGAAATGAAAGTGTGGACGAACAGCCAGATTGGCGCCCAATTAATGTACTGCTGTAAGGTACCAACATCAAATATATCCTGTATTCTACTTGTGCATTTATCTTTGTAGACATAAAATTATACATTATCTTTGTAGACATAAAATTATACATTTTCTCTGCAGAAAGAGAATGATCAATTATTTCTGTAGACAGGTGAGGATGTTGGTATCTCTGTAGACAGGTGAGGATACATATATTGCTATAGACGAGGTTATGATGATACATAAATTATAGACTAGTTCTGTTACATTATCAGGTGTACAATTCCACATTTAGACACATATAGACAGGTAACGATACAGGTATCACTATAGACAGGTATTGATACAGGTAACACTATAGACAGGTAATGATATATATATATATATCTATAAAGAGGTACTGATGACACATATATTAGTATAGAGCGATTCTGCTACATTATCGGGTGTACAATTCCACATTTACAGTTCTAGCCAGTTAAGAGAATTTGAAACATTCTACAAGCCCTAACTATAAAAAATATTAACAGTTCTCACAGGTCTTGATGTAAAATCTACTTTGCCCATGGCAAAGTCAACTTAACATATATACTGAAATTACATTCAGTATTTTGTATACTATATAAGATATCTCTTAATGTATAAAGGATATCACATTTATTTATATATAACAGTACAATAAGTATGCCTTGAAATAGAAGCGGGCTGCTCCAAAAATATGACTTTATTTTGCCCGCATTTTCGACATCATTAAGTGTTCCGATGTATAATATATATATACAGTAATTGAAATCTCATCACTTATTCATTCAAGGTATCTTATACTAAACGAGATAGTGTGGTATTCAAGACAAGAAACTAATTTCCCAGCCCAGAATCTTTTGAAACACATCCCTCAGGATTTGGCATACTAGCATAGAGGAATAGGCTACTAGATTATGCAGAGAGAATCTGCTATATATTGGCCTTGCCCTTATCATGGTGGCCCAATGACCACAGTGGTGGTTAAAATGGGGGAAGTATCAAGGAATTTATTGTTATCACCTCAATATTCAGGGTTCCCCTTGTAAGGAGGGACTTTGAGTGGGTATACACATATGGCAAATTATCCATATTTTATCCTCATGTTTATGCCAATCCTTTGAGAGATTCTGGGTTAGGCGACTACATTTTCGAAATCTTGTTGAAATGTCATTTCTATGCAAGATATCTTGTTATATTATATATGTATCAAAAAATTAAACGACACATCTCTACATCAACATGGTATGTTGCTCCATCAAAGTTGATGATTATGCACTCATGATCAATAGTTGAAAACAGAAAATTATTGATTACACCAAAAGGATGAAAAGAACATATTGACTAAAACAATCAAGTTTTTGGTAGATATATATATGAGTGTTATAAATAAGTAGGGAGAAAAAATAGTAAAAAAACAAGATTTGCTGTTTACATGGGGTATTTCTGAAGCTGTGATTTGAAGGCATTCAGAGTTGGAGAAAAGACTGTATTTGGAGACAGAGATTTCCAAAGGGAGACAGAGTGAGGAAATTAGCTAAACTTAAAAAAAAATGTTTTTGTCTGAACTACAACATGATATTATCTGAATGGTTTAGAATATTTGAGACAGCTAATAGTATGTTTGAGGAGTTCGCAGCAAATGCAAGTTAAGGAAACATGCCTGTAGTTGGCTGGGGTGTATTTCGATCCCCCTCTTTAACGACTGGTATAACATTTGCCAACTTCCATTCTTTTGGAACCACACCAAAGAGAATTGGTAAAGATATAGTGCACAGAGTAGGAGCAAACTCTGCAGCAGACATTTTAGGACCCTCCCAGGTCATCAGGGCCTGTTGAGAATATACGTTAATGTAAGTTTTTCTACCCAAGTAGTTTGTACAGTGATGAGAGGCACAAGTGGGATGTTATATGGTAAGGGTGGTAGAGGGTCAGAACCACTGTGTCTAAGACTGAATGGTATTGGTATTTCCGCCTTATGTTTCAGGTGTTTGATGATAAATTGCCCTCAGATTTAAGTGGGCCGACCCCAGTGCTGTCTTTACCAACACCTTTTATATAGTTCCAGAGCATTTATTTTTGTTTCTAAGGTTTGTTTGAATACTCATCATAGCTACTGATGTTGTCTAGGTAAGACCAGTAGTATAATTATTCGTCTCACATTGTAATTCCCTTTTGGCTTCTTTAAATAGTTATCAATAGCTTGAGATGTTTTTCTTAATTTGCATACATTTGTAAAGTTTGTTTCTTTTACATATTAAATGTCCCTGTGTATCCACTTTAACCCTGTCTGATTGTATTTCTATCTATTCGGACATGACCATTCTTGTTGTAAAAAAGCCTGCCAATAGACTGATCTAGCTCAGCTGGACACGTTTTCTCTAGTTGTTTTGAAGAGATCTATAAAGGCTACCAACATACGGGTCTGAAATGCCCGTTTATAGAGAGTTTGACCCATAAAAGTTCACAGCAGTCTTTAACTTTGAGTTTTCCTGGCTTAGAACTCAGAAGTGTGTCAGAAACTAGTATGAATACCCCTCCATGGGCCTCTCAGTAACCCTTTATTTCTGATAAATGATGTAAAACCCTCTAGAAAGACCTCAGATGATCTTATATCTGGGTGCAACGATGATTCATTACCAATCACTAGATTAGGGTCGAGTAGATTCAACAAGAATTTCAGTGTCAGCCTGCTTGTTTTTGATAGATTGACAATTAATAACAATAACTCACAATGGTTACTGTTCAATTTAAAATGAAATATGTCACTTAAAATTACACCACTGTATAAGCATGGTAATATTATGCTATTTGCAAACTGAAAAATGTCCATCTTTCACATTTTTGCCGCTTAGGTGCATACAAATTCTTTGCACAGCAGCAGGTACACTGACCTGAGTAAGGGAGGGTGAAGTTTACAGGATTTTGGGCCGTGGCAGTGACCCCTCCCTTACATACTTACCTTGTCCATTTTTGTTTGGAAATTAACTTGTGATTGTGAGTGGCATTCAGTGAGTCTTATAATGGTAGTGGTGTAATAATGAGTATCCATATATTTATATCCTTATCTTCATGATAAGCAAGTACTAATGCTACAAATGTTTAATTTTTACACACAAATAATTATCAAGGATCCCTGTCCCATTGCACTGCCGTTTTTCCTATTTACAGTAACCTCCCTTTAACTTCTTTTTTCGATATATAACTGCAGTACATTTTGGCTCGTACACTTCCGTTGTCCACGTAGCTCAATCGGATTTCAGCAATGGTATCTGTCTGTGTCTGTATCTGTACGTTGTAGTACCCGGTTCCGGTTTTCATACAACGGGAGAGAGAGAGAGAGCAGTGCAGTTAGAGTTTTGTTGCGTTATAGCACTCTTAAAGGCCTCCAAATTAGGGGCACATACTACATCCTCTTCAAGATGGTTCCACTCTATGACTGTGCATACCAAAAATGAGTTCTTGTATTGATCACAGCTGTACTTTGGTACTGTATAGGACTTAGAATTATTTATCACTGGTGTTTCTACCACATTTTTGGATATGTATAGTCCGAGAAGTTTCTGGCCTTGATGTTTCTTTTTGGTCTGTTTTTTGTTAGATGATCAGCTGGAGGTATAGCTGGTATCAACCCCTCAACCACCTTGTACATAAATGTGACCCTCTGTTGTGCTCACCTGACCTGGAGTGTTGGTAGTTCGAGTTTCTCCAGCATCCTTGTGATACATCCATCTTCCCTGGATTTGTAGTCATTTGAAATGAATCTGGCTGCTAAGTACTGTATTCTTATAAATACAGTTTCTTTTTTGGGTTATGGGTCCCAAATAATGGCGCGGTATTCAAGGTGTTGAATTTCATTCCCCATAGGTTAGCCCATTTTTCCAGGTTGTTTAGGTCGTCCTGTAGTAGTTGGTGGTCACTGTATTGGTTTATTTGTCTGTATATCAAACAGTCGTCGGCGAACAGACGTATGCTAGAGGTTACACTTTCTGGTAGGTCATTTATATGGCACAGGAATAATAGTGGCCCAAGCACTGTCCCTTGTGGTACCATGGAGTCAACGGTTACTTTTCTGGATGTTTCTCTCTCTTGTGCTACTCTCATCTGTCTTTGTGTCAGAAAATTGGAGAGCCAGTTATGGAGGTTTCCTCTGATGCCGTAGTTATCCAGTTTATGCAGTAATTTTTGGTGGGAGACTGTGTCGAAAGCCTTAGAGAAATCAAGTCTTGCTAGATCGACCCGTTTGGTATTATTAAATGATTTTAGGAGATCGTCCATAGTGACTGCTAGTTGGGTTTTCGCAAGATAATGTGCTCCAACAGTTTACAGGGTACTGATGTTAATGATACTGGCCTGTAATTTTCTGCTGCATGTCAGTCTTTTTTTTTGAATATACAGGAAATGTTTGCTCTGAGCCAATCTGATGGTAGCAGTCCTGAATTTGGAACATTGGAATATTGCAGATAATCCTGGTAAGATTTGTTGGGCACACTCTTTTAGAATTTTGTTTGGGATGTCATCTGGTCCTGATGCTTTGGCTGGGTTGACTTTTCTAAGTAATTTTGTTACCCCCTCTATACCAATGGTTATGTCTCCAATTTTTGATTTTACATTTTTAGTTGTTGGAGGCATATTGTCTGTGGCTTTGTCTTCGAAAGTGAACACGGATTTAAACTGGTTCACAAGTATTTCTGCTTTTCCCATGCTGTTGCATGTTAAGGTGCCTTTGTTTTGACGATCTGTGGTCCGGGGTTCGAATTCTGGTCTGGCCCAGCTGAATATATATTGTACATTCAGAACACTTGTTGATTATATTTGAATTGTTAATTGCATCTCCATTTCATTTCATACAAGTCCCCCCCAAGATAAACTTTTCTTTTCAAAAATCATTTATCAAAGCTTAGTCAAATAAGCTTGGAATGCATAGTTTTATTTTCTGGCAGTGGAACAGGGATCTCTAAGTTATTGTAAACAAACTGTAGACATTTTTATGGCTTTGTAGATCAATCAAGTATCTAACACGAATAACAATAGGATTTATGTAGGTGACCTTAAAACCCAGTAAACGTGGTAGGAAGTTTGTAGATTGTTAATTTGAATTGTCGATGACAATAAAAGTCAAAATTTGATGCAGAGCTCTTCAACCACGAGACAGCAACCGGAAGAAGCCCAATATGATGTATTCAGTGCTCCAGATAACTTTTAAACATGGGTTTGTTTACCCCTACCCTCTCCAAAGTGGAGGGGTGAAAACTTAAGTTTTGAACCATGAAGTGCTGTAAAAGCAGAAAATGTTGAAAGAGGTTGAATAATTTGTGTGTGTTATACATATACTGTTAAAAGTTACTCAAATTCGCCCATTTCAATTAGCGATTGCTGTTTTGAAAATGCCACGATTCAATAGTCTGAAATATTCTCGCTCATGTTAGCGTTTGTAACAAGAGGCATTGATTTGCCTACTATGCAAGCGTATCAGTGACACGATCATTGTAAGCATATTATAATCTGCATGCTTGAAAAAAAAAATTCTTTTGCATGATTTGTGAATTATAGTGCGTGAATGCGCATTCACACACGCTATCTGGAGCACTGTGTATCTATATACAAACTAATCAAAAGTATTGCCCATTCATGAAACATATTCAGGACCATTTGGGTCGGTCAGTACATATGTGACATGCATATGCTACATAGGTGAAGATTTGAAAGCTTATCGTGTTGCAGTAATTCCTTCTAAACATCTCTATCTGACAGAAAGACATTGTTGTGTAACTGCAGTGTCAATATCACCTGTATGTTTGAGATTATATCCCAGAAATGGAGAGTGGTAGGAAGCTGGGGTTTGGGAAGTTTTTTGTCATTTTGATGAGGAGAATGAGCCCTAGATTTGTACCTATGTAAGGTGTTTATAAAGAAATATGTACATATTGATGTTATATGCATCTTACCAGGTGATTCTGTGCTCGAAATTTGGAAGGTGAATCACATCACATGTGACATACACATACCCTGGTTAGTAATACAGTTGGAATATTAAGTCTTCTCACGCTGGGCGACGCAGCGTTGGGATTTCACAACACACGTAGCCTGTATGCAATGTAAATACAGTTCGTCCGTCTCTGATTAGTAAGTCAGGGGTGCGAAAGGCCCCAAAGGTTCCCTCCCAAGAAAAACTAATAGACGAATCACCTGTGGTGGTTAGGCATTTCCTGTTTTCTGAGGAAACACAGGAGTGCATCAGAAGGCCTCAAGGCTTTAATTACCTTACCCTATATGATAAACACCGGTAGAAAAATATATTTAAAGTGATTAATGTATCAAATAAAAGCTAAAAAAGATCGACTTAAATGTGCTTGAATGTTTGTAGATTGTTCTGACGCTTAGGTGTCAATCACCCCCGGAATGCGGGAAGTGACAGAAAATCCGTAAAAATTTCGCAAAATCACCCTTTTGGCATATCTCCCCCATTGGGGTCAATTTAACCCAAATTTCTGTAGTTACTCCTCATAAAATCCTTTATTATCACAAATCTCACAAACTATTGGCTAACCCCTTGTGATTACAACCGAGGTCAATAAGCTGTGAAAATGTGCAAGTTCTGAGCTAACAGTTTTCCACTCAGCGAATGCCTGCAAACTGTCACTTTTGTATTAAAATAGATGAATTACCTAACAGGTAGTCTCTCAAGCTAGGAGGTGAAGGTGTAAAATATTGTTAGGAAAAGTCTCAAAATGACTTCAATAAAACAATTTTATATACTGAAATGGATTTGTACACTGTAAAATGATCTGCAGGGTTTAATCAATCTTTCATATGAAATCTTTTTTTTACAAATCAAATATCTCAAATTGTTTCAGTTTTTATTTGTATAGCATCAGTACTAACAGATATAATAAATTACATTTTGTAATATCTGTTTTTAAATCCATTGACTGCTTCTTTGTAAAGATTACATTAAGGTCTACCCTCTGAGGACTTTATCTTTAAACACAGGGGCTAAGTATAGCTATTATATGAAATTTCTATAATGATGGGGAAACAATCATGTTTAAAAGTTTTTAGAAAAATGTTTCAACAATTGTTTAATTCATTTTTTGAATTTCACAGTATGCATGCAGTCATTATAACTAAAATATGCTCAACAAAGGATGATTTCCTAATTCTTGGACAAAAAATGCTGCAAACAATTTTCACACAATTGACCCCTCATACACTGCAGGAGAAATGGAATGAGGATGATCTCCCTCAATGGGAGGTTTCAGAGCTTGACACCTAAGCTGAAGTGTTGGTGACAATAAAAATAAAAATCTGAACTCTTCAAACATGACCGTTCACGCAGCCTCATGAGCAACCAGAAGTATCATACATGTCATCTAGTACACGAAATATCTAATATACAGAATCAGACAACTCATTTAACTTCTGTATACTGATTTTTTGAAATACAGGATCAATACTGCTCCTTGAATATATGTTAACCCTTTCACCACTGTAAACCATAATGGACACATCCATATCAATGCATGGTAGAGTCTACTTAAGTTACATAGGGGGTGAAAGAGTTAAGTTGGCATTTGATATTGCCAGACCTTGGACTAGTGGAATTGTACACCCATTTATTATTATATAGTTTATATAAACCTCTTCTGATTGGCTGAAACTTTTACCAGAGTATGATCATATATATTACATGCAATATCACCTGATTTTGCCAAAATCAGATGATTATCAAATTCTAAATATAGAAATTGAAATTTCTTATTTTGTAATTGACTTCTTATAATAAAAAAATTATGGACTTTAATTTCTAGTTGGTGAATTCACTGTGATATAAACCATGTGAACAAATATTGACCTCAGCTATCGCCTTGGTCAAAACTGTTTTCTAAGTTAGGTCTGAAAATCACAACGTATTCATTATTTTCCAGCTGAACATGTACACGTGGTACAGATAGCATATATAGCGGTATAGAAAAGGTAAAACACAGAGTACAAACATGTACTTTAAGCAGTAAAAGTAGTATATAGTCTATATATACAGTTAGTATACACGGCAGGCAAACCTGCTTGTGTAACTACCTCCATTAAACACCACCTGTGTTAAGAGGCCATTTTATATATTAACCATTGTAGTGATGGCATTGTGATCTGAACCTGTTTTAAGATACGAACTTCATTGAGAAACCTCTTCTTAAGCTCCCAAAGGGTGGGCTTCAGATACAATGTGTACAGGTAATATACAGAGAATATTTACAGGTAATATACAGAGAATATTAACAGGTAATATGCCGATTATATATCTACAGATAATATGCAGAGTTATAATATCTACATTTGCAGAATAGATATTGGTATACTATAGGTATACAAAAAGTATACAGGAGTTCAAAGTTAAATCAAAATGGTCAGAATATATATATATAGTGCCTACAGGCAAGTGGTATAGCTCATACATACATGTATAATGTATTAGCTATATGATGCTTGTAGACGCTATATACACCAGCATGATGCATGTCCTTACTACAGAAGCTCATAGGTGCCAGGGGGTGAAAACATTTCATCTTTTATTTATCTGGTGGTTACCACTTATTTTTATCTGGTGGCCCTCACATATGTATAATATATATCTGGTGGCCGTCACATATGTATAATATATATCTGGTGGCCATCATAAATGTATTTGGTGGCTGTCACATATGTATCTGGTGGCTGTCTCATGTATCTGGTGGCCGTTTTATATGTATCTGGTGGCCGTCTCATATGTATCTGGTGGCCGTCTCATGTGGTCATCTCATATGTATCTGGTGGCCTCTTATATTTATCTGTTGGCCGTTTTATATGTATCTGGTGGCCGTCACATATGTATCTGGTGGCCGTCTTATATGTATCTGGTGGCCTTCACATATGTATCTGGCGGCCGTAACATATGTATCTGGTGGCCGTAACATATGAATCTGGTGGCCGTCACATATGTATAATATATATCTGGTGGCCGTCACATATGTATCTGGCGGCCGTAACATATGTATCTGGTGGCCATCACATATGTAACAATCAGGTGTCTGTTTTATATGTATCTGGTGGCCGTCTCATGTGGTCATCTCATATGTGTCCGGTGGCCTCTTATATTTATCTGTTGGCCGCTTTATATGTATCTGGTGGCCGTAACATATGTATCTGGTGGCCGTCACATATGTAACAATCAGGTGGCTGTTTTATATGTATCTGTTGGCTGTCATATGTATCTAGTGGCCGTGACATACATATCTAGTGGCCGTCACATACATATCTGGTGGCCCTCGCATATATATCTTGCAACAACCACTTAATTGCATGCAACTTATTTAACTAGCAGCCTTCATATCCTCATACCTTGGCACCTACGGGCTTCCCTACCTAAATCCTAATCACTGTATAACCATAAACAAGTTATATTAATGTTGTCAAAATGTATTTGTTTGCAAAGTACAATAGATGAGTAATGTAATAAATGTATGCATTGTATGTAAATAACTAATATCTATAAAACATGTGTTATGTATCATATGTGTGGTCAAGTCCATTTGTGATGCAAGAGTTTTTCTTCATGTGTTGTTATGTTAACAGTGCAAGATGTACTACCTGATTGAGGTACAGATACAAACTGTATAAAGAAAAATATTTAACTGAAATGTGGGATTCTTGAATACCCCTACCCCCAGCATATCTACAAATTTTGAAGTTAAATCAAAAACAGTGACTAAGATATGCTGTAGAAACCTGTATTACATTGTATTTTAAGATGGTCAAAGTCAAAAGTCAAATTGAGGTAACAAAGAACTTATTTTAGGAAGCTGCAGGCAAAAGTCAAATTGAGGTCACAGTGACCTGGTTTAAGGATGCAACACACTGCCTTCCAATAAGGTACCTTTGTACAAAGTTTGATGCCTGATCCTGAAACTGTTTCCAAGATATGCTCCAGAAACTAGCATTTAAGTACTGTGGGTGAAAGTCTTATTGAGGTCACAGTGACCTGGTTTTAGGATAAGTCACACCGCCTTCCCATGATGAACCTTTGCACAAAGTTTGATACCTGTTTCTGAAACAGTGGCTGAGATATGCTCCAGAAAGCATTATTGTAGAAATTGAAGTCAAGATCAAAGGTCAAACTGACCTGATTTTAGGATATGTCGATCACACTGCCTTCCCATGATGAACCTCTGTACAAAGTTTTGATTCCCATTCTTGAAACTGCAACTGAGATATGCTCCAGGAACCATTATTTATATACTGCGAGTAAAACTCAAATTGAGGTCACAGTGACCTGGTTTTAGGACACATAACACTACCTTCCAACGATGTACCTATTTACAAAGTCTGATGCTAATTTAAGTAACAGTGGCAGAGATATGGTCCAGAAACCGCATGATTCAGTTAGCATGGACAGAAACGAATATGGATGAACAGATGAAGCTAACACTATATATATACCTCCAACTTCTACGACGCTGGGATATAAACGAACTGAGGACCTATTCTCATGTTTATATGAACATGGGACAGGATTTAACACCGAATTACTTTTTCTTCAAAATCTTTTCTCCACACCTAATATACCAATGAAGATGAAACTTTTATGGTTACATACTTCTCCGAGTGATTTTTTTTCCATTATTGAAAAAGGAAATATTGTACAATTCTTTTGTAGATGTCTCACATACAGATCATCAAGTGCAGCAATCAAATAAAAAACTCTTTACCCAAAACTGCTTCATACCATACATGTCTTGATTGTGTAACAAATAGACAGTGGAATGAACGGTCCGCAATTATATAAGTAGAACACTGACAGGTCAACAAAGGCGCCACCATGTTGCCTGACCGTACCCCCGCCTCACCAATGGTCTGTTTTTAGTAACAGTAACGTTGACCTTAAAAAAACGTTTAAGACACCTTTTGCACATCTATTTATCAGTACATCACAATACACAATGTAAAATTTCAACAAGATTAGACTTTTGGATTCTAAGATCAGGACTGTACTCCCCATGGTCTACTTTCAGTAACAGTGATCTCGACCTTATCAACATGTTGATCTCCTATTGTATGTACATCTACATTTCACAGTGTAGCACCATGTCAAACTTAAAGAAGATCAGTATTTTTGATTCAGAGATGAGAGCTGTACTCCCCCCATGGTCTATTTATAGTAACAGTGACCTTTAAGTAACAGTGACCTTGGCCTTGGACGTTTTTCAAACCCCAATTTGGATTTTAAAATCCTAGTTTTTTCTAAATACAGTGAAACCTCACTTAACAATCACCTTGAAAATATGACTATAACCCTTTATTGTGGGCACCTGTTTTCAGTCCCTTGCAGTTTTCCTGCAAAATTGATGTTCACTTAACAACACAAGAGCACTGGAGCATTGTAAACGAATCATACATGCACAAATCTTTTTACAATCACAAGCAAGTGTTCAACACATGTATTTAGTATCATTAAGATTTATTTAACTCTTTCACTCCTATGCAACTTTAGTAGACTCTACCATGTATTGATCTGGATGAGTCCATTATGGTCTACAGTGGTGAAAGGGTTAACATGTATTTACTACCATACACAAAGTTTAGACGACCGTCGTCAGATGGTGTGATGGTGGTGGACTAACTGTTCAAATTGTCCTTCAAGATCATCATCTCCATTGCAATGAATTATATTTCTATTACATCGAAGATATCGGTATTCATTTTAAGTGTATATCTCTTATATTTGGACTAGAGATATCTCCATCTCATTCTCAGATATCCTTGATAATTTTGAGACCCAGCACTCTTTTGGTATTAATCCACTTTTAAGTTTTGTGCGCCATATTTATGTTATTATATTAATTAACTTGGCTTGCCATAAAAACGGTCTATCATTCTTGCCTCCACATCATAACGAAAAAACTGCAGGTACATTTTTAAAACTGTTTTACAAGTCTAAATCCATGTCACATTTCAACAACAGCACCATGAGCAAAACTATCAAACTAAAACCTGGTGGCATAAATGTAATTTGGGAAGGCAAATGCATGTTTGTACAATGTAGAAACATGCTCATACAATGTATGTATAGTTATGGAAAGCAAACCAAATGTTAGAAAATTGACGTGTTTGTGCATGCATTATAACAATCAATTAACAAGTTCACGATCGTGAGAGCGTTGTTGAATTTTACCAATACATATTTTCTCTGTGGCTAATCTTTTCCTATATGTTTATTTTCAGTCACAAACTACACTTAACTAGAAATTGTTACGCCAAGGGAAAATTGTCTATATTGCAAAGGGTCATAACTCCTGCAAAAACTTACGAAGGATCCTGATTTTACAATACAGGACTTCATATGATATCCATGACATATACAAAATGTCATAACATTGAAAACTGAGGGGTAATTGAGTTGTACTTACCAGGTAATAACATGTCAAACAAAAAAGTAATATTGCAAAAGATCATAACTCTAAAATTGACGCCAAAATCGCAGAACTTTTACCCACTGCGAGCGCCAAGAACCGTAGAAATAATTCTTTGGAGAACATTTTAAAACAAAAGGGCATAGCTCCATAGACAGGGGAGGCAACTCCATCTTCAAAGCAAGTACGCATGTACCAAGAATCATTCAATCCGTGCACTACTTTGCAAGGTTCGATCAAAATATCAACAGCAGGTGCACAACTTCAGAGTGTGTTGATTACATCAGAGAAGTTTGACAACCGAATTCTAGTTTACTTTCCCATCTAACTTTTGGGGTAGGGGTAGGGATGGTGATGGGGGG
>NW_018406060.1:986803-1008484 GCF_002113885.1 Mizuhopecten yessoensis
GGGGGGGGTTGTAAAAATTAATGCAAGATCTCAATTTCATGATTTGCCAATCTTCATGTGATACTTGTGCCACATACAAAGTTTGATCAAATTCCATTGAGAACTTTGAGATAAGTTGTACTCAAACCAAGTGAAAAGGGTCATAATAACTCCATTGACACAGGATTCCGTAACACACAAACAAAATTTCCTAGCATTCGGTTGAAAATTGTGGGACTCATAAGTAGAGCTCCTAGAGTGTTAATGGACAGACCACCGAACATGATAACATTACTATGCTACCTGCTTCATTGATAAGCCTTTACTAACATCATTAATGGAGTATGTCCAAGAACCCAAATGCTATGAATTCATAAATGTTGGAAAAATAAATTCCCTTCCTTAAATAAACCAATATTGCCATGCAGATTAATCAGCATTTCCTTTCTTTGATGTATTGATGCTTAAATGGGGATGAAAAATAACATTGTAGATTGCAGATGCTTTTTCTGAAATAATATAGATAATATCCATCATTGCATAAAACAAAACATTAATTCTGTTTCAATTAATTTTCACATTTCCACTTTTTTTTTTAGCAAATCGGATGGCTACCAAGAACATGTATGATGGAAGGAGATGAGATGTACTACAACACAATGCTACCTGAAACAATTATGATTTTTAGGAAGCTGTCTTCAGATGGTGGGTTGTTGGAATCCCCCTTCATTTGTGGTCTGTCTTCCCTCCCATCCCACCTAAATAATTCTTGTTACTGTATAACAGGTTTTTACACGGGCTTCAATATTCTCAATTTAAACCCAAAATATGACAAGAAACCGCCAGTGGTGATATGGCCGGATCGCTACAGTACATTTTCATTTAAAGGATCACATGTGATAAGTATCCTTTAAGATACATAAGCCATGCACGTTTAGTTAATGTAGGACATGAAGTTACTTGGTAATTGACCTAAACCGATCTTCTTAACCATAGTGCAGTGCAGATGGGGCCTGACCTCAACCAACCTTCTTAACCTGGTCAGTCAAGTGGCAAATGTAGGTCAGAAGCAGCATCTTAACTCATTCACCCCTGAAATTTCATAATGAACTATTCCAACCTTGTGAATTGGAGGAGTTCAAATGTATCTTCAGGGGTCAATGAGTTAAGCATCGCATGTGATAAGCATCCTTAGATACATAAGCCATGTAAGTTAAGTTGATGTAGGACAAATAGTTACTTGGTAAGTGACCTAAACCGATCTTCTTAACCATAGTGCAGATGGGGCCTGTCCTCAACCAAACTTCTTAACCTGGTAAGCATCCTTAGATATGTAAGCTATGCAAGTTTAGTTGAAGTGAAATAATTAACAAGAGGCCCATCTTTGGGGGTAGGGCTGGCTAAAAAATTTCAAAGTATCAAACTGTCAACTCAGGGTTATAATTCCAATCAAGTTATTAACATGTAATATTCAAAGTATCATTTGCCATTATAAACCATAATAAATTTTGCCCCAGGGGGTACACGTGAGACCCTAGGGTCATAAACCTTAAGACCCTTCCATCTATGAAGAGTGTTTGATTCTACCATATCTAGGTCTTTGAGAAGATGATTTTTGAAATTTCAGTCAATTCAACCCTTTTTGACCCCACCCATCAGCCTCGGGGGGTCAGTCAGGGCTGATATGTGCATACCATCAAACTGCTATCTAATACTGATAATGCTAACCTAAATTGAATTACTTCCAATGGAAATTAAACAAATGTTGGTCCAAAATGTGATTTCCCTATATAACTATAGTAAAGTTTACCCCCTTCCCAGGGGGAAACATGAGACCCCAGGGTCATAAAATTCCCAAATTTTGTAGAGCACCTCAAGACCCTTTCATCTTTGAAGAGTATTTGATTCTACCATATCAGGGTCTTGAGAAGAAAATTTTGAAATTTCAGTCAATTTGACCCTTTTGGGGACCATACAATTCACAAGTTTGGTTGACCTTTGGCCATGGAAGGTTCCTGCAAAATTTTATTGAAATTGGTTCAGGGGTTTTGGAGAAGAAGTCGAAAATGTAAATTGTTTACGGCCCGCCGGCGGACAAAAGGCGATCGCAATAGGTCACTTGAGACTTTGTCTCAGGTGACCTAAAAACTTGGAAACTGACCTTAATCATTCTTCTTAACCTTAGTGCAGACAGATGGACGGACGGGTATCGCCAATCTATAAGCCCCGATTGCGTTGCGATTCGGCCAAAAAATTAAGTTTACATGAAGTATAATTTTGCAATCTAGACATAAAAAGAAATTAAATTTTCACAGTTTTTAGCACAGAGACTCAGCATAGCACGTGTCAAATAGTCAATTAAGGCGGCGTTATTCTGATGTATATGAAGGGTTGCAACCTCATACTCGATATTTCATGAACTCATTACGGTTATGAAATTTATTTTCACGGCTCATTTTTACACTCGTTAAATTCCTATGCGCATCATATTTTCACAATCACATTATTGACAAGTCAAATCGCTTAAATATCCTCCTCCATTTTGTTCTGGAAATATCTTTCTTTTTGTCTTTTAAGTTGTGTATATGTTCCATTTAAAGACCGATCAGAAAAACAAGATGGCAGCCAAACAGCCACCTAAGATTTTGACAGGTCAAGTTTTGTTTTGCTTTTCTCAAAAATTACTTCAGAGATCTTTCTTTAAATTCCTATAAATTGGTAAGAAGGTCCCCCCGAGACTTAAATTAAAAGAAATGGAAACCAGGAAATGCTTAAGAATTACTCAAAAGCCTCCGCCCAAACTTCATTTTTAGATGTCTCATGGTTCTTAATTTTGCATGTTCAATTTTGAGACTGGTCAAGAAATGCCAGACAGACATTTTGTATCTGGATTTTTCTAATACAGATCTTTCTCCACTTTCATACATTAAGAGGTTCTTGTTTTTACCTAATATTGCATATTTTATTTTGAGCTTCAAGCAGATTGATCAGGAGAAAATATTACTACAAGAAACCAGAAAAACTTTCTTGTTACACATTGATTATTATACATCGCTGTTGAATATACACATGCTCAGAGCAATAAGTAATAAGCTTCCCACTATAAAACTAACAGGTCTGGGGACTAGCCTGATTAACTTTCCATTTTATAGCTAAGAGGTGTGGGGACCAACCTGATAAGCTTCCCACTACATAACAAAGAGGTGTAAATGTGGGGACCAACCTTATAATTAAGCTCCCCACTACATAACAAAGATGTGTACATGTGGGGACCAACCTGATAAGTTTCCCACTACATAACAAAGAGGTGTACATGTGGGGACCAACCTGATAAGCTTTCCAATTTATAATCCAGACCAGTTTGATGATAAGCTCCCAACTTTATAACCAAGAGGTCTGTGGATCAAATTCCCATGACCGACCTGTTTTTTACATGAAAAATGAGTATTATTACACATGAATTCCTTTCATACATAAATCTTTGTCATAGTAAATGCTGAAGAATTTGGAGCTCTTCTTCATTGGAGATACAATACAATTCTGGAACTCTCTACCTTAACTCAGGTAGTATTGGCACGAGCAACAGCAAAAGTCAAGTCTCATGTTATACTAAATGAAGGAGATGGTTTCTATCATGTTTGTTTGATATATCAATTATAATCTAACAAAAGGAACAAGAGGCCAAATGGGTCTGTATCATTCAACTGTTACTAATCTGGCATCTAGAACCTTCAAAGTAAAAGTAAATATGTAAACTCAGTAATATGCAATTCAGTAATGTACGTGGGATTACAGTATAAATGCACAGGAATACATAACACATCAACTTATAAGTGCAACCGGTTCTATGTCAATTTGAATGCAACAGATAAATATATATTCAGAATTTCAGAAGTCAAATAGAAATTCTCCTGAATTTTTTAGTCAATAAATATGTGAAATATAGGCATGTCTTTTCGAACCCAAGAGTCAACGTTCGTTTGGGGAGTGGAAAAAATATACTTACATAGATCTAATTTGAAAGCCCTGACCCCTATTAAGCCACATAAAATACTTATCTACCATAATAAAATGATTACCTACTCAAATACTTATTCATCCCCATACAAAAATGCATCTACCCTCATATAATACATAATTATCTAACCCTATTAAAGCAAACCTACCTTTGTAAAAACAATATTTGCCATGATGAAATTTGTATGTACCCAAATTAAATACTTACTTATCCCAATCAAAAAAAACACCTAACTGATGTCCAAGGAATACTTTCCCCCCATTAAATATTTATCTACCCTATAATCTTATAAAATACCAACCTATCATAAATTACCTATCTACCTCCATGACATTGTAAGCTACCCATATAAAACGCCTATCTACCCCCTTGAAGTACTTAAATATCCCCATAAAGTACTTATTTAACCCATAAAATACTTTTTTTTTATCCATGCCATTAAAATACTTATTTATACCCATAAAATACTTATTCATGCCATTAAAATAATTATTTATACCCATAAAACACTTATCCAGTCCTAGAAAATACTTAAGGTATCCCACTAAAATACTTATCTAACACAAGAAAATATTGATGTATCTCACTAAAATATCTATCAACCCCCGTAAAATAATTATGTATCCCCATAAAAAACTTACCCTTAAATACATATCTATTAACTTGGGAGAACATTTACCAATAAGGCTAAAAGTGAGGTATTACCAAGCAAGGCGCTATGAAAAATAACAGCTGTTCAGAAATAAAGAGAAAATCTAAAATCTAAAATGGGTGCAGATATTTTGGTCACTTTTGAGTCCCCAAAAAGGGGGCACAAAAGTAAATCCCCAATTCCCACATTAGTCACCTCTTACGATCATGCAGTGGGTAGTAGCAGGTATATTCTTTTACTATCCCCGACCTGCAGGGCTACATGTTATACACTTCATAGTATTAACTACAGTATGTTACTGGCCAAATATAATAACCTATTTGACCTTTAATGGGTTGAACACTCTTAACTTATGTGACCGTGAAAATGTGTAAATGTCAATCACTTGAACAAATTTGATAGATAGACAGGCAGACAGGGTGATTTCCAGTATACCCCCCATCCCCCCTAACTTCGTTGTGGGGGTATAATGAGTATTATTACACATGAATTCTTTTCATACATAAATCTTTGTCATAGTAAATGCTGAAGAATTCGGAGCTCTTCTTCATTAGATACAATATAATTCTGGAACTCTCTACCACCACAACTCGGGTAGTATTTGCGCGAGCAACAGCAAAAGTCAAGTCTCATGTTATACTAAATGAAGGAGATGGTTTCTATCATGTTTGTTAGATATATCAATTATAATCTAACAAAAGGAACAAGAGGCCAAATGGGTCTGTATCGTTCAACTGTTACTAATCTGGCATCTAGGACCTTCGAAGTAAAAGTAAATATGTAAACTCAGTAATATGCAATTCAGTAATGTACGTGTGATTACTGTATAAATGCACAGGAATACATAACACATCAACTTATAAGTGCAATCCGTTCTATTTCAATTTGAATGCAACAGATATATATATATTCAGAATTTCAGAAGTCAAATAGAATTTCTCCTGAACTTTTTAGTCAATAAATATGTGAAATATAGGCATGGCTTACGAACCCAAGAGTCAACATTCATTTGGGGAGTGGAAACCATATACTTACACAGATCTAATTTGAAAGCCCTGAACCCCTATTAAGCCACATAAAATACTTATATACCATAATAAAATGATTACCTACTCAAATACTTATTCATCCCCATACAAAAATGCATCTACCCTCATATAATACATAATTATCTAACCCTATTAAAGCCTGCCTACCTACCTTTGTAAAAACAATATTTGCCATTATGAAATTGTTATGTACTCAAATTAAATACTTACTTATCCCCATCAAAAAAACCCACCTAACTGATGTCCATGGAATACTTTCCCCCCATTAAATGTTTATCTACCCCATTATATTCTGATATGCTCCTATGAAATACCAATCTATCATAAATTACCTATCTACCTCCATGACATTGTAAGCTACCCATATAAAACACCTATCTACCCCCTTGAAGTACTTAAATATCCCCATAAAATACTCAATATCAAGCCCCATAAAGAACTTATTTAACCCATAAAATACTTTTTTTTATCCATGCCATTTAAATACTTATTTATACCCATAAAATACTTATCCATGCCATTAAAATAATTATTTATATCCATAAAACAATTATCCAGTCTTAAAAAATACTTAAGGTATCCCACTAAAACACTTATCCAACACAAGAAAATATTTATGTATCTCACTAAAATACCCATCAACCCCCGTAAAATACATACCCTTAGATACTTATCTCTTAACTTGGGAGAACATTTAACAATAAGGCTAAAAGTGAGGTATTACCAAGCAAATCGCTATGAAAAATAACAGCTGTTAAGAAATAAAGAGAAAATCTAAAATCTAAAATGGGTGCAGATATTTTGGTCACTTTTGTGTCCCCATAAAGGGGGCACAAAAGTAAATTCCCATTAATGCTGCAGGGGGATCCCACATTAGTCGCCTCTTACCATCATGCAGTGGGTAACAGCAGGTATATTCTTTTTACTATCCCCGACCTGCAGGGGTAGTGTCATACACTTCATAGCACTTAACTACAGTATGTTACTGGCCAAATATAATAACCTGTTTGGCCTTTAATGGGTTGAACACACTTAACTTATGTGACCGTGAAAATGTGTAAATGTCAATCACTTGAACAAATTTGATAGATAGACAGACAGACAGGGTGATTCCAGTATAACCCCCCCCCCCCTAACTTCGTTGCGGGGGTATAATGATTATTATTACACATGAATTCTTTTCACACATAAATCTTTGTCATAGTAAATGCTGAAGAATTCGGAGCTCTTCTTCATTGGAGATACAATACAATTCTGGAACTCTCTACCTTAACTCAGGTAGTATTTGCACAAGCAACAGCAAAAGTCAAGTCTCATGTTATACTAAATGAAGGAGATGGTTTCTATCATGTTTGTTTGATATATCAATTATAATCTAACAAAAGGAACAAGAGGCCAAATGGGTCTGTATCATTCAACTGTTACTAATCTGGCATCTAGAACCTTCGAAGTAAAAGTAAATATGTAAACTCAGTAATATGCAATTCAGTAATGTGTGATTACAGTATAAATGCACAGGAATACATAACACATCAACTTATAAGTGCAACCGGTTCTATTTCGATTTGAATGCAACAGATATATATATATATATAAATATATATTCAGAATTTCAGAAGTCAAATAGAATTTCTCCTGAATTTTTTAGTCAATAAATATGTGAAATATAGGCATGTCTTTTCGAACCCAAGAGTCTACGTTCGTTTGGGGAGTGGAAACCATATACTTACACAGATCTAATTTGAAAGCCCTGACCCCTATTAAGCCACATAAAATACTTATCTACCATAATAAAATGATTACCTACTCAAATACTTATTCATCCCCATACAAAAATGCATCTACCCTCATATAATACATAATTATCTAACCCTATTAAAGCAAACCTACCTTTGTAAAAAAAAAGATTTGCCATGATGAAATTTGTATGTACCCAAATTAAATACTTATCCCCATCAACAAAAACCACCTAACTTATGTCCATGGAATACTTTCCGCCATTAAATGTTGTTTATCTACCCCATAATATTCTGATATGCTCTTATGAAATACCAATCTATCATAAATTACCTATCTACCTCCATGACATTGTAAGCTACCCATATAAAACGCCTATCTACCCCCTTGAAGTACTTAAATATCCCCATAAAATACTCAATATCAAGCCCCATAAAGAACTTATTTAACCCATAAAATACTTTTTTTTTATCCATGCTATTAAAATACTTATTTATACCCATAAAACACTTATCCAGTCCTAGAAAATACTTAAGGTATCCCACTAAAATACTTATCCAACACAAGAAAATATTTATGTATCTCACTAAAATACCCATCAACCTCCGTAAAATACTTATGTATCCCCATAAAAAACTTACCCTTAAATACATACCTACTAACTTGGGAGAACATTTAACAATAAGGCTAAAAGTGAGGTATTACCAAGTAAGGCGCTTTGAAAAATAACAGCTGTTAAGAAATAAAGAGAAAATCTAAAATCCAAAATGGGTGCAGATATTTTGGTCACTTTTGTGTCCCCAAAAAGGGGGCACAAAAGTAAATCCCCAATTCCCACATTAGCGACCTCTTACGATCATGCAGTGGGTAACAGTAGGTATACTCTTTTTACTATCCCTGACCTGCAGGGGAACATGTCATACACTTCATAGCACTTAACTACATGTGCAGTGTTACTGGCCAAATATAATAACCAGTTTGGCCTTTAATGGGTTGAACACACTTGACTTATGTGACAGTGAAAATGTGTAAATGTCAATCACTTGAACAAATTTGATAGATATCTAATGAAGTATAATTAAGGCCAAATATCTTCATCTCTCTGGGTTATTCAGGAGTTTTTTTTTAAATTTACCTAACCCCAGTGACCTTGAAAGCTGACCAATGTTGTAATAATTTGAACAAACCTGATTGCCTTTCATCCAAGCAAGCTCAGACTGGCCAAATATCCTCATCCCAAGGTATCATACCTGTCAACCTCCCAGCATACAAATCAGGGTGATGACCCTCTTTGGAGTTTTCAAATCAGGGTCATAATGCGTAGCATCATTTCGCCCTCTTTTAATATACTATACCCATTACTTTCTCAGCCTCCAACCGTTACGGATAGCCCTCCATTAAAATCATTAATCATATAATAATTTTTGAAGTGCAATACTATTCAACTTGATGTTAAATTAAAGAGTACTCTTTAAAATTAAATTAAAATGCTGAAAATTTCCACCAGAACTTTTTTTATTTTTTTTTTCAAATGAGAGAAAAATCAGACTTTATCTAATTTTCTTTACACAGGAATTGTGAAAAAATCTCGGTTGAAAATACAAAGATATTATTCGCGTTTAATTCGTACCTTCAAAAAAAAAATCCAAATCAATAGTAGCCTCAGTGATGCAATATTGATAATTGTTTTTCCTGCGTTTATATTCACCGTAATTCTTGTTTAATGTTAAAATACATATATATATATATATTTAAAAAGATCACACATTTCAAATGTAAATGCCATTAGAACACATTTGAAAGGAAAAGTTTGAATTGATAATGGTATTGACCAACCCTTCGAAATAAATCGGGAGCACATCAAATCGCGCAACTTGGCCATTCCCGTGCACGTGTCGTCGATAGGCACCTAATATAAGCGACTGTCGAAATCATTCTGAACGGTTTGCTGTTCTAAAAACTGCATAACTGCGATGCTAACTAACCCATAAATTTGTTGGAAGCTGTGTTTGAACGAGTTTTTCAGATCGGCTTGCGGCCCCGTCAAATGTACGTGTGCGAGACCACCTATGTGTGACTCGCTGACTGTTTTCTCAACGTCAATGGGTCATCCAATTAAATTGACCCCACTGTCCATTATTGTACAAGAATTATAACACCTGTTGCCATCTGAAGCTTGACAACTTAGACAAAAGCATTAATTAACTTGCAGTCGTACAGCGTGCGCTGATCTGTGACGGCCCTGATTATGTTTACGCAATCAGCCACAGTATACATGTGAGCTCGAAATGACGAATCGTTTACTGGGACAAAGATACAGAGTTTCCCCATTTTTAAAAACTTAGGAGTCAATTTAGGCTAGGTTTGAGAATCCGGGTCTTTTCTGGTCAAAGATTAAAAAAACGGGTAAAATGATGACCCGTTCTGGTCATGATTTTTTCCCGGGGGGGGGGGTCTTGTTTCCGGGTGTGACCCGGACAATCCCGGTGAGTTGACAAGTATGAGGTATCTTCTTCAGAAGTCATTTGATAAACAGTCAGATAAAATTGGGTCAGCCATTCATTTCCCTTAAAATTTTCTAACACATTGGACCCCTGTGACCCTGAAGTTGGATCAAGGTCATTTATTAGAACAAACTTCATAGCACTTCATCTCCAACATGTAAATGGCTAAATATCATCACTGCAGACAGAAGAATTTGTTTCGAAGTTTGAACACATTTTGCCTTTTGGACCTTGAATATTTATTGGAACAAAATATATAGCCTTTCATCACAACATGCTACAAGTCATATTGAACTAGGTCTCTTTGTTATATTAGAATAAGTTGTTAAAACACATTTCGACTTTTGTGATCTTAAAGTAGGTGAATATGATTATATTTTGTCTTCATCCCAGGAATTAGCCACTTGCCTAATTTCAGTTCTTCAGAATAAGTAGTTTGATGTTTTTGCTGTATATGACCGTGACCATCAATGTAGGTCAAAGTATTTGTTTTCTTTAACTCTTTCGCCACTTTAGACTATAATGGACTCATCCATATCAATGCATGGAAGCTAGAGTCTACTAAAGTTACAGAGGGGTGAAGGGTTAAGCAAATACACTAGCTTCATTGTATATGTCCAGTAAGCCAATTTTGTTATGACCTCATCAATGTTAAAAAAAAAAAATCACTCCTTAAATACATACGACAGTTCAGTCTGGAATGGACCAATTTGCATGTACATTTATTGATGTATTAGATTAAGACTTAATTCTTTCTTTGCGTGATAATCCTAATTGCACAACAGCATTTTTTAAATAAGATGGAACAGATTCCGAACTATGAGCTAATGCAGTAACATACAGTATAATGCATAGCAACACCAAGAACACTGACAGTTGGATCAGCAAGCAGTAATATTTGGAGACTTTTTGGGGCCAATCATGGACCCCATTCCCAATTGAAACTATTTCACATTTATACTCGATTCCCAAAATTCGCACTAAACTCCTGAAAATTTCCTTCCAAATTGCTATATATATTCTTCCCAAAATGAGACAAAAAGGCCCCATCCCAAAATTAATGAAAAATTAACCTGGCAAGTGTGCAGGCCACACCATATGCCTGAAAATCCTACCCCTATGGTATATTTTTAGCAACAAAGACCTTGACCTTAGAAACCTTTTAGACCCCTATAGCTACTGCACATCAACATATCTGTGTATCACCATGTCAATTTTCAGAGAGATAAGTTTGTTGGATTCTGGTAATCCTCGTAAAACTGACTTGTAGATGGACACGGACAGATGGGTACCATGATTTCTACCAGACGTACGTGTCTCCAATGTGTGGCCGAGATGCGAGGCCCTAATGAAACTAGTGTGGACGGACAGATAGATGCAGACTATACATATAGGATACCTGGATCTCCGATGTGGGGCCCTATTAAAGACATTGAAATATTCTAAAGAAATGCATATACAATGGAACCCACTTATTATGATACTGGCAAAATATATACAAGTTTATGGGACAAAATGTTAATTTTCGTAGCAAAATCGGTAAATCATGACTATTTATGTTTTTCACTTCTTTCATACTATCGACTGTTACATTACAGATCGTTAGGTAGGATGTAGTATAATGATAGTTATACTACTCCAGTTCTTAAGAATTGCTCAAAGTCATTGGAAAGTGAATGTAGAATTTTCATACCAATTATTATGACAGCAAAAATATAATTTTTCTCAAATTTTTCCAACACAAGATATAAATAACAACTAACGAACTAATTTATTTCAATTATTACAAAATCAATTTGTATTCATATTTCCACATCTACCTATGTCTGATATCTTTTATAATTAATTGGTTATTATAATATTTTTCTCTGGCAAATAGAATATCATAATAAGTGAGTTCCACTGTAGATTCTTAAGCTTGAACTAGTCCTTAAAAACTTTGTGTGCAAAAAGGTCCTGAAGCTCCCATGATGAAGCATTATATTAAAAGTTTTCTTGCAACCGATTTATATTCGACTTTGATGTTCAGGAAGACTGTCTGTGTAACATAGAATGAGAAATGTCATTACCTTGTTTTACGTCCTTTTCAGTTCTTGGATTGTCCTTTATTGTCTTCGTCCCTCTCCTGGGGTAATCCTGCTGCTGTTTGCTGTTCTTAAGATTAATAATCCTGTTGCCTTACCTGGTTCTCCTGTGATATCGGTCCTTTTGTCCGTGTGCTCCTGCTGAGATGATGCTGCTGCTTCACCTAGTCCCGGATTGTCCAAACCCTGGAATTCCAGTTGTTGATAGTCCTTTATATGATTCTGTCTTCCACCTGGTCCTGGTAGGGTTCTCCTGCGATGGTCATGCATTTTATCCTGTCTTGTACTGGAAGGTCCCTTCTGTCATTGTCCTATTTTCCCAGATGGTCCTAAAGGTATTGTCCTGTCATTCATAGTCCTCGTCCTGTTCTCCTTCATGGTCCTTGATGGTTGTCCTGAGATGTTCCTTCATGGTCCTTGATGGTTGTCCTGGGATGTTCCTTCATGGTCCTTGATGGTTGGACCTTAAAAAGGTGAACAAAGTTTTGTAGTACTCAATACAAGCAACCTATACTACTAGCCACATATATCATGAATCCAGGCGTTTTTGTTCTCTAGGTGTTTTATCAGATTTGACTTTGAATAAAGTTCAAAATTGTTTCTTTCTAAACACTTGTAGCACTCTATTCAAGCAAGCTATTATTCAAGCAAGCTATTGGATCATAACTCCAGGCCTAAGAAAAATGACACATGAATGTTTTAACACATTTGACCCTTGTGACATTGAATATTGGTCAAGGTCATCTTTTCCTACACCTTTTAGCATTCCAATATAGACCAAGGTCATTTCATTCCTTTTCATGTTGTAGAGCTCTTTGCCAACAAGCTATAGCTACTGGCCATATATCATGGCTCTAGCTATAGGTGTTTTACTGTTTCATAAAAGGCTAAAAAAAATCTTCACAAATTTGACCTTTGGGATCTTGAATAAAGATATATCAAGAATTGCAGAACTATATGCAAAATGCTAAAACTTTATTCTTACATAATTAAAAGTGCTGTCAATGACGGATGAATTCTCATTTTGTTAGGGTAAGAGGTATTTTTAATAAGGAGAACATACCTATAAAATACTGATAATCAGTCCCAAAAGTCAATGTGGATAAATTTGGACCATTGGGAACCTTCATGAAAAATGTGAAACAAACACACTTATCAAATTGTTACCATCTGAAAAATAGCACAAAGAAGAATTGTTCAAGGACAGAGGGACCCTGGACAACAAATGAAGGGTAATTTGAATCCTCACTATCTGATGAGGGGACACACTCTCTTTACAATATTGAATGTCCTTGGCCCAAGGATGCCCCAGACTGAATTCAGTATAAACAGTGAAGGAAAAGGAATTTACCGAAATTTCCTCTATTGGACCCCGCCCCTCTACCCAAGAAAGACACACCCTTCATTTATGCAAAGTCAAGTTCCCTTTGTTCAACAATGTTCTAGACTAAATTTGGTCAAAATCCAATGAGCCGTTCTGGACTGGCAATAAGTGATTAAATAACTGTATAACTACGTTCCCAGAGGCTGCATTATAATATATATAATTTTTGTGAAAGAGAAAAATTTGAAAATTTAAGGACTTCCCACCCTTCGTAATATACATGTTTTTCTTGTCGTATTTTCGTGTCGTCATTTCCGTGTTGCATATCGGGCATTCCATCACCGTTGTGTAAATTATAGTAACACCGGGTAAACAATAGTACACGTGCGTGACGATGATATGTCAACACCCGATATCGAGATTTAACATGGAAATGTGTAGTCACACGTATTTCAGAAATAAAGCTTATGATACAAAGACATTAATTAACTCATGGGAAGACACTGACATAAGATCAGACGACTTCAAGAAGGTCGTATATGAGGTGCATGGAATGCAGACTGATGTGTTTTGTTTACCGATCTCACCTGTACATATCATGTGCTAACAGTAGTTCACAAGCTCTTGGTCGCTACAACATTTGCATGCATGTGATAACGGCATACCATGCGATAGCCTATGGTTACATATGTACCTGACATATTAATACACCAAGCGTAGGCGGGCTATGGAATGATGTACAAAGTGTACATGATTGAGAGTAATTTTGTTCCGTAAAAGGACAGTAAATTGACAATTAAATATGGTCATTTGATTTATTTCCATCGATTTTGATAAAGAAAATAAGTGTCATTGTAAAATTTCTATCCCTCTGCCAAAAGTTCCGATTTTTTTCAAGGTAGACAACTCTCATCAGGATCAATATTATTGTAAAATGTAAAACAAATGAATTATAAAGAATGTGTTAATTTGGCTCCCTTTGTATGAAACTATGTGTCCTGTTTGCTTTTAGCTTGTATTTAGTAACTTTTATCCATAGGATTTCAATAGAAACGCTTTTTGTAACATGTTGTAGATATTTATGATAAATAAAATATTTTTAGGGTTGATAAGCAATGTTTCTTTTCATTATTTTATCGTTGTAATAGTTTTGAACAATGCCACACACTCACAAAATATGAAAGTGTTGAATTTTACCAAAAAATCCCCAGTTTATCAGAATTAGATTTTTCATAAAATCACCTCTGAAACTTTCATTGAATTCTGCTGGCTAATTGCAAAAGGGTGGAACCTCCTTAAAACCGATCATTTCAGTTTTTTTTTTTTTTTTTTAAACTTACTAAAAACAGCTTTTTGGACACCCATCCTTGTTAAAACTACCATTTGTTGAAAAGAAAAGTTATCAAGTAGTTTTGTTGTAGTGCTAAAGTACTCTTACCTTGGATTTTGATGGAGCATTCTTCCATCCTAAGGTCAGGATTCATCAAATTGTGTAATCTTGACAATAGACAGGATTCCCAGCAAAGAAGATAGATGACGCCACAAGAAAATTTAGTCATGTCCCAACTAGATCTGTCCATTTCTCCACAAAGTATTCAAGTCCAGACACAAACAATCCTCCAGCACAAGATTTACAGAGCAGTACAGCACACATGGCGGTCCATTGGTCCATCAAGCCCGACCGCACAGGCCTGACGTCCCAATCATGATGCTGTAAAGCTATACTCGTGTCAGATTCATATCTGTATTTGGAATTAAATGCACTAATGTCGATAAAGTGACAGTTCGAAGTTGAGAAACGACTAAACCAACTGAGGTTCAAATATCTCGGTTGCTAAGTCATCAATCTACAGCTTGACTTCTCGCATTTGAAAACCCTGACTGTCCGAGGATATTGGACAATCTCCTGCAAAAAATAACACCAATCACATAACAATCTCCAATTTTTTCATTAGCCACCAGTCAGGTTGTAAATTGTTATTAGAATAACTTATAGCAATAAAGGACTGTTTCATTTTCATAATCTCTAGCACATGTTACAAAAACATATTCTGATGTATATTTGTAATATAACTTCATTTTGATTCATTGATGTTTTTCATCAGATGACCTTATGACCTTCAGTCTTGGTAGTTGTACTGCTTCCATGATGTGTATGTAAACAGAAGCATAAGTTTTCATATTCCTTTTGTTTAGTGGGAAAACTCTTTTAGGTTACATTGACATAGTACATGCTTTAACCTTCAACACTGTGACCTTGAGACATTAACCTTTGACTTGGCAGTTGGTCTTCATAACTTAACCTTAAGTTTGGTGAAGCATTTGCAGATAAACAGATGATGCAAACTTTGCATCAAGTGACCTTGACCTTTGACTATCATAGATCTCCCTGATGTCCTGTTACTGCATCATGTATATGTTGTGTGACCTCTCTTCTGCAACTATTACACTATGTCTTGGTAAACAATTCAACCAAGACTTGACATCATTAATGAGGCCGGAGCATTTTGTCGACATACATATATTCCCTCCTATATTGTTAATCCACTTCTCAGGAAAACCATTGTGAAAAATATCAGCATTTTTTCTTCTCCTTCATTTTACTGTAAGCCTATTGATGCTTAGCAGATTTTGATTGTTCACAGTACAAATGTAACACCAACCAAAGACAACAAAGAACAAGAGGCCCATGGGCCTTAACGGTCACCTGAGTTCTGATTTATTTATACAGAGAGTTGATTTTTGTTTTTAAAACATGAACAGAAATATTATTCAAAGTGACAAAAAAACCAATAAAACCACTTTATTTAATATCTAGCAAACAGATTTAAGACTGAAAAGTATTTGAAACTAGCACCTCTGATTCTAAACAAGGAAAATGAAGAAATCTTAGCACACAGACTCCTTTGAGCCCCGCCCTACAGCCCTTGGGGGTAGGGCTGGCTTAAAATTTTCAAAGTATCAAACTGTCAATTCAGGGTTATAATTCCAATCAAGTTATCAACATGTAATATCCAAAGTATCATTTGCCAATATAAATCATAATAAATTTTGCCCCGCCCCCCTTCCTCAGGGGTAAACGTGAGACCCTAGGGTCATAAATTCACAATTTTGGTAGAGCACCTCAAGACCCTTCCATCTTTGAAGAGTATTTGATTCTAAAAAATTGAAAGAAGGAGAAAAAATCGAAGTGTTAAGCTGTTTCCCCTCACCTTATGCACTGCATTAAAAAATTCAACACAAAAACAAAACATGTTTTCTTCATTGTAAAAATCTACATTCAACAATTTACAAATAAAATATTTATTGTATATTTTATTCTCCTTCTAATGTTATCCAATTAACCGATAAAATTGGTTCTAGTTGAATTTTTTTTAAATGCCCGTTAAAACATTATTTATATATCATGCATACTTTTATTTCATGTTAATTTCATTTCACAAACTCACCACTTTGGACAAAGTCGTGATTACATAATTTTTCAATGAGATGAAAATGATCTAATTTCCTTATTATGGAGTAAAATATTTTACTGTCTTAAACATGTTGACTGCACTTTTTTTTGGTTGGGATCATATTTTAATCTAAGAAAGTTGAGTAATTGCTCAACCATGTGATGCAAATGGTGTCGATCTTCATGACCTGACCCAATTAAAATATCATAATTGTAATAACACTTCAAGTTTTTCATGTGCTTTTGGGCCCTAAATTTGACACTTGTTTTGATCCTATGCTTGTACAATTCTTGTACAAAGTTGGTTAAATGTAGGATTTAAAATAGAAAGCTCTGAGTTTGACTCCTACACTTTTCTTGTTCTTTATTTTTATTTATGTTTGAGCACATAAATATTTTGAAAAACTACAAATAAGTCAAATTATTTTAATGACATTTAGAGGTTACCATACCCTACTCTGTACCAATCCGAGACCTTCTTATCAGCCTGTCAAGAGTCAAGACAGGGTGGGATCTTAAAATGGTCTTGAAACCTTTTTACCATATTCTACATGTGCATTTTTAAAAACAAAATCAAAATCATCAGTAGAATTTGGTTTCACACATGGATTTATGAAAATTTGAGATTTGTTTTTATGGTAAAAATATAACTGCAAGGTTTCAATTTGAAGTCAATGGGAACCCGTTTTTCATTGAAAAACTTGGTCTTCCCATCTAAAGTGTGCACAACAAAGAAATCCAAATACCTTTAGGACAAGGAAAGCACGCTTCCGATGAGGTCAGTCATGGAACCCAGTCATCGTACTGTAAGAGAAAATGTACGAAGATATACCAAGTGAAAAAGATTTATATTTGGACGAAAACATATACACACTGCTGGTACAGTATACACTAGCCCTGGATTTTTGAATGTGTTGAATTCCACGGATATATATATTTACATCGCCAGTTCAGTACTCTAGCTGCTGAATTTTGAATGTGTTTAATTCGATGGAATATACATCGCTAGTATACACTAGCTGTTGCCATTTTTAATTCCACAGATTTAATAATAATAATAAATGATAATTTGAGGTTCTTATATACCGCTTTATCACAACCTAGTTCGAAGGTCGTCTCAAAGCGGTTCACAAATTATTATTTGTGGTTATAGGGCCTTTGCAACCAGCCAATATCTTTCTCAACTCCCTGAGGAGCATACAGCTGCCGAGCTGCCATTTCGATGCCAACAGCTAGCATTCAACAATTCTAGCACTGCCCAACCACGTATTCATTTACAGCTGAGTAGACTGGAACAAGCGGAGAAAAGTATCTTGCTCAAAGATACAATTAACACAGTGCCGTGCCCCGACTTAAACCCGCAATCCTTCGATCATGAGCCCGGTATATATATACACCACTGGTTCAGTACTCTGGCTGTTGAAATTTGAATGTGTTTAATTCCACAGATATATACAACGCTGGTATTCTACATGTTGATTTAATATTTAAAAAATCCTTATGTTTGTTATTTTTGTTTTACCTAGGGTACATTCGCGTATCCAGTTGAAACGGTTGAACCTGTAAAGAAAACAACAGGTACAGATCTGAACCGAGGCTGACCTCAGGAAATTTCTGCATGTGTAGATTGAGGGGTCCAGACGTACCTGGCCGAAACTAAAATGCTGACTATTGCCAGTTTGCGTTATTTCTTTCTTAAACAATGTCAAGCCACATGCAGTTTTTAAGATATGTTATGTAATTCAGTGGACGCTTGAGAGAAGGGCATAATATTCTTGATATATTGTTTTTTATTCTCAGAAACTGTACATTTTTAGCTCTGCTTATATAACGGTCCAAGTACGTTCGTTTATTGTGGAAAATTTCTGCACCACACGTACCGTTTCAATGGGGAAACGTGAATGTAGCCCTATATAGCTGAATTACTCCCATTTGGCTCCACCCATCTGTTCTCTAGAATGTGATGTTACAACTGTCCAATAAGTGAAGCACATATAAGACAGGTGGTAAACTTATTGGACAGTTGGTTAAGCTTATTGGACAGTTCATGCAACTTATTGAACACTTGTGACATCATTGCTGTATTTCTAGGCTATTAATTACCTCTGTGTGAAGACAATCCATACATATGAGACTTGGCAGTGTCTCGGTGCCACCCCCAGGCACTTGCCCCTCTGTCCTGAAAACAGTAAAGGCAAACATGAGATTTTCTTTATTATGAGACCAACTGAATTTATAGATACATTAGAAACTAGTCTGAACTGAATATGGTGTGTAATTTGGATGTAAATTTTTATTTTATCTACATTCAAGGTAAATATTTGCGAGAACTGAAATTGATTGTAATGAACATTTTACTCTCTCATTTCAATAATTATCTGCATGAGTATTAATTACCTCCTATGGACCAGGGGATTGATTTGGGCTACATCAGGCCAAGCCGCCAGCTTTCGCCTCAGCTGGAACCCTGCAATTGGAAACAGAACACAATACAAACCACCTCTCAGTCATTTTCCAAACAATGCCAGGTTCTTGTACTCAATACATTTTCAAGTACATTTCTTTCTTAAGGTTGTATGCTACCTTATTAATTATCCCCATTGTGTGGTTGTTTTGAGACTCCAGGTAGACATTTGAAAATGATGTGCAATTTTGATGTAAATTATTTTCCAAAGCTTAAACTACATAACATTTAGACGTTCAAAGGGAGATAACTCGAGACAAATCACGACCCAGGTTTGTCGGTCAGCATACACCCTTAAGGCAAAGTTGATGAGCAAACCGTACCTTGGATCCTGGGATGCCCTACATATATATGGATGGGACATCACGCTGCCAGTATGTCCATCCTTAGGTTACCTTCCCCCAGGGAAGGCCCTTTTGACTGCCTCCACACTGCAGACTAAAAACACAAATGGATTGAGGTCAGGTTTGTACTATGGAAAAGTTCCACATTTCTATGATACAGTTAACACATTCACAAGACAAAAGTTACAATAAGCTAAATTATCCTACAATTTTTATTGAATTCATCCTCTTATTGTATCATCATACTATTGTATTAACCAGACAGCTACTCATTAGAAATGACGTGGAGAGAAACATATTTGACCCCTGTGACCTTGAAAGTAGGTCATTGTCATTTTAACAGCACTCCATCCCAGGTACCTACTGGCCAAATATAATGACCCTAGGTTCTCCAGCTCTTCAGGAGAAGTGGTTCAAAAGAAAAAGTTGACAGACAGAAGGACGACCTTGAATTTGTAACTTCATATCAGCTCTAACTGTTATCCATCACAATGTATTATATGCTAATGATTACCTCAGTGTGAAGACAATCCATACATAGTGAGACCTGGCAGTGTCTCAGTGCCAACTCCAGGCACGTCCCCCTCTGTCCTGAAAACAGTAAAGGCAAACATGAGATTTTCTTTATTATGAGACCAACTGAATTTATAGATACATTAGAAACTAGTCTGAACTGAATATGGTGTGTAATTTGGATGTAAATTTTTATTTTATCTACATTCAAGGTAAATATTTGCGAGAACTGAAATTGATTGTAATGAACATTTTACTCTCTCATTTCAATAATTATAATAATAATAATTGTCTTCTTTATGATAGCAACTACATTTATTAGGTACTGGTTTGAGCTAAAGGGAGATAAATCTGACACAAATCAAAACAAATTTTATGGTAAATTATTTTTCAAAGTTTTAAATACATTCAAGGTAACTGTTTAAGAGAATAGAAACTAATTATAATGAACATTTTACTTTCTCATCTCGATAATTATTGTCATGGGTGTCAATTACCTCCTTAATGGACCGGGGGAATGTGTACTCCGAGATCGGGAAGGCCAACGATCTGATGCGCCTTGGGTAGCGCCTCCTCCAGGATCTAGAATAACAACATATTCGATACATGCATGTTATTCTTTATGATCAGGTGAATTATTTTCTAAAGCTTTAACTGCAGTATAGAGTACAATTTTCGGTGGCACCTCGTCCAGGGTCTAGAATTACGCAACAATACACTTGATTCATGCATGTTATTCCTGATGATCAGGTACTTTATAAAATGAATATTTTGTGTTACTGGTCTTATCCAATATATTTATTTATTTTCTTATTATTAAAAAGCAGAGAGCAATTAACATGAATATATAGAATTATTTTTTTGGGATGACCAGCTGTACATGTTGAACGGGTAGCCTGGTAAGAATTTAGATCTACCGCATTATCTTTCCTTCATTCTTACAACAGAATGAGAAAAAGAAAGAATATTAACTTAGTCCCCAAGAAAGTACCTGACCGATGCCCGGTCAAGTCCTCAACATCCGGTACAGCCATTGAGGTATGTTGGCAGCAACTCCTCTGCATCCAGTACAGCCTATCGAGGTATCTCTGCTCCTTCCCTGCTACAACTCCTGGACTGCTACTCCCGGTATCTGCAATACATTATTCTGACAGAGTGTAATGATTGGGAAAGATTTCCTATAGTATCGTTTTACCAAACCAATTTTTGGTAAAATCGGCGATACCCGCATACTGTTAAATACAAAGCACTATTGCTTGTAATAACAGTAAATCTGTTGTAGCAGAAGGACAGACAATGGTCAGAAAATAAAATCAAAGTCGGCTTATCCAAACACTATACCTCTCCTGTCAATCAAATTATGAACGCTGTTGATCTATCAAGTCCATTCGCCCCACTTTCAACTCAAGTTTCACAAATCTTCAGAGAAAGAAAATCCTGCATCATCAAATACAATATCATTCTTGACACGTGCGGGTGTATGGCATGATCAAATCTGCATTTGATGAGACTCGACATGCCCACATGTTTAGAGAAGGAACAGTTGTAAAAGAATAGCA
>NW_018406060.1:1013942-1018464 GCF_002113885.1 Mizuhopecten yessoensis
GAGGTATCTCTGCTCCATCCCTGCTCCAGCTCCAGGACTGCTTCTCCCAGTATCTGCAATACATTATTCTGACAGAGTGTAATGATTTTGAAAGATTTGCTATAGTATCGTATTACCAAACCAATTTTTTGGTAAAATCGGCGATACTGTATTCCGTGTCAAATAAAAGCGACACCTTCAGACTTTCGTCATCAGGCCCGCATACTGTTATATACAAAGCACTATTGCTTGTAATAACAGTAAATCTGTTGTAGCGGAAGGACAGACAATGGTCAGAAAATAAAATCAAAGTCGGCTTATCCAAACGCTATACCTCTCTTGTCAATCAAATTATGAACGCTGTAGATCTATCAAGTTGATTCGCCCAACATTCAACCTCTTTTTACATGTTTTCAAACAAAGTAAATAAAACAAAATCACACACCAATGATTTTGGAGGATTTTCTTGAAGAAAACAATGCAAAGCCAGAGAAGAACACAGTTTGAAAGACCCGATCAAAAGATCAACATTGCCCATTTGTTCGATTACAAGAGTTCCCAGTATGGTTTGCAAGTTGCCTTGTAAGAATTGAAATCTAACACATTATCTTTCCTTCATTCTTACAACAGAATGAGAAAAAAGAAAGAATATTACCTCAGTCCACAAGAAAGTACCTGACCGATGCCAAGTCAAGTCCTCCGCATCCAGTACAGCCTATTGAGGTATCTCTGCATCCATCTCTGCTCCAGTTCAGCCATTGAGGTATGATGGCAGCAACTCCTCTGCATCCCGTACAGCCTATCGAGGTAACTCTGCTCCATCCCTGCTACAGCTCCAGGACTGCTACTCGCAGTATCTGCAATACATTATTCTGACAGAGTGTAATGATTTTGAAAGATTTGCTAAAGTATCGTTTTACCAAACCAATTTTTGGTAAAATCGGCGATACTGTATTCCACGTCATATTAAAGCGATACCTTCAGACTTTTGTCATCAGGCCCGCGTACTGTTAAATACAAAGCACTATTGCTTGTAATAACAGTAAATCTGTTGTAGCAGAAGGACAGGCAATGGTCAGAAAATAAAATCAAAGTTGGCTTATCCAAACACTATACCTCTCCTGTCAATCAAATGATGAACGCTGTAGATCTATCAAGTTGATTCGCCCAACATTCAACCTTTTTTTACATGTTTTCAAACAAAGTAAATCCAAAAAAAACACACACCAATGATTTTGGAGGATTTTCTTGAAGAAAACAATGCAAAGCCAGAGAAGAACACAGTTTGAAAGACCTGATCAAAAGATCTACATTGTCCATTAGTTTGATTGCAAGAGTGCCCAGTACGGTTTGCAAGTAGCCTTGTAGGAATTCAGATCTACCGCATTATCTTTCCTTCATTCTTACAACAGAATGAGAAAAAGAAAGATATTTCCTTAGTCCCCAAGAAAGTACCTGAATGATGCCCGGTCAAGTCCTCCACATCCAGTACAGCCATTGAGGTATGTTGGCAGCAGCTCCTCTGCATCCAGTACAGCCTATCGAGGTATCTCTGCTCCATCCCTGCTAGAGCTCCAGGACTGCTACTCCCAGTATCTACAATACATTATTCGTACAGAGTGTAATGATTGGGAAAGATTTCCTATAGTATCGTTTTACCATTGCTTGTCATAACAGTAAATCTGTTGTAGTAGAAGGACAGACAATGGTCAGAAAATACAAGAGATCCGTACGGGATCTTGGCGCTTTGTCATTTCACATATTTACTAAGTACTTGCAATATGAGAAAGATCTGTTTAGTTTTTCCTTTGGCCATTTTGTTTTTATGATCAGTCTCAAAATATAACATGCACAACGATGGATCAAGGGGAACCTACATATCAAATTTGAGAAAGATCCCTCTAGTTATTCCTTAGAAATAGTACTAACAAACCTTCAATGTCAAAAATCGAAGATTGGCTGTCGGTAGGCCATTTTGTTTAACTGATCAGTTTCAAAAGTAAACATGAACAATAAAGGATAGTGGGGAACCTAAGTATAGAATTGAAGAAAGAACCCTCCAGTACTTCCTGGGAAATAGCACTAACAAACCTTAACTGTTAAAATCCAAGATGTCTTCCTGTCTGCCATTTTGTTTATCTGATCAGTCTCAAAAGTTAATTTACACAAGTAATGACCTAGGGGAACCTACATATAAGATGTGAGAAAGATCTCTCCACTACTTCCTGAGAAATATCGATAACAAACCTTCAATATCAAAATCCAAGATGGCTACCTTTTGGCCATTTTGTTTTTCTAATCTACAGACCTAGGGAAGCCTACATAACAAATTTGGGAAAGATCCCTCCAGTACTTCCTGAGAAATAGCCAAAACAAACCTTTAATGTCACAATCCAAGATGGTGGCCTATCGGCCATTTTTTTACATCCGATCAGTCTAAAAATTTAACACGCACAACTACAAGGAAAACCTACATATTAAATTTGAGATGTATACCTCTAGTACTTCCTGAGAAATAGCGATAACAAATCTTCACTGTCAAAATCCAAGATGGCTGCCTGTCGGCCATGTTGTTTATCCGATCAGTCTCAAAAGTTGCCCTGTACAACTACGGACCAAGGGAAACCTACATATAATATTTGAGAAAGATCCTTCTGGTGCTTCCTGAGAAATAGCCATAACAAACCGTCACTGTCAAAATCCAAGATGTCTGCCTGTCGGCCATGTTGTTTATCCGATCAGTCTCAAAAGTTTCCCTACACAACTAGGGACCAAGGGGAACCTACATATAAAATTTGAAAAAGAACCCACCTTTACTTCCCGAGAAATAGCGATAACAAACCATCACTGTCAAAATCCAAGATGGCTGCCCGACAGCCATGTTGTTTATCTGATCAGTCTGAAAAGTTGCCCTGCACAACTACAAACCACGGGAACATACATATAAAATTTGAGAAAGATCCCTCTGGTGCTTCCTGAGAAACAGCCAGAACAAACTTTCACTGTCAAAATCCAAGATGGCTGCCTGTCGGCCATGTTGTTTATCCGATCAGTCTCAAAAGTAAACCTGTAAAACTAAGGACCAAGGGAAACCTACATATAAAATTTGAAAAAGAACCCATAAGTACTTCCTGAGAAATAGCGATAACAAACCTTAACTATCAAAATCCAAGATGGCTGCCTGTAAGCGATGTTGTTTATCTGATCAGTCTCAAAAGTTGCCCTGCACAGCTAGGGACCAAGGGGCTAAAAAGTGGCTCGATGACTGCGAAAAACATTGAAACTCTGAAATGGCGTGTGTTTTGAGGGGAAACCGACATCATGTCACTTTCACTTTTTCGAACCAACATTTTTTTTTATCAAAGTAGTTGAATAAAATCGATTCGAACACATCAAAGATGTCATTTATCAAAGAAAAGTGGAAATAATAGTTAAGTTTATGATGACCAATTAAAATATCTAATGCACAATCCCAGCCTCTCTCCCCCCCCCAAACCCACTGATACAACGCTAATGCCTACCTTTTAGATATCCAATTAGTAATCATCCTGTGTAAAAACAATACTAATTTCAATCAATTCCATGCGAACTGTTTAAAGCGTCTATGCAACAAAGACGAATAGTTCATTATAAAGTTTTCCGTGTGTAGGTGCGGTTCTGTATGTAAGTGAAAGACGGATGATATATATGGGATTTATTTAAGCATTGTTAGTAATATATCTTTTATTTTTGATACACAATTTCTGAGAATGTGCCATATTATAAGTAACAACCAGCTTGGCAGTGTTTCAAAGTCTTCAGATTAGTGCGTTTGATTTTTGATATAAGGGCCCAAGGTAGCCATATTAGAAGGAAAATCCAACAAACTTGTTGTTGACACCTAGGTACTGTCATTGACCCAGAGCGTGTCATGACCTTGACTTTGGCAATATGACCTTTGAGCAAGGCCATGACACACCCTTGGGTTATGGGCAACAATTCTATAAAGTTCAAAAAGAATCAATGCAATAGTTACAAAAGTAATGAGTGGGATGAGATTTGGGACAGATGTACAGAGCAAAAAGATAATATGCCCTGGATTACATGTGTAAAAAAACAAAATTTTGAAAAATTTATTGAAATATAATTTCATTTAAAAAATATGACAACCTGGATGATGAGTTTAAAACTTCAGATCGGTTGGCAAGGTGATATTTTATTACATATTTTTGAAGGTTATATAGAACAAGAGGCCCATGGGCCTTAACGGTCACCTGAGTCTATAGTATTTATTTTTGTTGTTGAAATATGTACCAATTTGAGTAAAAAATAGTATAATGTTAACTTAACTTTGTCAGGACCATGAGCTGATCATTCCTAGACCAATTTTAAGTGAGATCGGCCTATTAGAACTTAGTAGCAAAATAGCGGCCATGGCAGCCAAATTGTATTTCTGATTGACCCGAAAAATAACAACACTTTGTCAGGACCATGATTCGATCATTCCTACAAAGTTTCAGTTCAATCGGCCAAGTAGATCTTTACTTTAAGTTTGAAATAGTTT
>NW_018406060.1:1019663-1020805 GCF_002113885.1 Mizuhopecten yessoensis
GGGGGGGGGGGGGGGGCCAAAGGACTGGGCTTTAAGATTTCATAGAATGCCCAACCTGAAAATTCTCCTCTGGACAACAACGTGGACTTTCACCAGCACCAATATCTTTATATGCTGATGATCAAAATCGTTTCAGTATTGATCTGAAAGGGGGCTGTACATGTGGGGCCACAGAGAGAAAAAGTTTAAAACAATCAAAAATGACCTATAATTACTAAAGGAGGGCCTTAACCAATCAAAAATTGACTTATAATTAATTATATAGGTTGAGGGGCTAAGCCAATCAAATAGCTAAATGTGTGTCTTCGATTTTGTCATGATATATTCCATGGGACAACTGGAATTTCAACGAAAAAAGGGGCTGAGAGTAAATGGGCCGAGAGATGGAACCAAAAGGGGGCCACAAAGTGTAAAACAATTAAAACATGTCTGAAGAACCTTATTAGTGGGTTTTCACCAATCATACTCTATACTCAAGGGGATGAATCTCAAGGGAGCTGAAAAGAGCTGTCAGAAAATTTGGCAAACATCTCTAAAACCTTTATTGGGTTTTGTCCAATATTTTATGATACAAAGGGTAGGGGGGCAGTAGACCCCACATCCCCATTGGATGTTTTGTAAATATCTTCTGGCAGAACTACAGGATTCACAAAGAGAAACGAACAGTAAATTTAATGACCTAGAACAGCATGGGCGAAAGAATTCTATCCGGATTTTTGGTTTAGAGGATCCAACAGAGAAAGAGACAGTGGAAGAGTGTAAGGAAAAGGTGACCAGGTTCGTTAATTCCAAGTTAAAGGTAGCACTCCGTGGGGAAGATATAGACATCGCCCACAGACTTGGAAAGTACGTCAAAGGTAAAAAGAGAAACATTATTGTTAAGTTCACCCATCGAACAAAGAAGCACGAAGTTCTAAAGGAGAGAAGAGAATTGAAAGGTACTGGGATTACGATCTTTGAGGATCTTACTAAACGAAACCAGGATCGCCTCAAGGAAGCCTATCGACTTGACTGTGTTAAGAACTCATACAGCATCGACGGAAAACTGTTCGTTATTCTTAAGGACGGAAGGAAACGCAGACTGTTCGATGACACTCCATTAAATGACGCTTATCTGTTGAAAGATGGAAACTTTCGACGAG
>NW_018406060.1:1022314-1142198 GCF_002113885.1 Mizuhopecten yessoensis
GGGGGGGGGGGGGGGGCTAAAGGACTGGGCTTTGAGATTTCATAGAATGCCCAACCTGAAAATTCTCCTCTGGACAACAACATGGACTTTCACCAGCACCAATATCTTTATATGCTGATGATCAAAATCGTTTCAGTATTGATCTGAAAGGGGGCTGTACATGTGGGGCCACAGAGAGTTTAATTCTACAGCTTTTGGGGTTATTTGCCTCCTTGATCAGTTGGGTCATGATGTTCCATATAGAACGGAACATTTGTTACAGTATAGCTATATTTAGATCTAAACATAATCTTTAATAATTTAAACTGTAATAGTGCAAATTCTCAGGTCCCTGTGTTAAGATTCACAGGGATGTCAGAGGTTACAGAGAGAATAAGATAATGTACCCAAGAAGATGCAGGCCCCCAGGTCACATCAAATGGTTAATGGTTTACATAAATTATGTAGTGCAAACCCTCAAAAGACGTGATTTTCACTAAATTTTTGTAAAATCCTTCTTATTGATAATATAATGTCCCATGAAAGGGTGGACACTTGTCCCATTGCAAGCTTTTATTCATGTGACGTCAGGAGTTCTACTTGTATGTCTCTTTAAAAAAAGCAGCACTAGATAATGTTGAAGTCGTAAGAGTACATCTAGTTAAGTGAGAATTCAGCCATTAAGGGCGTCTAGCTGAAGCATTAGATCTTGTGTCAAATAATCAGTTAATTGATTAAGTCATTAGTATTCAGAGGCGGATCCAAGGGGGGTGTCACCAGCGCATGTACGTGACACCCCCTGCCCTGGACTTAATTTATACGGCATCTACCTTGTGAATTGATTATTCAATGAAAATTGTTTTAATTCTTGACTGGTTATTCTAGCGGTTTGTTACACTGTCCAGGCCACTCATCCTCCCTTCCCACTCCAACAGGTCACAGGTGAAGGACAATTGGCATTATATTTTAATGCTTCAAAATCAGGAATAATTGTGAGAAAGTTATGTCAGTAAATGGACGTACGTATAGGCATATAAGTTAAAAACATGTATGTAAATAAGCATTTGATTGATTGGTAGCATTCATCATACATGTATGCAATTTAAAAAAAAAATACATGTTGTACTCAAGCTTTTCGTTATAAATATATGAGCTACTCTACTAAAAGATGAATCATATTCTTTCACGGACAGTAACACTATAGTCTTCTTGTATGATAAACTAGCAGGTAGTAAGAGTAGCATATTTATTCATTCCACTTGGGCATTTTACTAATCAACACTTTCACCACGGTAGACCATAAGGGACTCATCCAGATCAGTGCATGCATATGGTCGAGTCTTCTAAAGTTACATAGGGGTGAAATGGTTAACAATAGAAAAAAAAAGAAATGAAGAAAGATTTAGATAGAGACCCTTGTAAAAGTAAAGGGCCAAAGACTGGTATCTACCTTCATTTTGTACAACATGACACATGTGGTTCAGAACACATTGGTCGCAAAATAAACTGGAAAATCAAAAATGGCGACACCCCCCTGAAAAAATGTGGATCTACCCCGGTATCTGGCAAAAAGGTGATAATTCACCAATAAATGCATATGTAAGCGATCAATATCAAAAATCGTTACATCAGATAGTTAACATATAGATAAATATCAATTTGGTAACTCGGTCAAAGCAGGTTTCGCCATAATGTAAAAACGAAATTCAGTACTCACCCGAACGGTCTCTGAGGATTGATAGCGCGGGAAATTGAGTGAAGCTCGTGCATGTGACCAAGTGCTTTTTCATTGGTCGGGGACCCGGAACGAGAGGGGGATTAGGGGTGCAGTTATATTTATGAACAGGTAATATTAAATACAAGATGTACTTTAGTAAAATAACACCAAAATCAGCGCCTAATTGCACTGGAATTACTGAGCGTTTTAGTATCCAGGGCCAGGAAAGTGTTGTCCATTGCCAAGTTAAGTCAGAGACGTATTCATTAACAAATTAATCATGGAATATTTCATGGCACTCATCACAAAAACATTTTTTAACTACAAAAAGTAAATCATTTGCAACACAAGGACCTGAGGCGTTATTCATAAATAACAATTTTATATATTAGGACCTAAACCTAGGTGTAACTTTACATGTTTTATCATTTTATCTACAACTTTCTCTTTTGGGAAAACAGGAAGTGTCCTATTTTTGAAGCTAATGTAGTAGACATCTCGTGAAAATTATGCATTCCATTATATTAAATTGTATCTAAATGTAATAAAATGTTAGACTGCCCTCAATTAAAACTGTCGCTGACAACTAGACGTTTTCTGTATTTAACATTAGACAACATGACGGTGCTACAGATGGTAATACAACTCGTACTCTTTCAGTGAATATGGTCAAACACCTAATTAATTTATTAACTATCTGTCTATTTTTGTGAAGTTCATATGCCTGTCTTTTTGTGTCTTCGCTTCTTGCTGTTGTTCTTTCTGTAAATATTATCTAGATAGTTTTGTTTGTCCTTATATACTGACGTTGTAGTATAATTTCTTATTTTATTTTGATTTTTGATGGTTATGACAGTAACAAATTTCATTGAAAACAATTAATTTGTAATGATCTTTATTGTACAAACAAAAACGTATTGCACTACACTGAAAGTAAAAAATGGCGGATCCAGAGGAGTTTTTTGGGCTTCAGGAAAAAAAAACTCCCCCCCCCCCCCCCCCCCCCCCCCTAAAAAAACACCTAACATTTAAATAATCAGAACGCCGACTACCAGAAGGAAGGGGATAGAGTATTGCACCATCCTCGATATTCATTGGTTACGTACGCTCACTTACGCTCTCTGCACCCCTGGATGGTGATCGAGGGTGGTATTGCACTGGACCTTATGTCCGTACTGCTGTCAGCTCAGTCACACACCTGTTGATCGTCGGGGAATGACTTCAGGAAGCTGGCCGTATTTGCTACCGTTGTTAGGGAAAGGTGATATACCTATATCAGTTCACAAATCTGGGGATATATATCTTTTCTTTTCTTTTCTTTTTCAAACATTTTACTTCCCCAGCACGTTTAGGATACTGCCGAATTGGGAGCCCCGGCTTCACAATCATGTGTCCTTATACAAGAGGGCTATCATACTTTCTTTCATACTTGCTAATAATTATATTATTATTTCTTTATTATCACTGTCTTCTTTAACATTTTTACTTACATTCAAACTTGCATTCAAAGTGCAATGTACACCAATTTGTGATACCGGTACACTCCAAGTTCCATCAAGACATCTGAAATGGTTTTGAAAATAGATTTTGTGATTAATTTGAATGCACTGGGAAAGATGTCTAATGATTTGAGGGGCGGGACCGAGAATCCTGACCGAAAGTTAGGACCCATGGCTTAGAATATCGGCCTCATTGTCAGCAGGCTGTTATCTTAGCCGTGGTTACCTTTATTTGGATTAATTCTGCTTTCTGGTTTTTTTTCTAAATTCACAAGAAGACACATTTTAGGTACAAATAAATACGACGTCTAAGATTATGTTGGGGTAATATGGCTACTGCCAGGTGCGTATCAGCTATCATTTTTTTAAACAGAGGTACTATACAAAATAGAAACACTACTTGTTGTAGCCCCTGTCCACTTCAAGGCTCCGTTTCTAAATGAACCCACTCAGAACAAGGGCTAGCTCCGCCCATGAGTCTGCCATTTCAATTAATGTTCACGAAATAAATAGAGTAACGTTACATTTCTGACTGAAGTGTTCACCAAGAACAGTAACACATATTATTAACATGTTCATAATTTTTACTAACCAATGAATCGTCAAATTTAATAATCGCAATAATAACAATTATATTAATAGATCGATAACAAAATTCATTAGATAATCAGTCTATGCGTTGTATGTCTCTAGTAGACTTCATTTAGAGGTATCACTATTCCGATGTTCTCGTTAGTCCGGCTGTCCTGAGATTTCTCTTTGAATCTCGTTAAGGGCATCCTCGATATTTCCTGGGGTTGCGCTCACTTTCGCTCTCTGCACCTCTGGAATATGTCATAGCTATGATTCATAGCAATAGCAAAGGCTCAGCGTGCACCACCTTGTTAACGATTGGATTATGAAAAGTTCTTTTTACACAACCAATACAATTTTCTATGTGACGTTTCGATGACTAGTACGATATGTACACTGTCACATTCATCAGACAGATGACCAGTGAAGCGTATGCACACAAAGGAGCAAAATGTGTTATCCACAAAATCGATGTCGATTCGGCTACGCTGTAAGAGCATGTACAATTGTTGTTATATATGTACCGTAATGACACTATTCAGCAACGCTTTGTTAAATACTTGGTTATAGATGTGCGAGAGTTTTTGAGCCCCCTCGTCTCGATTTAGAACTGGCTCATTGCGGCGTATCTAGATGGCTTCCTTTATCTGCCGCTTGAACAGATTGCTCAGGAGTTATATATATATATATACTAACCAACCTGAAGAAAATGTTTAGAAGAACAAACGATTTCTGGTTTCCAAAAGTCCACTGGTATTTGATTTATATCTAATAGTATGCCAAGAAGTGTGTCCATACAGAATACGTCCTGTATCTCAACGGGATTACTGGTGGTTGGACACGCACAGTGTCCACTTGGTATGTCGAGTAATTTTCAACGAATTAACTTCAAACTTCATAAAAAGGTTATTTGCCATGAAAGCTGGGACGAGTTCGATAACCACCATTATAAAATCTTAATTTGCTTAGTTATGCTTCTTTGTTCAATTGTTGAAACAGTGTCTGCTCTATAGTTAAGTAGTACTAAGTAGTTTTTAGCAGATTTATTTCAAACTTCATACGAATGTTAATTACTATGAAAGCTCGGACATGTTTGATAACTACTACTGCCTGACTAATTTATGGAGTTATGCCCCCTGAACCGTTGGAGGGAGTGTAATCACAACTGTCTGACCATATTTGATAGACTTATTCCCATTGGTTTCTTTAATGCAATACTACATGCATTCCAATACTCGATAGCCAGGGGTTCGCTCATGTACGCTCTCTACATCCCTAGAATATGTCATAGCAAAATTGAAGGCACAAAGATAGCTGTTTGATTGGTCTCGGGTTAAACAAAAACTGGCCAATCGCTAGGCTGTTACTTGTCCTTTGAAGATTTCAAAGGAGATACGCCCGACTTCAAAGCCTGTCATTTTTTACCGTTACAAGGTGGAGCACACAATTTTTCTATGACATATTCCAGGGGTGCAGGGAGCGAAAGTGAGCGTAACCCCTGGATATTGAGGATGGCGTCACTGGTAATTTGTCTGATGAAGGTCACAGTTGTACTTATCGTACTAGTCATCGAAACGTATAGATATAGTCCCAATGTTATTGGTTGTGTAAAAAGAACTTTTCATAATCCATACTTACCAACCTGAAGAAAGTGTTTAGAAACAAGAGGCCCAATGGGCCTGCATCACTCACCTGGTATTACCGGTAATCTCACACTTGTAATCTTAAAAGTGGACTAAAATACAGCTACAGGCAGAATATCTGTGTTTGATTGATAAGAACCTATTAAAATATTTAAACATATGACGCCTTTGACCTTGAATGTCAAACAAGGACATAAGGTTGAACAGTGTTTATAGTCGTCCAACCAAGCATGCTTCTGGCAAAATTTCATTACCCTGGACCTTTTGGTTATACAGAACAAGTCATTTAAAGATTAAAACATATATTGATCACTGTGACCTTGAATATGGGCGAAGGTCATTCATTTGGTAGTCCTTCATCCCAGCATATTAATGGCCAAATAGCATTGGCCTTTTGCTTATTAAGAAGAAGTCGTTTAAAGGTTTTTATCATATTTGACCCCTGTGACCTTGAGTATATGTCAAGGTTATTCATTTGAACAAACTTGGTAGTCCTTCATCCCTGCATGTTACTGGCATTATCCTAGGCTTCTTAGTAATTCAGAAGAAGTTGGGTATAGGTTTCAAACATATTTGACGCCTGTGACCTTGTAAAACAAGAAGCCCAATGGACCTGCATCGCTCACCCGGTATTAATCTCACACTTGTTATCTTTAAAGTGGACTAAAATACAGCTTCAGGCAGAATATTAGTGTTTTATTCATAAGAACCTATCAAAAGATTCAAACATATGATGCCTGTGACCTTGAAAGTCAAACAAGGACATTTGGTTGAAAGTGGGTCAAGGTCATTCATTTGAACAAACTTGGTAACTCTTCATCCGAGCATGCTACAGGCCCAATTAACCCTTGGCATTTTGGTTTTTGAGAAGAAGTTGTTTGAAGATTTTAACATATTTGACCCGTTACCTTGAAAGTGGGTCAAGGTCATTCATTTCAACAAACTTGGTAGCCCTTCATCCCAGCATGCTACAGGCCCAATACCAGCCCTTGGCCTTTTTTGTTATTGAGAAGAAGTCGTTTGAAGATTTTAAGACATTTTACTCATGTGACCTTGAAAGTGGGTCAAGGTCATTCACTTTGACACACTTGGCAGTCCTTCATCCCAGCTTGCTACATACCCAACATAAATACCCTTGGCCGTTTGGTTATTAAAAAGAAGTTGTTCAAAGATTTTAAGACATTTGACCTTTGTGACCTTGAAGGTGAGTCAAGGTCATTCGTTTGAACAAACTGTATAGCCCTTTATCCTAGCATGCTACAGACCCAATAGCAGTACCCTGGACCTTTTAGTTATTGAGAAGAAGTCGTTTGAAGATTTTAACATATTTGACCCCTGTGACCTTGAAAGTGGGTCGTCATTCGTTTGAACAAAATTGGTAGCCCTTCATCCCAGCATGCTACAGGCCCAATATCAGTACCCTGGGCCTTTCGGTTATTGAGAAGAAGTTGTTTGAAGATTTTAAGAAATTTGACCCCCCCAAACACCTTCAGGCAGGTGAGCTAAAAATACAAACAGTTGTTCATTATGTACCGCTTCGTGGTAACCTTGTTACTCCTTAAAACTCACGTAAATTTTAACCCCAGCCAGTGATCAATTTGGCCTTTGAGATTTTGGAAAAAGATTTGCATTGCTCGTCCAAATAGCATACCCAATTATAGCTGCGGGAACCGTAGCTTCTACGTCCGATATTTTTTTTAAATCGGACATAGAAGCTACGGTTCCCGCAGCTTACCCAATTATTATGGCTCCAGACCTTCGATTCTTCAGATGTTTTTTAAGTTATCAACATCTTACCCCTGTAACCTAGATCAATGTCACTTATATGAGAAAATTAAAGTTGATGGAAATTCATTCCATGTATCTACAGGTAAAATATCAGCACTCAACGTTGACCTGTCACCTATATAAACAGTATGCAAGAAAAATATTTGCACTGCTGGATCTTATATCTAAATTAACGGCTCCAGACTTTATGGTTCTTCAAAGAATGTTCCTTAAAGCACCTACTGACAAAATTTAAGGATATATTGTCTTGGTTTTCCATGAGAAAATAGTTCAATAGAAAACAAATGACAGAAGGATGCTGTACCACAGGACAAGCTCAGACATTTTGTGCCAGGTGAGATCAAAATGAACAGGTGTTCAATAACGGACAAGAAAGCTACACCCCATGTGTGGATCTAGTATTCAACAGCTGTTGCTATTAAGCGTGGATCATGTCTACAAATGTTTGAATCTGGGTCTCGAGCTTCCCTGGTCTGCTATTATACATATATACAGTAGTTGTTTCCATGTCTTGCTCATAACCTTAATAAGTGTACCTGCATTACCCACAGGTGTGAAAAGCACTGTACTAGGGTCACTTAAACCATCGTCTCTATATAGGTCAATAGTCAAATAAGTGCCAATTTTTGCATTCAAATTAACTACAAAATCTATTTTCAAAACCATTTCAGATGTCTTGATGGAAGTTGGAGTGTACCGGTATCACAAATGGGTGTGCACTGTACTGTAAATCGGTTATTATATCTACACCTATAGATCAAATAGGTGAAAAGCTTCCAGTGAAATATTGTCCAGACTGTATCTTGGCTGACAAGGAAAGACATTTTTTCTCTAGCTTGATCCTGGTGTTGAGAATTAAGTGTTATATTTTGTATCTGGTGTTACCTGTCCTTTGTTTGTTATTGGCACTTATAGCTATTTAATAAACGAAAAATATTGCAGCAGGGCGTACTTGTATCAAAATACTTGCGCAGTAGAGTATAAATGATTGAAAGAAAACATATGTAGCTGTAAAAGTGATGTTCTGCTTAACCCGTTAGTTGTGGACTGTCCACGTCAAGATCAGAGACTCAAAATATCTAGCAGCAGTGATGTTCCCGTCGGTTGTCCTGTCCACATATAGCTCCACCTGGTGCTTTATAAGTCATTGCAATGTCACTGAAACTGTTCAACAAGATTGTTCCTGTTTTATAGATGTCTCAATGAAGATAATTTTCTTAGCTTTCATGGTGAATTATAATAATTGAATCACGCTGGCCTGTTTCACAACAGAACTTCCGTAGAAAAAATATCTCCATGGATAAGAAAATATACTTCATTTGGATCGATTCCTTTTAAAGAACACACTTTTGGCAAGCATTTGATTTAACAGTGAAGAAAGACAATTCTTATGTCCGATGTTAGAAAAATATTCTCACTTCAGTTCTTATTTAAGGTAGAGTGTACAGCAACTTTTATACAGTATACATATCTTCAAAGTTATTTACCTGTCTTAATGTTATTTCCTCTATATTCATACCGTTGCAATTCTAGGGTGGCGGCCTTTTGGAAGTTCAAAATGTTTTGAAATCATAGCACTGTTAAGTAGTGCAATGCTTTTAAAGCATTCCACTTTAAAATCAAGAGGTTTTGGGGATCAAATCTTGTAGCCAAGCCAAAATTTATTTTTGTTTTGAATAAAGAATTCATATATTTCTAATTTATTCTTCTTGCTATAGTAAACGGGTAAGAAACTCCCAAATCAGAATAATGCCAAACAAATTTGTTCTGAGATACAACAAAGAGGACTTGAATACTCTACCTTAAAGTTGTTCATGGCCATGTTTTTTTATTGTTAATTACAACAATGTAAACTGATTTATTATCTGTTGCTTGTCTTTCCTTAAGAGTAATTTCATAACAAATTCCAGTGTTCTGCCCAATAATTTATTTACAAGAAACAGTGATGGCTTTGGGAACTGCTCCTTTAGAACATGATCATCTGGCCCTGAAAAGACACAAAACATAAAGAGAATTAGAAATATTTATGACAAAGACCTCCAGTGTATTATAGACGGGTTCCTGCAGATTTTGGTAATTTTATGAATAGGGCATGTAGTTTTCAAAAATTCATGTCAATTGATTGTAAGCTTAGCGGAGAAAAGAATCATGGTTTTTGTGTGGTACAATATTAAAGATTCTTCCAGAAACAATGATGTTTTATGGAAAGTTTTTAACCTATCTGATACCCAAAAATTGGCAGTGAAAGTATCTTTTGTAGCTGAAATACCACTGGAAACCCATCTTTAATGACCAACTGCTTATGACATTAAAACCTTTGGCTAACATTCTCATATTAAGGACAAAATATAATAGACGATTAGTAATTTTTCATGGATTGGTTTGGTTTGGTTTTATTTTGTTTAATGTCCTATTAACAGCCAAGGTCATTTAAGGACGTATATGTATGTTGTGTATGCGTGCATGTGTGCTGGAGATGGTTTATATTGGTGTAATTGCCTCCTTGCATTGTGATTGAGTGGATCTGATGCCAACTTTATAGTGCCATCCCACCGAAATACTATGCCAAAAGACATCCATCACAGCATTCTGCCCTGTCTTATTATACTGACAACGGGTGAACCAGTTTTCATAGAAATGATTTGTAAATAATATTTGGAAATAGTGTAGCATCCATAGAAAGGCCTGGTCACTGAACATTAAGAAAGAGGTTCGACTAGAACCCATACTCCATGGATTGCTGTTTGATCTCCTTCCTTTGCACGACCCTTACTGACAATGACCAGTCCTCAGCTTCGGTGCTTCCACCAAGGACATGGTCTACAGAATTGTCCATTTGTGCAGGAAGGACCTACCAACTTTGAAAGTTATCAATGTAACGGACGGTTTGAGAAGTGCCAGCTTAATGAACACACCTTATTGCAACATTAACAAGTGATCCGGCTGTGCAGATCAATAAAATTTGAAAACACTTTCTTGTTGCCCTCTAGCTATATTATAACCAGAACTGTTATACTGAAGCTGCCTAATACAAATTACCCCAGCAAGGACACCATAAAATATTTATTCCAATCATTCTTCTATTTAAATTTGGTATTTAAAGGAAATATATGGAGTGAAAAATACAAAAACTCAATTTTCATGGCAATTAGGATAGCATGAAATAAGGGTAAAGAATTGCAACTAATCTAAATTCTCCCACTTCAGGAGAAACTTTGGTATCAAATACGTACAAATGGCCATGCCTATTCTGTATATATACTGAGCCATACGACTAAACCTTTCTGCCGTCCCAAGAGGTACTTGCAATTATAATAAGTTATGTCTGCTTTTTCTTGATGAGCAATCTTTAACTTGAATTCATATACCCTCCAAAATATTAGGGATTTTCCTTAGATGCATACAAAATTTGGAAATAACCAGTTTGCTATCATCTACTGGAAGGATAAGCCAATGAGCAAAATGCTCAACGCTTAATAAAGAACTTAGATAAATACATCAAGCTTTCAGAATTGGTAATCATCTATAAAGGAATATGAGTATGGAATCGGACGTTACGAAAGGGAGCCCACATAATATTTTTCAACTATGTGCCTTCATTATCTAAATTATATGTTAAAATGATTCATACCTTCCTCTTCTTGTCACCTCCCAACTCAAAGTGTTTGCAACGTTTTAGTGACAACTGTTTCCTGTACTTGCACGTTGTACATTCCATACGCAGTGTGATCTTTTTTGTGGTCTTGGCCTAAATTGAGAAAACGAAATAGGTGAACAATTGTACTTATTTAAAAATCACGTTGATAATAAATGCTGACTATTTTAAAAAAGAAGAAATTTATAATTTGTATTACTGGCAACCGAGAATAATATTGTTATAGGTATAATCATTTTAAACAATGATTTTCCCTTACAATACCTTACTTAGCAACAGTCATGCACACCTTCCACACAGATGGTTCCGACTAGAACAATTGATCAGTTCTATAACCTTTGATACTTGTAATATACCAAAAAATTGTTTGCTTTGGTTTAACTGAACCCATATTAAATCTATCATATGGTTGTTTAGGCAGATAATTTCTGCTGCCCCCCCCCCTCCCCCCCCCAATCAATGAAAAAAAATCACAATTTTTTGTGGGTGATATTTTCCCAAATCAACAGACACAGGCCCCCTAAGGAAAGAAAGTAGAAAAAAATCACTGATTGCTATTGTTATTTTGTCATCACCTTCTTTCGGAAAATAGGCTTGGTCTGACCTCCATATCCACTTTGTTTTCTGTCGTATCTTCTCTTTCCTGCAAAAATAAAATGTGAATTATTTTTTGACAATGCCAGCAGAAAAATGCATGTTAAGTTATTTTTACAAAGGATTATTATTGAACAGTTAATGAAGAATGAGTTAAAGTGGTACTGCATTAAATATATCCAATCATTTGTGACATCCATAGAAAGGCCTAGTCACTGAACATTAAGAAAGAGGTTCGACTAGAGCCCATACTCCATGGATTGCTGTTTGATCTCCTTCCTTTGCACGACCCTTACTGACAATGACCAGTCCCCAGCTTCTGTGCTTCCACCAAGGACATGGTCTACAGAATTGTCCATTTGTGCAGGAAGGTGTATTAAAGAGATTATTTTTAGTTTTGTTGTAACAGTTAATGTTTTTATATAAAAAAAAATATGCATATAAAGGAAAGCTTTCAGCTTATTAGTTACTTCCTGTTTTGTCATGTTGGTACACAAGTAGGGCATTGAATGTTATCATCCAAAATATATAAATGAACTATGTATGATAATGCACATACTCAAGAGAAATATTTATTTCTTGAACAAGATTTTGTAATTCGATACAAGATTGGGTGAGCATGATGGCCTAGTTTTCCTACACTACAACCGTATTCTTCCATGCTAGATTATACTGTCTTGCATATCACTAATATTATATCATGGAGCATTCTAGTGTTTGCCTGGAGTCTTGCAATCCATATCAATATCAAGACTCCTTGTAAAACAATAATTCAAAGCGAATTGTGGACACAATCATGTCCATTAGCATGGTAAGTTTGTTCTAAATTACTCTACCAGATTAATACGATATTAAGTTTCATTTGCAAGGGGTTTATCAGTCCTCCGCTTCACCTTGAATATTCAATGCAACCTAAATTTCATACCATGTACACTGTCATGATCAAATCAAATTTTCTTGTCAATAAAAAATATTAACCTTGGGCATAAAGAGAAGCCCTTCCAGTCTTGTACTGGGTAACTTTGTGGAGGGTATGCTTCTTGCACTTTTTACCCTTGCAAAAGGTCTTCCGTGACTTCGGAATGTTCACCTGCAACAAAAAAAGTTTTGTAATCAGATAAAAGTTCATGAAATTTTAAAGATCAGTTAACTAATAATAAGCAACATTTTTCTGAGTCCACATTTACTAAATGGCAAATGGCCATTATTGACATAAAAACAGCCAGTGGTAAATACACACCAAGTTGACTGTATTTTAGTGGAGAAATAAATGTTAAAACTTAAAATGTTTAATCAACCTTGGTGCAACTATACAAAGTGTGATCTAGATGGACATTTGTATTTTCTAGACAGAAATAATTCATCAAATAGGTAAGCAATCAATCTTTTTTTCTCTCACAAAGAATATATATATAGGAATTATCTGCATTTTAACAGTGCTTCCTTGGAAACTGCAAAAAAAAAGAAGTTTAGATGGTAGGTAGGGTAACCAGAACCAAATTTTATTTTGCCTTTATGACCTAGGAGTGGGAATGTCATGGCAAATTGTGTTCAAAACACATCCCAGTTTTTACCAAGTCCGATTAAAATATTAGAGACAAGGTGAAAAAAAGTCAAAGAAATAAAATACTACATCAAAAGATATTAAAAACAAATACTTTGAGCAACATTATACCTAAAATTGCACTAGGAAACCCATTCAGTATCTATACAGTATACACAATTCTACCCACTAAAATTGATCATAGCATATGTAGTCGATTATTCCGTTACATGGCCTAAAACACAATCCTCAACAAAGTTTACCCTTTTATCTTAACATGAGCTAGCTATATCCTTAGGCAGGTACTGGAGTGCCAGCAAATATAGGCAGATTTGACTATACATGTATAGTCAAATATGACTACTGTATATGTACATGAATGCACACAAACGAACGATTACTGGTCAATTATATCATCTCGAGTGGCAGGCATGTCAATAAAATTGTGGACCAAACAGGCGAGTGCGTGAAATTATAGATTATTGTTTCATAAATGGTTTTTATAAATGCCATTGTAACATTTTTCTTTTTGTAGCGGGACTAGACTTGGTCTATCGTCGGCAACCAGATTGCTCATTTGGTAGAGTGAAGTAAACAAAAATGTCTTCAGCAATAGAACAATAACAATTTGGAACAATCTACAGGAAGTGATTGCTACAGCAATGAACCTAAACAGCTTCAAAACATTACTGAACAATCATAACATTACCAACAGGTCCAAATCCCGGGCCTCTTTTTACAATTAGTACCTTGTACATCACATGTGTCTAAATTAGCTGAACTTAACAGGTCATTCGAGACCAAATCAACGAGTGCAAATTTTTAACGGTACGTGTGTAAATAGACGTAGGTTTTATATAGAGAGAGAACTGTCTTTGTCAAGTATAATGTGTGAGCAACAAGACTGATATACTGCCACAAAACATCGATGTGTAAATAACGGACTTTTATCATTTATGCGCAACTGGTTGGACACTATATATAAGTAAAGGAAATAGAATCAAGACAACTCCAAAAGCTAAAAAGCTTACAACGATGTATTTTACAGCGAAATAGTATGGAGGATTTGAACCCCGGTCTGGGAACTCACTCTGGCCGCATTTCTTTCTCCCGTTAAGAAATTAGTGAGATTGCCAACCCAAAGCTTGGCAAGGGGACTATATATAGCCAGACTTGCAGGTGCTCCAGTACTTACAGCCCAGGAAAACCACTGTTTTATTTTAGTTAGTCGGACAGTAGCTAGTGTTCTGAACCACAGGCAACTACTATTAACATTGATCTTGTTAGACTTTCAGTCACTGGGTACGTTATACATTGACAATATAATGAACTTTGTTACACAACTAAGCACATGGAGGTATAGACTCAAAATTTAAAAAATATACCGCAAAAAATATCGGAGAACACTGCTACCTGCTACTGTCTGATGTCAGTGATGATCATGTGCACCGAAAAAAATATAACTACTTCATTTGGAATAACTACATGATAAAAGTTACATCGGAAACAAGCTTTTAAAGTAAGGAGTCGTGTGTTTTACTGAATGTGCACGTAACGAATAGGCCTTAAGTCATTATTACGCCACTGTAGTTAGATTATTTACAAGGAGTCGGTGCATGTTTACAAATATCACGTTGCAAATAAATGGAATAAAACTACTAATCATCAACATTTACACAAACTAAAGGTATGGTGAAAAACTTGAGAGTTATATCTTTAATTTTAACGTATAAATGGAGAAATTGGTGTGAAACTACAGGCGATGACTTTGGATAAGGATAGGAATATTCTATTTCATTTCTCACCATTTTGCAGGTTGGTTAGAAAAAGGAAGTGAACTTGCGCAGGTCACTAAATCTTGTCTGTCAGATGTTTGTAAGCAAACTCGCTTCAATGCTTATGAGGAAAGCATGTTACTGACACAGACTAGATAGGAAGTTTGGCGAAATCGAAAGCAGAGATGGCACGTGTGGATGTTGTTATAGTTTCAGCAGTCAGAACGCCGATAGGTGTGCTTATATCTACATTTTCATAAGTACCCGTCGTTGTTGTTTTTTAAACATCACTTGTTCTTGACCCCCTGTCCGGTTCGGATATTTTATTTGGTGTCTTACTCTGCCTATATTGACAGCAAAATATCGATACATCAAGGTCGCGAGATCTAGATACACTTATTGACAAGCTGAGGCGTCTTGTAATCTCTAACTTCCCCTATCTGATATTCCCGATTCTAGGCGAACGCGCAAATTTTCTTATTTCAGATTTTGCCAAAATTAAACGGTTTTCAAATGTTTAAGATGACAAATTAAATATTGTTACAGCTATATTTGGACATATTTTGGACACGTTTTAGAAGTTGTGATAGACTTTCCGTAAAATTGACAACCCACGATATTCATAAGATACAATGGGCGGAAAGTTTTCGATGTCAAAAAGTCGACCCCACCTTACTTTCTTACATCAAAAGCAACATTTCTAGTTGATCTACGGAAAATTGCTTAGTACCGCTGAAAAGATATGGATAATTTTCTTTTTTAAATCCTAATATGCACGTAAAATGTTTTCTCCAGACATGATCTCCGTTTCCTCAAAAAAAAAAGCCATTTCAGAGTTTCAAAGTTTTTTGTAGTCTACGTGCCACTTTTTTTTGTATATTAATGAGGCTAACTTCAGCCACGTGCCGAAACCTGTGGTGTGATTGTCTGGAAGCGCAGCCATTTTTTTGCTTAACCAACCAACATTGCATGTTTTGGCACGAGGTTGACATCGCATTAAATCCTTCACCCCTGAAATTTTATAATGAAATATTCTAACCTTTGAATTGGAAGAGTTCAAATGTGTCTTCAGGGGTGAATGAGTTAATATGAGTTACGAATTTCCCTCTTTTCATGTCTCTAGTAAAATGCAGAAAATTCACAGATCATTGTTCCATTAAAAAATAGTTTTGTATTTTCAATGGAGATAGCCATGTTTCAAAGTTAAGTACCAGACATGTATGCACATATACATAATGTGTTTTATGTGTAATATTTGCTATTGAAATAATTTTATGATTGTTCTTGGATCAATTAAATATATGGGATTTATATTACAGAAAGTGTGAGTAAACGTTGTCATTAAGTAAATTATTTGTGCCGCCAAGATACCTGAAATGTGAAACAGTTTTTTGGAAATAAGAAATCACAGTCAGCAGAATAATATCTGATGGAAAATGAGCCCACCATTGATATCAATTCATGTGTTATGGTTGTAAATTGGAATGTCATACAGGGTAAAGAATAACCTGTAAAATTGATGATGTAACAACTGCAACCTGTAAGGCTGTGATGTAAAAGAAAAAAAGGCTCACAATCTGTTATTTATGTAACGGCCAAAAAACATCAGGGGAACACAAGCTAGCTTTTCCAGCGATGGGGGTATAACTCTGGTCTGGTATGTAATCACTAGGTCAGCAATGTCGAGCGAGCACATGGTCAATGTCTTAATGGATGCCCACCAGCACGTTGCATTTGGTGGCAGTGTCATGACCCTTGGGTACCATTTAAGGGCAAGTCCTGGTGGTTAGGGAAGGTGCATTGGTACATAGGCCTGGGGACTCGCAGGATTCTCCAGGCCTGGTCTTGGGACGAGACTTCTGAGAGTGCAGAGTATTGCAACAGACAAAGAACATAAGGGGAAAATACTGCAGTATAAAACACTCACTAGTTAACAACTTTGATTGTGGTCAGTGACTATGTGGGTGCTGCAGGCACATTACATTTACAAAAGTGAACACACCAGTAATTTGCACGTAGCAATCAGGATTAAATTTATATCAACACATTTCATTGCCATGCATGTTAGTCCCCAGCTGAACGTGTATTGTACCGCTCACTGATATGTACTACCATACATTACTTAGTCCAGGGCGCACTCTGTCACTTGAAAGTAACAACTGTTTTATGTTAGTATCTCTTGGGATGGCAGAATGTTGCATATTGTAATCAGGTCCTGAGTCCCTATATAAGTATTGTATAGATTTAAAGCCTGTTATTCAGTTAGATTTAACCCTTTCACCACTGTAGACCAAATTGGACTCATCCAGATCAATGCATGGTAGGGTTCATTAAAGTTACATAGGGGTGAAAGGGTTAAAGCCTGTTGTTCAGTGTGTGTCATGTTGTCTGGAAGTGTGCACATATTCAACTGCCAAAGTTTGTATGCAAGTAAACTACCTCTTATGATGGCAGACTTTCACATTCTGATATTGGGTCTTGTACATGTAATCTATACCTTTTGGGCAGATTGTGTAGTAGGACCAGAAATAGTGATAAAGATAGTGCCGTCGCTGGAGCTCGAATCCGTGACCCGTGACTCTTGGCTCTCCAGCCCGATGCTCTACCCCTGAGCTTAAGGGAAATTCCCTACAGTTGACGCTTGTAAGGCAACCTAATTAATCCACATCTTTTACACTATTTCCCCCTTTTTTCAAACACCAACCCAGGTTCATTGACTCCCTGTCAAGGATTCTCCTTCCTTGAACGAGGAGGGTCAACGGCACCAATTTGTAATAGGACGAGGAATAGTGATGAAGATAGTGCCGTCGCTGGGGCTCAAACCCGCGACCCTTGGCTCTCCAGCCCGATGCTCTACCGCTGAGCTAAAGGGAAGTTCCCTACAGCTGACGCTTGTAGACAACCTAATTAATGCACATATACTAGAGTAATGAAGTTGGTAGTTTGTAAGAAACGTCAGTTTCTATTAATACTTTCACGACTTATTGAATTTGTGGACCATTCATTTTAGGTGCTTTCAATGGCAGTCTTTCCACTTTACCTGCACATGACTTAGGATCTATATGCATCAAAGAGGCTCTCCAACGGGCCAATTTAAAAGGAGAGGATGTGTCGGAAGTTATCTTGGGACAAGCACTATCAGCTGGTGGGTATCTTTATAAAGTGCATTATCGTGATGCCTTGTTCTTTTAAATTTTATCTGTAGCAATAGCACAATATTCTGGTTAGCTCATAGACTCTTACGAAGTTCTGTGATTAAGTAATCATGGCCAAAGGCATTTGAAATGTATTTCTATGTAGCAGAGACTCTTTGGGAAGTTGGAAATATCTGTTTATGTTTAATTTGGTGTGTAATTGATTTGTAAATATTCGGTGTAAGATTCAAACACTTAGCAATGGGTATGTTTTCATCTCAGCTTTATATCCATATATTATAGTTGATCATGTCACATACACAAGTTTATAATTGTGGCACTAACAATAGTGTTTAATTTGGAAAATAATTCAGCATTAAACATTATTAATATGTTTTTAATATACATTATGTACATTTCATTAAAATGTTAAAGTATTTAATTTTGCTTTATGAGATTACAAACGTATTAAATATCCAGGTACCCGCAGTAAGCAGTGTTTTAAAACATATTATAAAATTTATTATGAAGAATTTTTGCTTGTTATGTAATTACATGTATAACTGAGAACATCTGTTGATAGAGTAAACTGGTTGAAAACCTGAAAGGTTCCATTTGTCAAAGTAAATGCAAGGTTCAAGTGAATATTTCATTCTTTTTTTCAAATTTATTTAACTAGGGAATCTTTTTGAAACAGTGTAATAAAGTAACAATTCCCTGCTTTAAAGCTTGAATTTGATATAAGTTAGATTTCAATAGGTTGGCATTCTGTTATTTTTGATGGTAAATTATATAACAGGACAGGGACAAAACCCAGCCCGACAGGCCAGTGTTAATGCAGGTATCCCAGTATCTGTACCTGCCTGTGGAGTGAACATGCTGTGTGGGTCAGGACTGCGGGCCATAGTAATGGGGACACAGGCTATAAAGACAGGCGACGCTCAGGTGGTAGTGGCAGGGGGACAGGAGAGTATGAGTAAGGTGAGAATTGTATACTAACGAGTAAGGTGAAAGCTGAATACTGATGAGTAAGGTGAGAGCTGTAAACTGATGAGTAAGGTGAGAACTGTATACTGATGAGTTAGGTGAGGGCTGTATACTGATGAGTAAGATGATAGCGGTATAATGATGAGTAAGGTGAGAGCTATATACTGATGAGTTAAGTGAGAGCTGTATACTGATGAGTAAGGTGATAGCTGTATACTGATGAGTTAGGTGATAGCTGTATACTGATGAGTTAGGTGGGGACTGTATACTGATGAGTTAGGTGAGGGCTGTATACTGATGAGTAAGGTGATAGCTGTATACTGATGAGTTAGGTGAGAGCTGTATACTAATGAGTAAGGTGATAGCTGTATACTGATGAGTAAGGTAATAGCTGTATACTGATGAGTTAGGTGAGAGCTGTACACTGATGAGTTAGGTGAGAGCTGTATACTGATGAGTAAGGTAATAGCTGTATACTGATGAGTTAGGTGAAAGCTGTGTACTGATGAGTAAGGTGAGAGCTGTATACTAATGAGTAAGGTGAGAGCTGTATACTAATGAGTAAGGTGAGAGCCATATACTGATGAGTAAGATTAGAGCTGTATACTGATGAGTAAGGTGAGAGATGTATACTGATGGGTAAGGTGAGAGCTGTATACTGATGACCAGTAGAGACTTAAACATTTGTATCCAAATAGACATTAATCACAAAGAATCTTTATGTACGATATGTAATTGAGGCTACACATTTACATGTGAGTGTATTTTGTAATCACAGTGTCCATACACAAATTCATTTTTGGGAGAAAACTGAAGTCTTGATCGCCTGATAATTTTTACATTTCAACTGTGTGTTGATCATTACTTTCAGGAAGAAACTAGGTCAAGTCGAAGCCACTGGCAATGAAAATATAAACAAAATTAAATAAAAGTTAAAACTTTGTATACAGGTGGTAATTCAGTTTCTTATTGCTTTGAAACTAACAGGTGATAAATTCAGTTTCCGATTGCTTTCAACCCGAACAGGTGATAATTGCTTTCAATCTAAATATGTTTGCTAATCATTCTTTAAGGAATACCACTTTCTGAAGACCTTTACTATTTTCGGGCAAACATGAACTCAAATTCAAAGTCGCTGTTACTAAAATTGGGGAAAAGAAGGTACACAAATTTCTCATCAAGCTGACAACACTAGTTCTGATACACCAAAACTATTTTCAAATTGCATATATGTACATAGATATAGTGATTTCTATGTATGCCTTTCTTTTCAATCCATTATCTCTTCTCATCTTGCCTCTGCACACCTCAGATACCTCTGCCAGCTACCTGTCCACTTATCTGCAGCATACACTCTGGGCTCTTGTTTCTCACCTGTTGGTGATCACAAGTAAAATATGTTGTAGATGAATAAATAAATGAACAAACTTTTTATTTTGAATCATATTAATCTGACATGTAACAAAGCTATATAGAATTACTGTAGAATCATTTATTTTTGTGGGGTTGAAGTTTCGTGGTTTTCATATACTGGCCTGTTTCAAGGACATATATTTCGCTGATTTCTAATTTTCACCTATCCATATCATACCAAATATATGTTTTTGTGGGGATTTAATTTTGTGGATTTTGGTTATCCTCGAAATAAACGAAATTTAATGTCCCACAAAAATTTATGATTTTACAGTACATAAAACAAACTAAAAATATTCTTTTTCATTTAGGCTCCTCATTGTGTACATATGCGTACCGGGACAAAGTTTGGTGATGTTTCTATGACTGACACCATGCTGTCAGATGGTTTAGTTGACGCTTTCAACAAATATCACATGGGCATCACAGGTATGTTATCAACATAAGTCCTGGTCACAAACACCACCTAGACATAACAGACACAGGTATTAACCTCCGCCACAAATATCACATGGGCATCACAGGTATGTTATCAGCATAAGCCCTGGTCACAAACACCCCCTAGACACAACGGATATAGGTATTAACTCATTCACCCCTATAGACACATTTGAACTCTTCCAATTCAAAGGTTAGAATAGTTCATTATGAAGTTTCATGGGTGAATGAGTTAAACTCTGCCACAAATATCACACGGGCACCACAGGTATGTTATCAACATAAGCCCTGGTCACAAACACCACCTAGACATAACAGACAGATATAAACCTCCGCCAACAAATATCACTTGGGCATCACAGGTATGTTATCAACATAAGTCCTGGTCACAAACACCACCTAGACATAACAGACACAGGTATTAACCTCCGCCACAAATATCACACGGGCATCACAGGTATGTTATCAACATAAGCCCTGGTCACAAACACCACCTAGACATAACAGACATAGATATTAACCTCCACCACAAATATCACACGGGCATCACAGGTGTGTTATCAACATAAGTCCTGGTCACAAACACCACCTAGACATAACAGACAGATATTAACCTCCGCCACAAATATCACTTGGGCATCACAGGTGTGTTATCAACATAAGTCCTGGTCACAAACACCACCTAGACATAACAGACACAGGTATTTACCTCTGCCACAAATATCACATGTGCATCACAGGTATGTTATCAACATAAGCCCTGGTCCGAACACCCCCTAGACACAACGGACATAGGTATTAACTCATTCACCCCTATAGACACATTTGAACTCTTCCAATTCAAAGGTAAGAATAGTTACAAATATCACATGGGCATCACAGGTATGTTATCAACATAAGCCCTGGTCACAAACACCACCTAGATATAACAGACACAGGTATAAACCTCCACCACAAATATCACACGGGTATGGTATCAGTCAGTGTAAACCCTCTTTTTTTTATACCATCGATTAATTATTTATTTTTATTTAAAAAATCAGGAAAATATATTCATAGTTTAAATGAGAAGGAATTAAGTGATAAACATATTTTTATTGTTTTTGTGCTTTTTATTAGAAACAAAACAAATAGACTTATTAGTTTGTTAAATAGCTAATTGTCTTCGTGATATTTTATTGTAAATTTGTAAAATTTTGGTGAATTTAAAAAAAAAGGGAAATAATTTTAAAGCAGCTTTGACCAATTATCAGTCATAAAATCAACTTGCATAGCAGCTTGCATGTGTCCCAATGCTTACATGTTTGGGAGTATAAGTGAGTTTGTTATATATAACAAACTCACGTGATTCTGTTCCTAAACACCAGCCATCTGGCACAGATTTATTTTATTTTGCCTTCTTTGACGGATTTTGTGAGTAATAAGGTAGGTACATGTAATAAACATTTTGATTGACAGTAACACAATCACGTGAACGGTTTTTTTTAAAACCAGTATAAAATCGTGTGCATGTGGATGGTTCTGCAATGATGGATGCTGTTCTTGTTACAGCTGAGAATGTGGCTAAACAGTGGGAAGTTACCAGACAGGACCAGGATAAATTTGCTGTCAATTCTCAGCAGAAGTGTGAAGCTGCTCAGAAGGCAGGCCATTTTAACCAAGAAATTGTTCCAGTAACCGTGAAAACTAGAGCTGGTGAGAACACTTTATATCGATTACATAACATTGAGGGTTGAATTTTTCTATTCCTTACTTGCGTGTATGAAAACAAACTTTTCTGTCAAAACAAAAGTAAAAGTGAAAAGTACTGAATTAAAACGAGAGAATTTCTGATTGTTATAGCAGTGACCAATACTGAAATGTAAAGTTATCTGAATTGTGCATTATAACCACACTACAATACTACACTGCCCAATGTGTTAAATGAAAGAGTCAAGAGATTTCTTATATATCACAGTGCTGCTGTCTTATACGGTCAGAGAGGTACAAAATTGTACGAAACAAAATTGTGTAAATCACATTGTACTGTAATGCTAAATATACCCCCTTATGTTTATTTATTGGGAATGTTACATTATTTTGTATACAGTACTACTACATTTTGCTATGTAAATGATATATTTCTTTACTAGGGAAGTATCTTAAACATTTTTCGGAGGTGATATGAGTTTCCCCTGACTTGCCAGAGTTTCCCATTTATGTTCTGCTCATGAGGAAATACATGCTTAATTCTGACAGGCAATATGAACCAAAATCACCTGCCTACCAACACATGGGCATTAGTGACAATTCTTTTGTCAGTGACAAGATGCAAGCTTTCTTCGAATTGCTTCTCTTTGAGTATCTATAGATCTATGCCTACCATATTATATAGGAGGTGGTAGATATAAATCTGGGTTATCTCTAATCAAACAGTGTTAGAGGTTTATCATGGCTAAATACTTTTGACAATCACTGTGTAACAGTCGGCACATTCATACCCAACAACAAAGAGCCTACCAGCAGCCTCTAAGGTTATAGGAGTAGGTTTTTCCAGTTGCTCCTATTTGACTGTTTCACACAGGAAGCAGTATTTGAATATCATCTTAGATTCTAAGGCCATTGTGCAATTTTTATCTGTTTGAAATTCATAGGTAAAAATATAATCCTAGTTTTAGTTCTAATTTGTAAGTAAAACGCTGTGTTAAACATTGATCAAAATATCAACCTTCTGCCAAGTATGTTATGGCCTGACACAACTGGCAGCTCTAGATCAACGAAAATCCATAGATTCTCTTTAGATAAGTGACACTATACCTCTCATGCATTTCTATCTTAGCTTTGTGCTGCTGATATATCTAATTACTTAAGGAAGTTAATACACAGTATTTCAGGTACATATTACTTACAGGTCCTACCGTGGTTGAAAAGGATGAGTTTCCTCGGGCAGGCTGTACACTGGAGGGACTCGGAAAGTTGCGTGCAGCATTTGTAACGGATGGTACTGGTACAGTCACGGCTGGAAATGCATCCGGTAAGGACCAAACTATTGTTTCTATCTTACTCTTTTGTCAGATGATATAAATATCTGATGAAAGTGACTTCATTCCCACCGAGAATTACAGCAGTTTCAGCAAGAATAATACAACAGACTATTCAAGCTCCTTTAACTCATTCACCCCTGAAGACATATTTGAATTCTTCCAATTCAAAGGTTGGACTAGTTTATTATGAAATTTCAGGGGTGAATGAGTTAACTTTATATGACTTTGAACTGTTTCTGTATGATTTCATTGTTACAAGTCTGGCTCTTACACAGGGTTAAATGATGGTGCTGCCTGTGTGGTGTTGATGGAGGAAGCTGAGTCAGTAAAGCGAGGCCTCACCCCTCTGGCCCGGGTGGTTTCCTGGGGACAAGCTGGGGTCGATCCCGCAGTCATGGGGACAGGACCAATACCTGCCACCAGGAAGGCGGTCAGTCATTAGACATATATTCAATATATTTACACAGGTGGATGTTGATTGTACATGTGGATAAGCACATGTGAAATCTAAGACAATACGACTCAGGGTTAAGTTAATAGCTCTAAAGAGCTAATGTTCATTGTTTAACATGTACGACTCTGCATAAATCTTCTTGTACCTTGTAAGTTAGGGTTACGAGGCTTAGTACTGGTATTAAATTATTTCTCATGAAGAAGGCAAATGTAATATCTTTTGCATGCTGTATGCCGGTAAACTTATGCCAGATCAAATTTTTCGCCCTTCACTGGTAAACTCTGTTTTCACGCAGTGTTAATTTCGCCCTTTATATGCTATTACTATGTATACTATGTTGTGTACTTATTTTCACTGTTATGATAACTTCGCCCACATTACGGACGGTGAAAACTGAAAGTAAAACTGTGGCGAAAAATTCCCGGTATTCAGTAGTTTTTCTCGAGGATATTATACCAATACTTATATAACAGTGTTGTATGGTGGTGTATTTTATAGCTACTATGCCAAAATAGTTGTCAGAGTTAAGTTGAGACAGTGCTGACGTAAGAGGGAGTATACTATGCATTTAACTCTTGCTAGTATTTGGCATCTGAAGTAACTATTAAATGTATCCCTATCAATTGTTATTCTGTCCCCAAATGATTGTGTCTATGGCCATGGTCTTTAATGTGATGTCAAAATGAAACAAATGACTCCACACCCAGGCTTGGTCTATGTAACAGCTGTCAGGGTAGTAAACACATTGTCGACTTAAGCGATATAAACTGTTATAAAGACTAATAAAAACAGTGATAACATGTTGAGGAAGAATTCATAATGGTTATTCATAAATATGTTTCTTTTCTAGTTGGAGAAGGCTAGATGGAGCGTTAATGATGTGGACTTATATGAGCTGAACGAAGCATTTGCTGCCCAGTCAGCTGCAGTGGTGAAGGATTTGGGCTGTGACCCTAGTAAAGTAGGTACAGTTCTGGCAGTGGTGAAGGATTTGGGCTGTGACCCTAGTAAAGTAGGTACAGTTCTGGCAGTGGTGAAGGATTTGGGCTGTGACCCTAGTAAAGTAGGTACAGTTCTGGCAGTGGTGAAGGATTTGGGCTGTGACCCTAGTAAAGTAGGTACAGTTCTGGCAGTGGTGAAGGATTTGGGCTGTGACCCTAGTAAAGTAGGTACAGTTCTGGCAGTGGTGAAGGATTTGGGCTGTGACCCTAGTAAAGTAGGTACAGTTCTGGCAGTGGTGAAGGATTTGGGCTGTGACCCTAGTAAAGTAGGTACAGTTCTGGCAGTGGTGAAGGATTTGGGCTGTGACCCTAGTAAAGTAGGTACAGTTCTGGCAGTGGTGAAGGATTTGGGCTGTGACCCTAGTAAAGTAGGTACAGTTCTGGCAGTGGTGAAGGATTTGGGCTGTGACCCTAGTAAAGTAGGTACAGTTCTGGCAGTGGTGAAGGATTTGGGCTGTGACCCTAGTAAAGTAGGTACAGTTCTGGCAGTGGTGAAGGATTTGGGCTGTGACCCTAGTAAAGTAGGTACAGTTCTGGCAGTGGTGAAGGATTTGGGCTGTGACCCTAGTAAAGTAGGTACAGTTCTGGCAGTGGTGAAGGATTTGGGCTGTGACCCTAGTAAAGTAGGTACAGTTCTGGCAGTGGTGAAGGATTTGGGCTGTGACCCTAGTAAAGTAGGTACAGTTCTGGCAGTGGTGAAGGATTTGGGCTGTGACCCTAGTAAAGTAGGTACAGTTCTGGCAGTGGTGAAGGATTTGGGCTGTGACCCTAGTAAAGTAGGTACAGTTCTGGCAGTGGTGAAGGATTTGGGCTGTGACCCTAGTAAAGTAGGTACAGTTCTGGCAGTGGTGAAGGATTTGGGCTGTGACCCTAGTAAAGTAGGTACAGTTCTGGCAGTGGTGAAGGATTTGGGCTGTGACCCTAGTAAAGTAGGTACAGTTCTGGCAGTGGTGAAGGATTTGGGCTGTGACCCTAGTAAAGTAGGTACAGTTCTGGCAGTGGTGAAGGATTTGGGCTGTGACCCTAGTAAAGTAGGTACAGTTCTGGCAGTGGTGAAGGATTTGGGCTGTGACCCTAGTAAAGTAGGTACAGTTCTGGCAGTGGTGAAGGATTTGGGCTGTGACCCTAGTAAAGTAGGTACAGTTCTGGCAGTGGTGAAGGATTTGGGCTGTGACCCTAGTAAAGTAGGTACAGTTCTGGCAGTGGTGAAGGATTTGGGCTGTGACCCTAGTAAAGTAGGTACAGTTCTGGCAGTGGTGAAGGATTTGGGCTGTGACCCTAGTAAAGTAGGTACAGTTCTGGCAGTGGTGAAGGATTTGGGCTGTGACCCTAGTAAAGTAGGTACAGTTCTGGCAATGTTAAGGGATAGTAACCGTTACAGGGGTAGTAACCATTACAGGGGTAGTAACCATTACATGGGTCGTAACCATTACAGGGGTCGTAACCATTACAGGGGTCGTAACCATTATAGGGGAAGTAACCATTACAGGAGTAGTAACCATTACAGGGGTTGTAACTATTACAGGGGAAGTAACCATTACAGGGGAAGTGACCATTACAAGTGTAGTGACCATTACAGGGGAAGTAACCATTACAGGGGTCGTTACCATTATAGGGGAAGTGACCATTACAAGTGTAGTGACCATTACAGGGGTCGTTACCATTACAGGGGAAGTGACCATTACAGGGGAAGTAACCATTACAGGGGTCGTTACCATTACAGGGGAAGTGACCATTACAGGGGAAGTAACCATTACAGGAGTAGTAACCATTACATGGGAAGTTACCATTACAGGAGTAGTAACCATTACAGGGGAAGTAACTATTACAGGGGAAGTAACCATTACAGGAGTAGTAACCAATACTGGTGTAGTGCCCATTACAAGTGTAGTGACCATTACAGGGGTTGTAACCATTACAGGGGAAGTAACCATTACAGGAGTATTAACCATTACAGGAGTAGTAACCATTACAGGAGAAGTAACCATTACAGGGGAAGTAACCATTACAGGGGTTGTTACCATTATAGGGGAAGTAACCATTAAAGGAGTAGTAACCATTACAGGGGTTGTAACTATTACAGGGGAAGTAACCATTACAGGAGTATTAACCATTACAGGAGTAGTAACCATTACATGGGAAGTTACCATTACAGGAGTAGTAACCATTACAGGGGAAGTAACTATTACAGGGGAAGTAACCATTACAGGGGAAGTAACCATTACAGGGGTCGTAACCATTACAGGGGTCGTAACCATTATAGGGGAAGTAACCATTACAGGAGTTGTAACCATTACAGGAGTCGTAACCATTACAGGAGTAGTAACCATTACAGGAGTAGTAACCATTACACGGGAAGTTACCATTACAGGAGTAGTAACCATTACAGGAGTAGTAACCATTACAGGAGTAGTAACCATTACAGGGGAAGTAACCATTACAGGGGAAGTAACCATTACAGGAGTAGTAACCAATACTGGTGTAGTGCCCATTACAAGTGTAGTGACCATTACAGGAGTAGTAACCATTACAGGAGTAGTAACCATTACAGGAGTAGTAACCATTACAGGGGAAGTAACCATTACAGGGGAAGTAACCATTACAGGAGTAGTAACCAATACTGGTGTAGTGCCCATTACAAGTGTAGTGACCATTACAGGAGTAGTAACCATTACAGGAGTAGTAACCATTACAGGAGTAGTAACCATTACAGGGGAAGTAACCATTACAGGGGAAGTAACCATTACAGGAGTAGTAACCAATACTGGTGTAGTGCCCATTACAAGTGTAGTGACCATTACAGGGGTATTGACCATTACTAGTGACCATTACAGGGGTCGTAACCATTACAGGGGTCGTAACCATTACAAGTGTAGTAACCATTACTAGTGACCATTACAGGGGTCGTGACCATTACAAGGCTATGACAATGACAGTTCTCTAAAGGTAAATGTTTATGCTTATTAATATGGTTTGTTCCAGGTAAACATCAATGGTGGAGCTATAGCCTTGGGTCATCCTATTGGAGCTTCTGGGTCAAGGATCCTGGTAACCCTCCTCCACGCCCTCCAGCGGACAGGGGCGAGAAAGGGTGTGGCTGCTCTGTGTGTGGGTGGGGGTATGGGTATAGCCCTCTGTGTGGAGAGGATCTAGAAGGATTAACACTTAAATATGGAACATTCCTTCAACTCTTCTGTTCTTAACTTGATGGGGATATTTATCAGGTTTCAGAATTGGTTTATGTGGGCATCTGCTAGTTTTTAAGTAGAGTTTGTAATTGGCTAATTGTTCAGTAGCTCAGTTGTGACTGAATTCACAGTACTTGATGTAGTGATATTTCTGGGGTTTTCACCCCTGTTATATGATATGACTTGCTTTAACCTTTAATTAGGTTGAATCAATCAAAACTTTTTATAGAAAGTTTGATGAATATTACTGATTCTTTGCAGTATTTGAACCTGTTACACCTCTTATTCCGTTTTGTTTACCATATGATAGTTACACTTCTTCTTCCTTTTTGTATACCATATGGTAGTTACACTTCTTCTTCCTTTTTGTATACCATATGGTATTGTCTACTATCCGTGATATGTGACGTTAACTTTATTTTTTTACCATATATTTAAGTTTTTTTCTGTGTTCTCAGATAAACTAAGACATTTAGGGTTATAACTTGTGTTTTATTAATCATAGGAGTGATGTATATGTGGTATACTGTAGATCAGATGACCGACTTTAATATTTCGCGATTCAAGATGGCTGCCATGGCCTTTGATTGGCTGAACTATTAAAAGATAAGTACCAGTTCTATAAGGATCATCCTCGATATCCAGGGGTTACGCTCACGTTCACTCTCTACACCCCTGGAATGTGTCTTAGAAAATTGAAGGCTCAGTGTGCGCCACCTTGTTGATGAGACAAGAATACCAGTTCGGTCATTTGATGTACATCAAAAGAATCTCGCAGTCACGTAACGGTAAAAATTGACAGACTTTGAAGTCGGGCGTCTCTACTTTGTAATCTTCAAAGGACAGGTGTCAGCCTAGCAATTGGTCAGGGTTTTTTTACCTGACACCAATCAAACAGCTATCTTCGTGCCTTCAATTTTGCTATGACATACTCCAGGGGTGTAGAGATTGAAAGTGAGCATAACCCCTGGATATCGAGGATGTATTAGGATATTTTAAAGGTAAGTTGGTTACTTTGGGTTTTGGAACTCTGTAACTACAGCAAGCACTTTATTTTGATGTTTAATGTATATATTTTGTAATGTGATATTTAGCACTATGTCTGATTGGATATTTAATCAGGATTGTACTTGTAAATAACTTTTATTGTTGAATATGAGATTTTGGTAAATTTTGTTATCATTAGTCGGTATGAGATTATGACCACAAGTAAGACCGACTTGTGAGGAGTTGGAAACAAACATTCTTTGTCCTTCAAGCCTTTAGAACAACACTTGATAATCATGAAATACCTTTTCACGTTCCAGTTAAAATGTTAGTGAAAAACATTGAAATTACTGTGAATCATATATAGTTTGCCAGATATTTATTCTCCTAGGAATTTGTAAGGGGAGACAATCATGATTTCAAGTTATCTTGCAAGACACAATGAAACAAAATAACATGTAGCAATAGTTGTTCTTTCACCAGACACATTAACCCTTTCACCACTGTAGACCATAATGGACTCATCCATATCAATGCATGGTAGAGTCTACTAAAGTTACCAAGGGGTTAAAAAGTAATTGGACATTTACAACTTTGTATAGATTGAACTGTAATTTAATATGTGATGGCATTGGAACTTAATATATCACATCTAATGTGTCTAAATTGAGGTTCCTGAATCAGTGATGGTTGGTTCTCATGTTTATCTGACTCCAGTTGGTTAGATTTCAAATTGTGTAAAGACATGAGGCTTACCAAGTGTCTTTTACATTTGAAAAATAATTAGTGAGAGTCAGAAACACATGATAACCAGCCATCACTGGGGACCTTTTCTTCTCATAACATTCATATCGAATCTAGAAAACTATATATGTTTTCCTTGGAAATAAACTATTACCATGAATTTTGATGTCATATTTGAAGATGACAGCACAAAACATTGTGATGTGACCCCATAATTCAAATATGGACCAATGAAATAATGTCAATGGTCTGAGTGTATTACCCACTAGTGTGTAACCAAAAACGTGTAACAACTCCCTGCAGGTAATCCAACGAGTCTTGAGTGAGGAAACATTTAGTATAGTTATATAACATATCTAATGTATGTAAGATGCATTTGTTTGTTACTTAATAAAAAATATCTCATGTGTGTAAGATACATTAGTTTGTTACTATAATGGGATGTATTACATCTGTTATATTATGAATAACAATTGTATTATTACGCTGCACAGCAGCCCGAGTGTATAGTATGAATAATATGGAACATATTGTGTGTGTCTGTTTGCATAAAAATGGCTAACTTATTCAATGGAATGGAAGGTTGTTGTGTAATTATGCACACATGATTTTAAGATAATTCACATGTGATAACAGGTACACTTATGTCCTGTATAGGGCCTAAAAAGGTTTGAATAAAAGATTTAACAGACTTAAGTGTTATGTTGTTCTTACTGCATGGCTAATGTCCTTTCCAGTCTTGTGTCTTAAGCCTACTGAATTAAGTCTAAAATGCCAGCATTGCTAAGTCTTGTGCAAACATCATTACGTTTTGAGTCTGAATTACTGAGGTCTCATGCCACCATCATAAAGTCTTGTGCCACCATCATAAAGTCTTGTGCCACCATCATAAAGTCTTGTCCTACCATAATAAAGTCTTGTCCCACCATCATAAAGTCTTGTGCCACCATCATAAAGTCTTGTACCACCATCATAAAGTCTTGTCCCACGTCATAAAGTCTTGTACCACCATCATAAAGCCTTGTCCCACTATCATAAAATCTTGTGCCACCATCATAAAGTCTTGTCCCACTATCATAAAATCTTGTCCCACCATCATAAAGTCTTGTGCCGTCATCACAAAGTCCTGTACCACCATCATAAAGTATTGTGCCGTCATCATAAAGTCTACTCCCACCGTCATAAAATCTTGTGTCACCATACATAAAGTCTTATGATCATAAAGTATTGTGCCGTCATCATAAAGTCTACTCCCACCGTCATAAAATCTTGTGTCACCATTCATAAAGTCTTCTGATCATAAAGTATTGTGCCACCATCATAAAGTCTTGTGTTGTCATCATAAAGTACAGTGCCACCATCATTAAGTCGTGTGCCACCATTCATAAAGTCTTGTGCCACCATCATAAAGTCTTGTGCCGTCATAATAAAGTCTTGTGCCGTCATCACAAATTAAAGTCTTGTGCCACCATCATTAAGTCTTGTGCCGTCATCATAAAGTCTTGTGCCACCATCGTAAAGACTTGTGCCGTCATCATAAAGTCTTGTGCCGCCATCATGAAGTCTTGTGCCACCATCACTACATCTGTTATTCCAGCATTGTTCGATCTTTAACCACCATCACTAAATGTTGTGACCTTATCTCTAGGATGTGTACATTCATCACCAAGTCTTGTTCCAATATCAGTAAGTATTTGGCCAACATTTTCGAGTCTTATGCCTATATCATTTGTGGTCATATCACTTGGACCTTTGCTTTCATAGCTAAGTCTGCAGTACAAGGTTTCTTATGCCTACATTGCTTAGTCTTGTGCCAACATCCCCAATTATTGTGCCTATACCAGTAAGTCGTATAACTATTAACAAAATCTTGTACATGAACCACTTTAGATAAATGTAAACTTTAATTTATTTTACAACAAGTATGAAACAAGTTATTTGAATTTCTATTAATCACTCTTGTTGACCCGGATGTTAGCGCGGGGATGAGTTAGTGAGGGGAAACCGTAGTATTTAGAGAAAATCCTTGTGGTCGGGCAGGTGACCCCATACCTTTTCACGTCCGATCGGGGAATCGAACCCGGTCGCCTTGATGAAAGGCAAGTGCGCTATATCCACTGCGCCACCGGACTTACCACTATAAGCTGGCATCATGAACAAAAACAAAATATTAAAAAAATGAAAATGAAATAGAATCGATCGGACCTTGAGCTAGCCTATATGTACGGTTCCTGCAGCTAGAACCACTAAATATTGTTCCTCTATCACAATGATTTTAACATATCAACGGAAATTATCTATAAAAGGGAAACTTGTATTGTTCTTCAATGTAACACTGAACAAGCAGCAATTATATGCACGTACTTTCTCTTTGATCTACGAAATAGCTTACTTGCACTCAATTTTTATCTGAAACACTTCTCAAACCTTCTATATATGTAGGTCTCTCTATATGTAGTAGAATACAAGTATACGGATTTCAAAAGGTTTAAAATTAAGGGTTGATTACCCTGCTTTTCCATCTGGTCTGAGAGCGTATACCTTTTAGTTACCCCATAGGTGATATAGTGATAGGTAATAGTTGTTCCAGCCAAAATGTTATGTTTTTAATCTGGTTGGACTGATGGTGTTTATTAAAACTTGGGAAATTGTTTGACTTATGCTGAAAAACAACCTCAATATGCTTCGTAATATATGTCAAACTTTCAGTAGGAAAATATAGCTGAAAATTCAAGGGAAAACTATTTCTTCTTGCAAAGGCTTGTTTATTTTTTAATCGAGAATTTCATTTCGTATATATCTGAAACGGAAGAAATAGGTAAACGGCACATATAAACCTGCCCGTGAAATAAAAACAAGCGTTCAATATGACATGTTGGGCCGTTTAGCTGTAACTTTGCAACACTGTCCTATATTAACCCCTGTTTTATCACGGGTGCAGATTGCGCCGATACAACATTGGGCGATAAGATAAGTTTAGCATAACATTTCCTCAAATACTATTTTGTGTAGACTGAAATCTTCAGTCTGTAAACGCAAGAGTCTAGTGTCTAATTTCAAAATTTTATAACCGGTGAGTGTTGTATTTTTTTTTACAAAATTCGTTGCTCCGGAGTCTATTGACTACTAACAAGATTGAAGAGCTACCTGTTTAGTAGGTTTGATTTGTATCTACACTACAGTGACAGCTCCACAGGAGACTGGACTTGGGTACAAGCCAGCTGATAACATGCTTCACATTAATTGCTGAAAGTATGGCTGTGTACAGAGATCGCTATTTATTATTTATACTACACCTGGTGTTCACTGCTGTATACGGAGGTAGGTAAACACCTTTTTTTTTGTTTTCATCCATCTATAGTATTATCCGTCCGTATTATTGTCTAAACATTGTATACATACGTTGTTAAATACAAACCTACATCTATGTATCATATGTTCATATATTTGAGCTGAAAATGTCTTGACATCGTGAAGCAAAAGGTTTTTTTGCCTGTCAAATCGGTTGAAAAACAATAATGTTTACCCGTGACCTATGCTACATTGAAATAGAAAAATTGCAGATCTTTTGAATAACATAGCTTATATATTATTTTTTGTTAATGAAATGGACCAATTCGCCAGTTTGTCAAGGTCGTTTATAAAGCCATATTCAAGAACTGTTCTGTAAATAATACTAACATGATACAACATTTGTACTTATAATGCTTTCTCTGCCAGTTTAAAGTAAAAAAAAGGGCCATTTATAAACGTTCACTTTCAAACTGCGGAATCCGGCCAGTGCGGAGCAGATCCTCCTTTGATCGTTGTATTCTGTGTACCAACATATCTCGTGTGTTATGCTGGACCGATTCGTATAAGAATGGCACGTGTTCCGTTTTCGATTGTAAACGACAATATAACGAATTCAAGTTGTCACTGTTGTGGTGTTTTTTTTTAAATAAAGTATTTCGTATCTATTAGTCCATGATAATGACACCATCTACCACTATTAGTCCATGATAAAGACACACCATCTACCACTGTTAGTCCATGATAAAGACACACCATCTACCCCTATTAGTCCATGATAAAGACACGTCATCTACCACTATTAGTCTATGATAAAGACCCCCCTTCTACCACTATTAGTCCATGATAATGACACCATCTACCACTATTAGTCAATGATAAAGACACACCATCTACCAATATTAGTCAATGATAATGACACACCATCTACCGTGGTGTTTTTTTTTAAATAAAGTATTTCGTATCTATTAGTCCATGATAATGACACCATCTACCACTATTAGTCCATGAAAAAGACACGTAATCTACCACTATTAGGCTATGATAAAGACACACCATCTACCCCTATTAGTCCGTGATAATGACACACAATCTACCATTATTAGTCCATGATAAAGACACACCATCTACCACTGTTAGTCCATGATAAAGACACACCATCTACCCCTGTTAGTCAATGAAAAAGAAACACCATCCACCACTATTAGTCTATGATAAAGACACGTAATCTACCACTATTGGTCTATGATAAAGACACACCATCTACCTCTATTAGTCCATGATAAAGACACGTAATCCACCACTATTAGTCTATGATAAAGACACGCCATCTACCAATATTAGTCCATGATAAAGACACACAATCTACCAATATTAGTCTATGATAAAGACACACCATCTTCCACTATTAGTCCATGATAAAGCCACGAAATCTACCACTATTAGTCTATGATAAAGACACGTAATCTACCACTATTGGTCTATGATAAAGACACACCATCTACCCCTATTAGTCCATGATAAAGACACGCAATCTACCCCTATTAGTCTATGATAAAGACACACCATCTACCCCTATTAGTCCGTGAAAATGACACACCATCTACCATTATTAGTCCATGATAATGACACACCATCTACCAATATTAGTCCATGATAAAGACACACCATCTACCATTATTAGTCTATGATAAAGACACGCCATCTACCAATATTAGTCCATGATAAAGACACACAATCTACCCCTATTAGCCCGTGATAATGACACACCATCTACCATTATTAGTCCATGATAAAGACACGTAATCCACCACTATTAGTCTATGATAAAGACACCCCATCTACCACTATTAGTCCATGATAACGACACACCATCTACCACTATAAGTCCATGATGAAGACACACCATCTACCAATATTAGTCCATGATAAAGACACCCCATCTACCCCTATTAGTCTATGATAAAGACACACCAACTACCACTATTAGTCCATGATAAAGACACACAATCTACCAATATTAGTCTATGATAAAGACACACCATCTTCCACTATTAGTCCATGATAAAGACACGCAATCTACCACTATTAGTCAATGATAAAGACACACCATCTACCACTACTAGTCCATGATAAAGACACACCATCTACCCCTATTAGTCCGTGAAAATGACACACCATCTACCATTATTAGTCCATGATAAAGACACACAATCTACCCCTATTAGTCCGTGATAATGACACACCATCTACCATTATTAGTCTATGATAAAGACACACCATCTACCAATATTAGTCCATGATAAAGACACACCATCTACCACTATTAGTCTATGATAAAGACACACCATCTACCATTATTAGTCTATGATAAAGACACACCATCTACCAATATTAGTCCATGATAAAGACACACCATCTACCACTATTAGTCTATGATAAAGACACACCATCTACCACTATTAGTCCATGATAAAGACACACCATCTACCACTATTAGTCCATGATAAAGACACACCATCTACCACTATTAGTCCATGATAAAGACACACCATCTACCACTATTAGTCCATGATAAAGACACACCATCTACCACTATTAGTCCATGATAAAGACACACCATCTACCACTATTAGTCCATGATAAAGACACACCATCTACCACTATTAGTCCATGATAAAGACACACCATCTACCACTATTAGTCCATGATAAAGACATACCATCTACCACTATTAGTCCATGATAAAGACATACCATCTACCACTGTTAGTCCATGATAAAGACACACCATCTACCATTATTAGTCCATGATAATGACACACCATCTACCAGTATTAGTCCATGATAATGACACACCATCTACCAATATTAGTCCATGATAAAGACATACCATCTACCACTATTAGTCCATGATAAAGACACACCATCGACCATTATTAGTCCATGATAATGACACACCATCTACCACTATTAGTCCATGATAAAGACACACCATCTACCACTATTAGTCTATGATAAAGACACACCATCTACCACTGTTAGTCCATGATAAAGACACACCATCTACCATTATTAGTCCGTGATAAAGACACACATAAAGACACACCATCTACCACTATTAGTCCATGATAAAAACACACCATCTACCACTATTAGTCCATGATAATGACACCATCTACCACTATTAGTCCATGATAAAGACCCACCATCGACCATTATTAGTCCATGATAATGACACCCCATCTACCACTATTAGTCCATGATAATGACACACCATCTAGCCCTATTAGTCCATGATAAAGACACACCATCTATCACTATTAGCCCATGATAACGACTTACCATCTACCACTATTAGTCCATAATAAAAACACACCATCTACCACTATTAGTCAATGATAAAGACACACCATCTACCAATATTAGTCCATGATAAAGACATACCATCTACCACTATTAGTCCATGATAAAGACACACCATCGACCATTATTAGTCCATGATAATGACACCCCATCTACCACTATTAGTCCATGATAATGACACCATCTACCACTATTAGTCCATGATAAAGACCCACCATCGACCATTATTAGTCCATGATAATGACACCCCATCTACCACTATTAGTCCATGATAATGACACACCATCTACCAATATTAGTCCATGATAAAGACATACCATCTACCACTATTAGTCCATGATAAAGACACACCATCTACCCCTATTAGTCCGTGATAATGACACACCGTCTATCATTATTAGTCCATGATAAAGACACACCATCTACCACTGTTAGTCCATGATAAAGACACACCATCTACCCCTATTAGTCCGTGATAATGACACACCGTCTATCATTATTAGTCCATGATAAAGACACACCATCTATCACTATTAGTCCATGATAACGACTTACCATCTACCACTATTAGTCCATAATAAAGACACGTAATCTACCACTATTAGTCTATGATAAAGACACGCCATCTACCACTATTAGTCCATGATAATGACAAACCATCTACCATTATTAGTCCATGATAATGACACACCATCTACCACTATTAGTCCATGATAAAGACACGTAATCTACCACTATTAGTCTATGATAAAGACACACCATCTACCACTATTAGTCCATGATAATGACAAACCATCTACCATTATTAGTCCATGATAAAGACACACAATCTACCACTATTAGTCCATGATAACGACATATAATCTACTACTATTAGTCCATGATAATAACACACCATTTACCACTATTAGTCCATGATAAAGACACACCATCTACCACTATTAGTCCATGATAAAAACACACCATCTACCACTATTAGTCCGTGATAAAGACACACCATCTACCACTATTAGTCCATGATAAAAACACACCATCTACCACTATTAGTCCATGATAAAGACACACCATCTACCACTATTAGTCCATGATAAAAACACACCATCTACCACTATTAGTCCGTGATAAAGACACACCATCTACCACTATTAGTCCATGATAAAAACACACCATCTACCACTATTAGTCCATGATAATGACATACCATTTACCACTATTAGTCCGTGATAATGACACACCATCTACCATTATTAGTCCATGATAATGACATACCATCTACCACTATTAGTCCGTGATAATGACACACCATCTACCATTATTAGTCCACGATAATGACATATTATCTACCACTATTAGTCCATGATAATGACATACTATCTACCACTATTAGTCCATGATAAAGACACACCATCTACCACTATTAGTCCACGATAAAGACACACCATCTACCACTATTTGTCCACGATAATGACACACCATCTACCAGTATTATTCCATGATAACGACACACCATCTACCACTATAAGTTCGTTATAAAGACACACCATCTACCAGTATTAGTCAATGAAAAAGACACATCATCTACCACTATTAGTCCATGATAAAGACACACCATCTACCACTATTAGTCCACGATAAAGACACACCATCTACCACTATTAGTCCGTGATAATGACACACCATCTATCATTATTAGTCTATGATAAAGACACACCATCTACCACTGTTAGTCCATGATAAAGACACACCATCTACTATTAATAGTCAATGATAAAGACACACCATCTACCATTATTAGTCCGTGATAAAGACACACCATCTACCACTATTAGTCCATTATAACGACACACCATCTACTATTAATAGTCAATGATAAAGACACACCATCTACCACTATTATTCCATGATAACGACATATAATCTACCACTATTAGTCCATGATAATGACACACCATCTACCACTAATAGTCCATGATAAAGACACACCATCTACCACTATTAGTCTATGATAATGACACACCATCTACCACTATTATTCCATGATAACGACACACCATCTACCACTATTAGTCCATTATAACGACACACCATCTACCATTATTAGTCCCAGATAATGACAAACCATCCAAAGTTATGTTTTACTTTTAGTAAATGTAATAATGTTTCTGGTTTGAAGAAGCAAAAGTTGATTTGAACTCTGACCTCACCTTGTAACTTCAACCTTGAAGTGAGATGTGCGGTAGACCTGAAGGCATGGCTACGCCTATTAATGGCATATATTGTTAATGAAGACCAATTCAGATGTGTTCAACTATGGTTTTTAACATTGTATGGTGATCGTTCTTGTGTGAATGGAATTTCATCGACTATAATATTCTGTTTTCGTGAATAACCATAGAAATTATCATCGCCTGGTTACATAGTTTATTATAACATATTTTCAGACCAAGGTACCAGTAATGGCCGTCATGAAATACATGGGTGTTACGCCAAGTTGTTCTTTCCGACCTGTACTGATGGTACAAAAATGGCTATCTTCGATCTGAAATATGGCGTGAAAACTCCATCAGACGTTTGTCCAAGCCAGACCACGACCACTGTGGATCAGCATGTGTCGTGTTGTTCCTACAAACCAGGCGACTGTTTGGTCCCAATGATGGAATACACTGACATACACAGATATTATGCTGCCTTTTCCGCCCAAACAGTACCACTTTATCAACCGCAGTTAGGGTGGCGACGGATCGTGGCCAACGACAACTGTACAGTCGAAAGAACGTTCTCTAATTTTGTATCTATGGATTACCGGTGTATTGCAGGTAGGTGATAATACTACCGTACGTGAGGCGTTATCTTCATCAAAATCTTCAACTTGTAACTTTAATCAACACCTAATAGTTATCATTTAAGGGTGTATGATACATGCACCATACTGTTACATGTACCTCCAAAAGAGTTTCGCTACAAAACCTATCATTCACGCTTAGATTCAACTGGTCACTTATCGGAAATGTGCGCATTTATGATATTAGCCTGTATCGAAGAAACTAAGATCGGCGTATATGATGTATACAAGAAAATTCTACGTGAGTGGATGTGTCGCCTGCTCAGCGCTTTAAGTGTTTTGGCTTGAGTTATCGCGTAAACAGATATGCAAAAACGCGGAAAGTTAAAACTCGACAGAAAACCCCGTAATATATGTTGAACAATATTGCTTCTAGCATTACCGTACAAAATTTGAAAGGAATTGATTTAAAAAAATCAAAAAAATCTTGCATTTACTACACAATGCCCTTATTTGGCAATAAAAGGGGTATAACTCCACCAAAAATGCAAAACTTCTGAAATGCGAACTTATTTGAGTTATATTGGTATGTAATATGTGTTCCAAGTTTGAGTTTAATCAATTCAAGGGAACTCAAGTTATCGCACGGAAACCTTGTTTCGGACGACGCAACCGGCGACGTTGACAAAGTAATACCTATATGTCGCCTCGCGACACAAAAAGTAATGTAACGAGCTCGTTAGCATCAACACCTTCATTTTCTTGGCTAAGATTTTGTAAACATTATTGTACTAGTAATCCCATTTTATAGCATTTTCTGATATCACAATTTTGTATCCACGAAACAACTACTGTAAAACATACTCATTTTAGCGCATTTTAACAAAATGAATTGGCACAACCACAAAATATTCAGTAAATAACAGTAAACTTGAAGTTCAGTTGGCATGTTTATTATTTGGCGCAATTTACAAAGCGCGAACAGCGCCAAAATAACACTACCATTAAAAGTCGTACGTTTACAGTATTTGAGGATGACACCGAGTTTAAAGTGGTACAAGCTTAAGGCCGCGATCCATACACACGAAGTGTACGTCCAGATAGACGAAGTTCTGCTGTTTATTAATTGTTTGATCGTCACACAAAAAAAACACGTCAATCTTCATTGTCTTGTACTAGTTTTATCGTATGCCACTAAACTAGTATTTTATATTGGTTTATTTCCTGCCACAGATGCTGCCACAATCGACATGACAACTGTTAACACACTGTCTGGTCAATTCATCTCCGCAATGTACCCATTAATTGGAGGTGAGGATGCACGTGAGGACAATTTGTGTACGGTCACGAGTGGTCAGCCGGGACTGGTCATCTATGCGTTGGACATACGCCTTGAATGCTATATTGGATACGAAAACGGCACATGCATAGGCAACCATTCGTTAACCTTCATGGATGGAAAACATAATAAAACGTTTGTCAGTAAGGAGGACACCGTTCTAGGGCAGTATCAAGTGATCTTCAGCACAATTGAGTCCAGTATGATGTTCATATTTCAGCGCGATAACGGGTCTCGTCCGCAAATGGTTTGGTTCGGGGTTCGAGGTAAGTCAGTCATTCTGAACGTGTCCGTCGATGCCATCTGTGGAACAAAATAAAACCAGGATCCATGTCCAACTACATTGTTTTTTCCTATAAACTGTAACCCCCTTAACTTCCGTTTGAAAACACCTCTGTTATCCAGGTATAGCTCATCCTCGATATCCAGGGGTTACGCTTACTTACGCTCTCTGCACCCCTTGTCATAGCAAAATTGAAGGCACAAAGATAGCTGTTTGATTGGTCCAAGGTAAAAAAAACCCTGACCTATCGCTAAGCTGATACCTTTCCTTTGAAGATTACAAAGGGGCGACACCCGACTTCAAAGTCAATCAATTTTTACCGTTACGCGACCGCGAGATTCTTTTGATGTACATCAAAGGATCGAACTAGTCTTCTTGTCTCATCAACAAGGTACTGCGCCGTCAATTTAGCTACGACATACTACATGGGTGTAGAGAGCGTAAGTGAGCGTAACCCCTGGATATCGAGGATTGGTATAGCTCAATCTGTTAGAGCGATAGCCCTGTGTTCGAATCCCGGTCTAGCCCCGCTGATTTTGTTTCCTTCAGAATACCATTGTTGATCATATATTGTTCGTTTTATTTATATTATTTCTCATAAATATCCTGCAAGGTATGATTTTCTTTTCATAAATGATTCATCAAGGCTAAAGTAATGCCGAAAATTAAAGACTTTAAACAGTTTTTGGGTAGGATACGGGGATATTTTAAAGGTCCACAAAACTTTACATTTTGATTCGTGATATACTTTTCCCTTTTATGTTCATACATGTCTGATATTCCACTAGCACTTCCAGCATAATATGACTCACTGCAAACGAAATATATGAACAGGTAAGGAAAATACCACGACAGTAACCGTTAGCTGCAACGAGCTTGAAGTGACCGCACCTGGGGTATCGACCCGTCAGTCTACCAGGAGACCGTCACCAGCTGGCAACAACACGCAAACAGCAAACAACGGTAACATGTCTCTTATTGGGCCATTCATCATTGTGAATTACGTACGGATTAGATTTTGGCTAGATTTAACTCACAAAATGAAAATTACAACAGCATTCATACAAGACAACCTGATTTTCTTTTAGTGATCTTGATAAAATTAGTATATGAAGAAATTCAACCCCTTAAATGCAAATTACATTGGACCTACATGTATTTTGATAACTGTCAATATTGGCGATTTTATATTTTAATGGAAAGTTACACTTCATCGTGAACGAAAATATAAACAGGGTTTATATAAACAATGAACTGCTTTCAGTTGCCGTTCATAGGCATTATGAATACCAACTGGACGAAGGCAAATTCAGTGAAGCGCTGGCTCTTTACATTTGATTTGCCTTTCATATCGCCTATGAATGCCAACTGAAAGCAGTTGAATATTTAAATTTACCATTTTTGAAATATGTTTATCCCATAGAAAGTTCAAATAATGTATGTGTTGTATGATTAAACATACATCTGTCAAGGCAGAGTCAGGTATTCTACGTAACAATTTTGACGTCATGATGATTATGATGTTAACAATCGATCAATGACATGCAGAGCCTACATGAATGCCATCTGAATGTGGTAAGATTACACGGTGGCAAAAAGCTTATAACATACCTTGTCTCTAGGATCTCGAAAACAACTTTTACTGACGACATAGTGATGATATATCTGGTAACCACCTCTCAATTGCGTGTGGTGTAATCACCTTTCACAGTCAGCATGCTAACGTTATGTGTGGTAATCATCTCTCACTGACGCCATGCTAACGTTATGTGTGGTAATCATCTCTCACTGACGCCATGCTAACGTTATGTGTGGTAATCATCTCTCACTGACGCCATGCTAACGTTATGTGTGGTAATCATCTCTCACTGACGCCATGCTAACGTTATGTGTGGTAATCATCTCTCACTGACGCCATGCTAACGTTATGTGTGGTAATCATCTCTCACTGACGCCATGCTAACGTTATGTGTGGTAATCATCTCTCACTGACGCCATGCTAACGTTATGTGTGGTAATCATCTCTCACTGACGCCATGCTAAAACGTTATGTGTGGTAATCATCTCTCACTGACGCCATGCTAACGTTATGTGTGGTAATCATCTCTCACTGACGCCATGCTAACGTTATGTGTGGTAATCATCTCTCACTGACGCCATGCTAACGTTATGTGTGGTAATCATCTCTCACTGACGCCATGCTAACGTTATGTGTGGTAATCATCTCTCACTGACGCCATGCTAACGTTATGTGTGGTAATCATCTCTCACTGACGCCATGCTAACGTTATGTGTGGTAATCATCTCTCACTGACGCCATGCTAACGTTATGTGTGGTAATCATCTCTCACTGACGCCATGCTAACGTTATGTGTGGTAATCATCTCTCACTGACGCCATGCTAACGTTATGTGTGGTAATCATCTCTCACTGACGCCATGCTAACGTTATGTGTGGTAATCATCTCTCACTGACGCCATGCTAACGTTATGTGTGGTAATCATCTCTCACTGACGCCATGCTAACGTTATGTGTGGTAATCATATCTCACTGACGCCATGCTAGCGTTATGTGTGATAATCATCTCTCAATGACGTCATACTAGCGTTACGTATGGTGATCACCTCTCACTGACGGCATACAGGCGTTACGTATGGTGATCATCTCTCACTGACGGCATACTGGCGTTACGTATGGTGATCATCTCTCACTGACGGCATACTGGCGTTACGTATGGTGATCATCTCTCACTGACGGCATACAGGCGTTACGTATGGTGATTATCTCTCACTGACGGCGTTATAGGTGATGTATACTGTTTGTCGCCTTCAACAGTTTTTACAATGAAGATTTTTTCTTGCAATATCTTTTTCTTTTCCAGAAACTGATCACATCATGGCTATAGTTGTAGGAGTATCCAGTGGGTCTGTCTTTGTTTTCTTTGTCATTGTTGTCTTTGTCTGCAGATGGCGCAGAAACAGGTAGCTTATATATCATACTTTCTTATTGACAGCATTAAATGACTAAGCTTCATTTAATTGTGTTGTATATTTTATCATGAACATAAGTATATTGGATTCACCATCCAGACATTTCCTGAAAAAAACCTAATTCTTTTTATATATATATGAAAGGTTTCTAAAATAACAGCAATCTCTAGTTCTGACCTTGCTAGGATTAGAATGAACTATAGTGAAAAGATGTTTTAAAATATTGTGTATGATAATTTATGAGCACTTTGTGCAGAACTACACATTTTAATGTCTAACCAGATTTACTTCCAGTTCAACTCTGTAGTCTACTGTAATAGTCGAGGGATAACTAGTTTGTCACACTCTCTTATAACCGTAACCTATCTATATACACATTATAATGTCTAACCAGATTTACTTCCAGTTCAACTTTGTAGTCTACTGTAATAGTCTAGGGATAACTAGTTAGTAAGGAATGTCTTATAACCGTAACCTATCTACATGTATATGCACATTATAAAACAAGTTTGGTAGTACTGTATAGCTGTGACTGGTTCTTATTTCCCACAGGTCTGACAAGCTGAAGGCAGATGCTTTAAATGACTATAGGAGGAGAATTAAGCACCAGAACAATGAAATGCAGCCGAGACAGGTACCAGGTGGTCATCAGGCCAAACCCAAACAACAACAGCAGGGGAGAGTGAAAACCGAACAAAAAGAAAGTAACCAAGGGGCGACTGATCACCAGAGGAGTAGAAAGTTAAACCTGAATTCTCCAAAAGGTTTGGAACTGAGCATGAATGACCCCGTCTACCATGACATCACAATTCCAAGTCGAGCACCACGACCAGAAACAGCAGACAATAATAAACACAAGCGTCATCAGTAGAGCAATCGTGGCATTATTTTAATCACAACAAAGTGATATCAAACTTATGACACTAGTGATAAAGTTTAGGACGTCATAGAGACATCATCTTTGGACAATACATTGATACCTACAACATAACAGTGCCTATCATTAGGGTGCTACAGTTGCATCATCTCTAAGATGCCAAAGACATCAACTTCTAGTTATCGACAATATCCTGATGTTAGGTTGACACTGTACACTGTGACATCATCTTTGAAGTCACAGTGGCATCTTTAAGACACCAAAGCAACATAATATCACCACATTGACATAATATCACTAAACTGACATCATCTTTGGGACACCAAAGTAGCATTAACAGTGACATCACTTTTTGTGTCTTTGGGTGATATTTTTCTTCAGCTTTGTATTCAACATTCCTCTTTATCCTTTATCTATCCTGCAATAAGCCCAGGGGGGCATACATAATCTCTGACTGAAAGTAGGGGGGGCTTATTACAGGACAATGGAAAAGCTTTTGTTGGCATTTCTTCCAAACAGCAATATATATTGGTGGGCTTATTTCCAGATAAATACGGTAGTACTGGAGTATGCTTCCTGAACAGGTAGCTAGTCATTGCTGTAAGTTGAGGACAACTTAGTGTCAGCTAAGAGAATGATAATTAAATGTTTTATCTGAACATGTTGTGACATGAGAGAAATAATAAAAATAATATTAAAGTTCCTTTTTCATTTACTTTTACTTGACAACGGAAAACATTACATTTTATTGTTACATCTTCAAAAATTGTGTACACAATAAAAAACAAAGATATCAAAATATCATCAAATAGTTTCATTTAGTTATCCAGTAATCATGATTTTATAATTTTAATAGGCAGTAAGGACCACCTTCAGAATTTTCCTTTTCACACTCACAGACCGTATTAGTGTTTAATACTCTGATTTACACAGAGTTAAGCATTGAAGATAACATAAATGATGTATAAAATTCTTAAACATGAAGTATTGACTTATTTTTTGTGGAAATATTCTTGCACCTTCTCAAATAATGATATATTCTTAAGTGAAAAATAACGTATAACATGTAGATTACCAAGCAAAGTCTCGGTGACTTCTGAATACAATGCAACAAACAGTTTTAGTCTGCTTGACAAACACAATGCAGTCAAGAAAATGAAATCCACACAAGTCAATTGTTGGTTCACATTATTTCTCAGAAATATACAATGACAAAGTTTTATGAACAAGATGATGTGATTTGCTGCTAGGTGATGATGGCGTGGGTCCTGGTAGCTGTGCTGGCTGCTAGTTCCTACACGTTGTCCTGTCTCCAATCGCAAGACATGTCTTTAGGAACAGGATTCTCTCGACTTTACCATATAAAATCTTGTATCCCTCTTCACACTTCCATTCACAGATTCACTCTCCAGCCTTCTTAGTGTCCAGTTCTCATTAAATGTGTGAGTCATGATAAATATATCACTGCACTTGTTGTATCAATGTGATGTTGTCTCCCTTTAGAAGAATTCGTCCTGAAAATAGAAAACAATTCATTAGTAAACACTACATCTTGTTACTTTATATTGCAGTATATTACTTTATATACAGTTAAGTACAGACCAAAAACTGACATCAATTAATTAAAAGGATATTTCTGACCAATTGATCATATTAAAACTTGATCTAAACAAATTTGTGGAATTAATGTTTCCATACCAATGTGCTTGTATCTGAAGTAAATGTCTGGCTATGTACATGTAGATAGACCACAACAAATAATCAGAATGGGGAAGTGCTAGAAACTCCATTAAGTACAAAATGATCCCACCTATCTTCAACACTTCTCTGGATATTGACTTGCAACGATATTTCAAAGGTGAAAATATGCATATATGCACAGAAACACCAAAGTGGTAGATCAGGAGGTACGAATGGCCTCAGACCATACACTAACTGCTGGGGTGGATCAGGAGGTACGAATGGCCTCAGACCATACACTAACTGCTGGGTACTTGCATTCCTGAATACAAATGCATTAACAATTTGGCAAAATTCCATAGATACTTTCCTGACAATTTCTTTCTGATATAATAAATAGGGAAGATTTTGTCTGGAAATGGGACAACGCATCTAAAGAACTTTAGAGATGACTGTTCTCTGATTAAGTTCATCTTTCAACTTATTGCCAAATAAAATAGAAGCAAATGCTAAGTTTAAGCTCATGTTTCTAAACATTTAGCAATATGAGTGCTCAGATGGAAGAATGAACTGCAAAATTAATAATACCCCGGTAGTATTTTTTTAATCACTTCTTTTCTCTATCAAATGCAAATCAGTAAAATTGGAAAAGAAGGTTATTTTTAGGATTCAAGTGTTTGTTTCTCTATGCATTGATAAAAATGTTTTCAATTACTATCTTCAAAAGTTTTATGGACATGCTACAACCATCACAAGGATATCAAATCCTTACCCAGTGTTTTTCTTGACTTTGTTTTCATGTGAACTTCTTCAGCTTCATCCAACACTAGATTCATGTATTCGTCAAATCCCTGTTACAAAATAGAATTCAGAATTGAACCTGCATACTTTTTGAATTCTGAAATCACAGTACAAAATCATATATATCTGTGTACTTACCAACCTCTGAAATTTTGCATGAAGAGATTGCAAAATCTGAAACTGTTTAAAAGTATTAACAATGACCCCTATCGGAATATATATGACACAAGCCAAAGTGTAACCTCGTCTATACAAAAGAATTACATGTACTGAATTTGAGTAAAACGCAAGACATGGCAAACTCCAAAATATTGAGACTGGGCAAATATGCTTTCTCCAAATAATGTCTTATTTAATAACAAATTAACCATTTTAGCTATAGGTTCACTTGAAAAATTTGATGAAATATTGAAATATTGAACAAAAGTGTCAGTATTAAATCCACAAGAACTGAACTATCAGGAAATAAAAGTAGGATAACTGAATTGACAATGAAAATGTTTCAATATTTCAATATTTCGTCAATTTTTTCAATATGGCCACTATATAAATAAAGACAAAGACGTTATGACGAGTGGTGCAGACAAAGAAATTTGTCAAATTTTCAGGTCGATCTGTCCTTTTATCGAAACAGGAACATGAAAATTTACATATCACAACATAAAACAGAGAAAAACAAACAATGAGACCTATATATATATAAATATATATTGTTTCACGATTACAACAACCAGAAATTAATAGAAAATAAGAGTTTGAAGTCACATTTTTATATTGATATGAATAATTTGTGGGCATTTGGCGAGTCATTATTTTGCCAAAATGTTTTACTTGAATACTTACAACAATGCATCCCTCTATCCTAAGGTTTGTCTGTTCATATAGCCAAACTTGAATCCGTGACCTCTGCAATGTTAAAAGAAAGTGAACTGAATGACCAGTCTCCTACATAAATACTTATATCACTGTAAATATAATGAAAACATATGCATCCAGTTAGAAAAATAACAGCAAGGAGGTGTACAGAAAAAGAGATCTTTTATGGCAGGGAGTCTTACCAATTCTCTACTCACCAATTCTCTACAGTATACATTATTTTCCTGTTAAATGAATGTAATTCACTCTATTTGAATACAGTTTACTTCCTCCTATACATACTAAGACAATTATCAATTGTATAGGTCAGAGGCCTTTCAGAGAGAACATTTTGAATTTACTCCCAGTAATATAATGAAGCAGAAAATTATTATGATGCCGTAACAAAATTATTCATTCTACACATGTGATTTGTATGTATAAGCAAAGAGCTCTCTGCTTCATTATTAAAAGATTTGGGGATTCAAATGATTTAGAAAGAACAAAAATCATTATTCATGTATTTATTTTTATAACTTACACCGACCTACATGTATGGCAATCTGTCAGTTAAACATCAGTATCTTTTGTTTGGACAAACACTACCTATCTAAAATCTGGCTACTACAAGTTAGGATAACCTGTGTCAGATATGAATGATGTACTCATAATCAGATATCACCATGGACAAAACATGTAGAAATGTGTACTTTACATATTGCAGTTTGTACCATTAATTTTCATACACCATTACACTTCATACTTACATTCTGTAAATATCTGAAAATCAAGTTCTGTTCAGGAGTTAGGGAAATTTTAAGAAATTGTTCATGGATTTTAGAAAATATTCAATTTTTTATATGTTAATATTTGAATTAGCAAAGCGCAATGTGCATACAGCATTGTTTAAATCAGGCTATTTTTAATAACAATAACAGGTCTATTCCTGTCTAAAGTTATGGCCACATATAATAATGAATAATATAATAAATAATCTTTCTTTAACGTCCTGTACATTAACAACAATCATTAGCTCTGTAGAGCTTTTATAACGCCGCCGCTAAGGGAACAAATGTTGTTTTCGTGATGGAGGAAAACTCATGGGGGGAAAACCACTGTGCCATCGGAGGGATAACAACTAATCCTATCAGACATCACTCTTTTATACGCCACTGAGTGGGATCTAACCGAAATTCTTGGGAGAGTGAGTGGTCTGAAGCTCATATTTCTTGATTGCACAGTAGTAATAACTGGTTGCGTTAGCGATCACCGAGACACCCCCTCTTAGGCAAGCGAAAATACTGGGAGATTTGGCCTGCAAATGGAAGTTAGAAAAGGATTTCCTTGATATTGTTGTGAATCGTATAAGAAATTTTTAAACCAAAATAAGGATGAGTACACTTTTTTTGGAGAATTTCTTCAATACACACTTTTTCAAAATTTCAAACAGCTCTCAAGAATTCAGTTTTTTAGGTAAATATATTGGTGTTCTGTTATCAATGTCTGAGAGTTTGGTCCATAGGGATTGGCCCAACCACCAGCCCTTTGGCAGGTAACATTTTAAGATAATACTGTATATCTTTGATTGTTAAAATTCCAATATATTGTTAATCTCTTCATATTTTATATCATTCAATTACCAGCATTATTTTAATGATTATAGCACATGTAACATTTTATATCAATTTTTTTTTTATGAAAGAAGTGTCTTAGAGTCTTATCAAATTATCAATATATACTATATTTTTATGAATTAAATTGATTGATTTAGATCTAAGGGACCCCATTGGAATTAAGCCACAATGTGGCTTTATGGGTCATCCCAGGTAAAGGCCTAAATTAATCTAATCGAATTTTAACACCTGACTGATTACTAGTTTATGGCATAAATAACTTATAAATAAGATCTCATTCTGTGATAGTATATATGTTTATGTCCAATCTGTAAAATGTGATATACGTGTATTATTTGCTTTTTACCTGAATAAATATTATTATTATTAAACAGATGGTAATACTTGAAAAAATACTAATTAAAATAATCACATCCTTCCAAAAAAATTGTTGGGCAAGGCTACATTTGGTAATTATAAAGCACAAGACTTGTATTTTTCTTCACATTCTATAGCTTATGGCAAGATATTGATAACTAACCGGATACTATATAAATACAGCTAATCGGATATATGGATTTAATTAAAACGTTGGATCAAAAGAGTAGGTGAACCGGGATATTTCACACTCCGGCACCGGAGTCTTTCCCGTAAACGGAAGAAGGAGAACATCGTGTAATGCCATTAATGTGTTAAATATGATCACATCGCGCGATCTTCTCAAAAATAATTCCCAAAAGCTATTGGAACTGCAATATTTATAATGTCAATGTGGCAAAACTGTGGAAACACAATTTGCAAATAAACGTACAAACGAACACACATTCTAACTCTCAGGGGACAGCTCTAGTTAATTTTAAAAGAACGTAAACGCAGCGGTGATTTTGGAAAGGGGGGGGGGTTGTTGCAGTAGGAACACGTGAGTTCAACCACCAGCAATGATCATACATAAATGCGTGTCAACAATGCAAAATTCAAAAGGATACGATGGGCTGCACCATCACTTTCTGTACTTTAGGTCCACCTTTGTAAGCCATGGCTAATGTTGTGTGTTAAACAAATATAAAACAATACAAAACGTTGAAGAAGCGATGCCGGGAAAATGGCGGAAGCTTTGTTGTTCTCGCGAGATAGTAAATATAAACAACGGTCCGGTGGAAGATAAGAATTTTCCGGATGTTAAATAACCATTTAATAAATACAATATAAAGTTTTTTACGAACCTTATACCAAAACGTCAATTTTTAGAACAGATGATCATGTCAGTGTTGTTACAAAAAAAACCCTACACTAACAATTCTAGTTAGATCTATATTGATTTCCCGCGAGACGAACGCACAGATAGAATAAGGAAAAGGAAAAATTGTTCTTTCAAAAAAAGGAAATTTTTAATGCATTTGAGAACAGATTCGATATACTCTGGATTGGCCAGGAAATTATTTATAATTACAGAACTAAGATAACAAATGATATTTTTTGTAGTCCAGGTGAGCATCTCAGTAGTGGTCGGCGTTGAACATTTTCGATTAAATCAATATGCTTGCATTTATATGGATACCAGACTGCACTTGCATCAATTCAATTCAAGTTTATTTGGTAAAAAGGTACAACAACATAACAATTTCATACAGTACCCAATATATGTTTTGGCACAAATAATTTATATTTCTGATTACATTATAAAACATATTAATGTAAAATTATATTAGTCTCTAAAAAAAGTATTCACAATTTTATAAATTACAAGGTAGCTAGGTAACGGTTATTCGTATGTTGCCCTTAAAACACAGGATTACCCAGAAAGCCCTGAAGCTTATTTTCCACTTGGGTCTATTCCGTCTTTGCGTATTGCAGAGTTATCTTCTCTTGGGAGCAGGTATTGATTGTTACGTCACTTGTTTGTGAGAATAACGTCATCAATTTTTGAGAAAACAACGTAATTTTCTCACACAGACCAATGACGTAACAATCAATACCTGCTCCAAAGAGAAGATAACTCTGCAATACGCAAAGACGGAATTAAAAGACACATAAACACTACTTAAGTAAAAATTATAATAGTTTATATATTTTGAAGATAACTTAATTTTATGTTGAAACTGATGTTAATATATTAGGTTGTAACCTAAAACACATTGCATTGATAATACAGCACCCATATTGTGTACACAATCACATATTCACATACACACAAAAACACATACACAAACATGTATATAGAACACATTACGTCAATGTCTGATCCTGTTCTTTTTTCAGTTTTTCAAAAAGATGTTTTTTGATCGCAACTTTAAATGATGATTTACTCTTGATCTTCCTGATACTTTCTGGTACGGAATTCCAATCTTTAGCAGCATTGTAATAACACGTGGTAGATTACATAATCAAGTTGCGACCGGACAAGACATTGGTATAAAGGTATAAGTAATTCTATGTCCCGCATAAAAGGAAAGGTTCTTCTTAGCATGACAAACATTGAGTTGTCTTTCTTCACTTATATGATTTTCAAAATTTAGGTCTGGCTCTATCACTACTCCAATATCCTTTTCACCAGTTGTAGTTAGTACTTCTTTATCATTAGATTTATATTTGACATGACTCCCGCGGACTTTCCGATGTGCATGTGTGTGACTTTTCGTAAGCCAATTCTCACTCCACTTGCACATGCTATCCAGGTCTCGTTGCAATATCTTTGAATATTCGTCCTTAGTTATTACTTTAAAATTTTTAGTATCGTCTGCAAAGAGATACATATCAGAATCCACCAAGCTTGGGAGACCATTAACGAAAATAACATGAAGAAGTGGACACAAGACAGAACCTTGTGGTATCCTTGAAGTAACCATTGTCCTACACATGACAAACAAATGAAATATTCAGGAAATCAGATGTATTAGCTAAACCACGGAATATTAGATTAGATGCTATCTAAGTCCGTGGCAAAAGATAGGTCTCTACTGCGGAACCGTTGGAACAAACATATGTCTGTCACTTGAGCAACGTTGATATTTGGTTGTGAGAGTCAAAAATGGTATAAAGTCACCTGCCCGATTACTAGGGTTTATTCCGGGTACTCCAGTTTACTCCCATATAACCACGGACTTAGATAGCATCTAACAAAAGCGATATATATATATATAGGCCTATATATAAGTTAAAATAACTTGTTTCACAATTGTTGTAAAACGAATAAAGTTTATTATAGTCAAAAATATGAATAAGGATGTCACACTTGTGTTAAGATTAATCTATTTGATTTGGACACAAAAAATAAACCTGAGTTGAATAAAAAAAATTGGTAGCGTCCTCCATAAAAGTTCCATGTCCTTGATCCGCTTTTATTTTAGATATAGTATTGCATTTCCTGTTAGCCTGCACTAAATAAATGAACGTACTGAATTCTCATTATTTTTAATATTTATACATTTTATTTTTTTCATTATTATTTAAAAAGATTGCAGTAAGCCTATTTATGATTATCAAAATTTGATGTTTATTTGTATAAAATTAACAGTGAGCCTGTTTTGCATACCGTTGTTTACTTCCGGTAATGGACGACCAAAACTGACGACTCCGACTGCATAGAGATTTCATTGTTTCACAACACTATACAGGCCTAGTATGATTCCTTTAAACGAAAACTATTCTATCCGTGATTTTTCAAAATCGTGTTCTTTAAATTAAGTACGTTCTAACACAGCTGCCGTAAGTAGGTAAGATTCACGAATCATTACTTTACTGAGCAAAGGAGTCTGTGGGCAGTATGGACATGCTACTTTTACTGTACCTGCTATTCGACCTAATTCATCATATTGAAGATCATGTAGATGTTTTGGTTGTATTTATGGACAGGAAAAGAGAGTGAGAATAGAGCTAATTTTGTAGAGAGGAGAGACGACCTTTAAAGGTTTCCAAAGTTTCAGATGATTAGAAATGATTTTAAATATCATAGTTAGGTGGGCATCCTTACTATCAGCGAGGCTGGGCTAGTTTAGGACGTCGAGCATGTCACTAACTGACAAGCCGCACAGCCCTACGCTGAACCATGTCCAATTTATTTATGTCACCTTTTTGGTTTGGGTCCCACACGGTACAAGCATATTCCAAAGTCAGACGCACTAAAGATTTGTTCCTTTATTGTTTTAGAATTAATTTTTAGATTAGGCTGAATGAAGCCAAGAGTCTTGTTAGCTTTACTAGTTATTTCAGTAATGTGCGAATCCCATGTCAGATCTTTTTTCAATGTTACACCCAAATATTTCGCTTTATCAGTATGATCTAGACAATGACCATGAAGAAAATAGTTATAATTTACTGAATTTTTATTTTTCAAAATGGATTAAATGTTACAATTTTTGTGGGTGATATTCCATATTCCACCCTTTATTCCAAACTGCGAGCTTATCTAAATCCTTCTGCAGTATTGTGTTATCCTCACTGGAGGTTACAGTTTTGTATAGAATTGTACCGTCAGCAAACAGTCTGACCAAAGATGAGAGACCCAGCTGGGGCATGTCATTTATATAGTACAAAAATAAACTTGGACCAAGGACTCACCCCTGGGGGACCCCAACTTGACTGGTACATATGAAGATAGTTTGCCTTCGAGTACGACTGCTTGCATGTGTCCTATTCGACAAGAAGTTTTTAATCCATAGTCATGTGTTACCTGGGCACAGGCATCTGCGTCTGCTTTGTGAATTTTGTCAAAATATGAAATTGAGTCTTCGCAACCCTACCTACATTGTAGTATAATATGAAAAGAAAAAACCCGAAAAGAGCGAAGCTTTTGAGTATCTCTTATATTTACTAACTTATTCAGAAGAAGATAAGTTTTATTCAAAATCGTCAATTTCAGGAATAGCAATACAGCACAAGCTCTACTGTAATGAGCTTTTAACAGGTTGGACACAGTGACCCACATTGGTACTAATCCTGCAGTCACCCATTTGAGTAGCAGTTTTATTAGGTTACATTTGCGTATCCCGGTTGAAACGGTACAGGTGGCGCAGAAATATTCCACGATGAGCGAATGCACTAATGGACTGTTCTATAAGCAGAGCTAAAAATGCACAGTTTTGGAGAATAAAAAACAATGTATCAAGAATATTATGCCCTTTTTTCATCCGTCCACTGAATATCATAACGTATCTTAAAAACTACATGTGGCTTGATAATGTTTTAGAAAGAAATAATGCAAACTAGCAATAGTCAGCATTTTAGTTTCGGTCAAGTACGTCTGAACCCCACAATCTACACGTGCCGAATATTCCTGAGGTCAGCCTTGGTCCAAATCTGTGTCTGCTGTTTTCTTTACAGGTTCAAACGGTTCAACTGTTTAAACCAGATACACGAATGTACCCTTCCTAAAACTGGGAATAATGTAGAAATAATAAAACCACATAGTCAAAGTTCTTATAAACATTTATATATAAACATAAAAGGGCATCATTCTTTCAACACAATCCAAGTGTTTGAAATCAATTATGTAAAGACTACAAAAAAGTCTTGGAATCAAAAGCTGATGAAATTTTAACTTTGAAAAAATAGACGTCTGTAAAACCATTATCATTTAATGCTGTTATATGACCAATATGAACCTGGTTGATGACAAAAAGAATCTTCAGAAGCTATTCACATTTTAATTTTTTGAGACTGGCAAAAAGAGATAAAAAACAATAAGTCCTGATGCACCAGTAAAAAGATAATGCAACAGACATCTGCTCAGCTTATTTTTTCTTCCACCCAGAAAGAACCAATGACGGACAATTGAGTATGACATGGTTGTGACGTCATATAAAGATAAATTAGATAATCTCTGAAAGAAGTTTCATGTATGCCAGAATTTTATGTAATGTACTTTTTTTCATTCAAAATATTTATTAATTTTCATCAAAATCTGAACATTTAGAAATATATTAACAATTAATATTATTACTCATATTATATGTTTATATTCTTTTTCTTTTATTTCCCCTCGCAACATATGAAAAATGTGCTTCTCCCTCTCACGATAGTAGATTTTTATGCCAAAGGAGTACTGTCAAGTTGTGACAATTGTAACATAGGGTCAGATAACTATTGTTTACAAATACTTCCAATGATACTGATGTTTCAGGTTGAAATGGAGTAAAGCTACAAGTTAACAACTAGAACCATGAATTCTATTTTGGGTGGCTCGCCTTCTCCTTTCACGCATCAACGAAATATCCCAGGAAGTGCTAGAAGACCATCTAGTGGAAGACCGGGCACCTCCCGTAACCCAATCACGGTAAAAATTACATACATCCCACACAGCCCTGTCACAGTAAACTTCACATACAACACCTAACACAGCCCTGTCACAGTAAACATTCCATACAACCCTGTCACAGTCCTGTCACAGTAAACATCACATACAACACCTTACACAACCCTGTCACAGTAAACATTATATACATCCCACACAGCCCTGTCACAGTAAACATTACATACAACACCTTACACAGCCCTGTCACAGTAAACATTACATACAACACCTTACACAACCCTGTCACAGTATACATTACATACAACACCTAACACCTGTCACAGTAAACATTACATGCAACACCTTACACAACCCTGTCACTGTATACATTACATATAACACCTTACACAACCCTGTCACTGTATACATTACATATAACACCTTACACAATCCTGTCACTGTATACATTACATATAACACCTTACACAACCCTGTCACTGTATACATTACATACAACACCTTACACAACCCTGTCACAGTAAACATTATATGAAATGTTTGGATTTTACTAATCAATACTATATTGCATGAATTAATTGGTAAAGTTTACAATGTATAACCTAAAGTTTATCAAGTTAACAATATGCTACATAATTTTTAACAGAAATTAAAAAAATCAAAGTCAAATATAACTATTCATGATGTAGACTAGGATTACATTCAGTCATTCATGATCACTTTTCATTTTGTTTGAAAGTGAAAGCATTTTTTTAGGTCACCTGAGCTTTAGCTCAAGTGACCTATTGCTATCCGTTTTCGTCCGTTGTCGTCCGTCGTCCGTTAACATTTTACATTTCAAACTTAAAGTCAAGTTCTGCTGGACCGATCGAACTGAAAGTTGGTAGGAATGATCAGCTCATGGTCCTGACAAAGTTAAGTTAACATTATACTATTTTTTACTCAAATTGGTACATATTTCAACAACAAAAATAAATACTATAGACTCAGGTGACCGTTAAGGCCCATGGGCCTCTTGTTAATTTGCTATATCAGTTCTGATATCAATAAGTCATATTTTTAAATTATGAAGACAGATGTGATTATAATACTTAAATTTCAAATAAATGTACCTGTGATTAAGGTTGTAATTAGTTGTTCAACTGGTCTAGATCTGCTTGTATCACTAAAAGTTATTACACTATTAAGGACTAGGTGACATATTCTACATGTCATTTTTTCTTGTCTTGGTCAGGGAGAAGAATACGATTACAGGCCACCATCAAGACAAGTTTCCAGACCAGAGCCACCATCAAAACAAGTTTCCAGACCAGAGCCACCACCATCAAAACAAGTTTCCAGACCAGAGCCATCATCAAGACAAATTTCCAGACCAGAGCCGCCATCAAGACAAGTTTCCAGACCAGAAAGTCGTCCACAGGGGTATGTGTCCTAAGTGATTAAGACACATTCTGCAGTGATTCTGAAGTAGGGCATGGAGCCAATCTTATGCATGATACATTGTTACAATAATAAATGAAATATTGAAAAAAACCACCACTAAATCTTTGAGATATGTTTAGGTGACATACATTTCAATTTTAACAGGGTTTAACCATTTCACCCCTATGCAACTTTAGTAGACTCTCCCATGCATTGATGTGGATGAGTCCATTATGGTCTACAGTGGTAAAAGGGTAAATAAGAGTTGGTTTAAGTTTGATTGTTAACAAGTTTTAAAAACACCATATAATACATGGTCCTTATACTAAGGATTACTAAGGATATAGCATTCTAAATAAACAACATACATGTATATATGATATAATATTCTAAATAAACAATGTACATGTATATATGATATAGTATTCTAAATAAACAACATACATGTATATATGATATAGTATTCTAAATAAACAACATACATGTATATATGATATAGTATTCTGAATAAACAACATACATGTTTATATGATATAGTATTCTAAATAAACAATGTACATGTATATGTATGTATACATATATCACATGTAATTTCCTTAAACTTAACAGTTTAATATTAAATTTTTAAACAAATTTTGTTTTAGTGTTCCAGCTTTGAATTTGAATTGCTTTACAAGAGATGCAGAGGTGACTCGTCCCATACAGGTAGATGACTACTTAGACTCACCGGGCTCTGCCAGGACTGCTGTTAGGTAGGATCAATTTATCAGGTTGTGAGGTGTAAACACAAAGGTGTTTTTGCTGGACTTGACTGTTGTTGATATAGTGTCGTTAAAAATTAAGTATAAATGTATTGTTTGCATGATTTGTGATTTCCTGTTACAGATACAGATAGTTTATTAGAGTCTCACCATCCGCATACATATATACAATGATTACATAAAACATACATAAAACATATGACGCAAGCCACTCTAAAAGAGTTATGAGAGACTAAAAATAATTTAAATTACATGTAAAAGCACTTCACTTAAAAGAAACTTGCATTAAAAGGCTATATGAGAGATTTAGAAGCTAATACATGCCATACAATCATATTGACAAGTCCGCGCCTGTCAGCCAGGGATCCACCACATCTAAAGAAACTCTAAAAAAACAAGTTTAAACAAACATTAATTGTAACCTTTTTAGTGCATTTAAATTATAAAGGATTATATAAGTTTTAATGACACAAACTTAAGGATGTACACCTCTGAGAAGTCAAAAAATTCCTGTAATAAACTTTTTTTCTTATATTGATTTTTGGAAAAAGGAGATAATGGCATAGTAGAAAATGCAAAAAAAAATATATGTCCGTGTGTTCGTTTTTGCGCTATGATCAGTCAAAGATACCAATATAACACAATAGGTGATTTTAGGTGAATTTTCGGGTTTTAACCATTTGCAGGACAAATTCATACAATTTCTTCCAAGTGTGTTATCAGATATGTATGAATGTTTGTAGAATTGATAAAAATATTATTTTCTTTTAAATTATGGAAGTAAAATTTCTTAATCTTATTCATTTTACTCAGAAATGCGATTTTAGTTACCCCTACCCCTTATTTTTTAATGAAAAAATACATATTTTTCACCATTTTTTGCAGATTAAACGCTTGATATAAAAAAATCCTGTATTAATCTTTTTTTAGCATTCAATGAATCAAAAGAAAATGTGTTTCTCTTTCTAAAACAGCCACAAAAATGGGGGGTCGGTGTGCTTCTTTTTTTGTCCCATTATTATTTGTGTTATTTTTCACCTTTTTCGGGGTCAAAAATCCAAAGTGCTTCAGTTACCCATATATGTAAAAAAAAAAAAAAAAAATATATAACTTTCCACTTTTTTGCATATCATTTTAATCATATTGAACATTATAAAGTTTTACAGCAAAATTGAACCTGCTACATTTAACAATGGTGACACAATGACAATTTAAGTGATCAATCTAGTGTCAAAAAAGGTGAAATTTTGCTTTAATACACTTTTTCAAAATGGCCGCCAAATTGGTCATTCTTTTCAAATTCTTGTAAAAAATGTTCTACACACAACAGACATCTAGTTTTTTTACATGTTTTTCAGATGTGTGTTTGCTATTAAACCTATCATAATATGTTCAATATTACAAAAACCCATTACACCAGATCAAAACGAGACTTGAACGTGACTGAAACCTCAGAAGAGTACATCCTTAAGTGAGTTTCATAAAATTGGAACAAGTTTTGTACTCTGTTTATAATATATATATATACTTATCAAAAACACGAGAGTTGGACAGGTTATGAATGCACGGTAGTTTAGTGGTAGGACACCGGGCTCGTGACCGAAGGGTTGCGGATTCGACTCGAGCCACAGAACTGTGTTGTATCTTTGAACGAGATACTTTACTCCGCTTGTTCCAGTCTACTCAGCTGTAAATGAGTACATGGTTGGGCAGAGCTAAAACTGTTGAATGCTAGCTGTGAGCGCCGAAATGGCAGCACTGGCTGTATGCTCCCCAGGGAGTTGAGAAAGATATTGGCTGGTTGCAAAGGCCCTATAACCACGGATAATAATTTGGGAACCGCTTTGAGACGACCCACAAACTAGGTTGTGATAAAGCAGTATATAAGAACCTCAAATTATTATTATTATTATGAATATTTTTACTGGGAAAATCATCAGCTTGCCTTTGCCTTAAATTTTGTTCATCCTTTTCTCCCACCTCTATGTATGCAAGATACATGATATATTCCATGTGGAATGCCCATGTGGAAAACCTCTTGACCATGTACAGTACTCTGACTCGAGAACAGCATTTTTCTCTGAATTGACTAGGGTGTTCATAAAACAAAAATTGTCCTGTTCAAATTTCCTTGTCTATACCTCACATCAGGGATGAATTCTATCTCTTGCTTATTACCTTAAACTTGTAAAAAACAGCTGCTCTTCTTGTAAAGTTGTAAACTGTCTGCGCATGTCTGTGCATATGCAGCACGGATGACAATTGTTAATGACGTCAATGACCCTGACTGACCCCAAAACGTCATAAAATGACGTCACAAACAATAGCGTGACCCCGAAATGTCATTATAATTCCCCCGCCAGTCTGCACGTGTAAGCGATCTAGACCCGTGGGTCGGATAGAATTTTCAAGCACCGCCGGAAATGGGGATATCTCGGTCTATAAATGCTTACATTACATTTCTCCGTCCGTTACCTATGAGTCCTCAAAAGGTACTAGCGTGATTTATTAGCCCACAAAGAAACACGGCCAAAACTGACCACCCAGAAAGAACCAGTGAAAACGTATACACAACTTGACGTAACACTGACCAATGAACAACTGTATGGTATCCCAACGTATCAACATACGTAACGAGCAGAACACCACAATACACCTGTAGACATAACATCACAGCATAGAATACAACACACGGACACGGTAGTAACATTACTCAGAGTACGAAATATAAACATGGACAGTCGGCACGCCATGGACGGACTTAGTAAACAAGCATACATAAAAGCAAATACGTTAATTCTATCCCTGTGACATTGATATATAAAGAAGGTAAAAATGAAACATTGTTTACACAATTTATTTTTTTATTTTTTAGTTGGGGTACTCCATGCGGAACAGACAGAAGTCAGCGCCAGTCAGCCCGGGGTTCAGCACCTTATCAGTACGATGTAAGTACCATGTATTATGTAACAGTAATTCCTACTACCTGTGAGTTTAAACTTACTAACATACTCAAATCTTAGTTTACTCTAGAAGCTAATTAGGGATATTTCAGTCTCACATTTGTGTGATGTGTTTGTTTTTATTATTAATGTTTTAGTTTTATGTGCTGGTAATTTAAATCCTGAATGTAACTTTCATTTTAACCCTTTCACCACTGGAGACCAAAATGGACTCATCCAGATCAATGCCTGGAAGAGTTAACTAAAGTTACATAGGGGTGAAAGGGTTGAACATATTTCGGTGTGAGCATCAGTAACCTGATCGAGATTTCATAGCTGAGCTCTGTTCAATCTACCGTACTATGAATATCCTAGACTACTACTTGAATTCAAAGTGATATGAACAATTTATTTTAGAACTGTTTCTGTTTGTTATCTATTTTAATTGGTAACTCTATTTTGTTGTTGTACAACCAGAAGGTACAACTATTTTGGAATAAAAACAATCTTAGATGTTGCTGTTGCTAGTTTAGAGACAGGAGTGAAATCAAGTGAAATTCATTTTGTAAGTTTCTAGATGTATCGGTCATGAATTGTTTTCAAAATGTTTAGATATGTTTAATAGATTGACCAAGATCACAGTATTCTACTGTTGACCAGTACATTTAGTTTGATTTAACAGGGCATATAACCTCACTAAAGCATATATTCACACATTAAAACATTACACCTCATAATTAACATGCATCAAATTTGAAAGATTTTACACTGCACTCCATGATTCATAGGGAATATGACAGACAGACGTGTCTGGATTACTTCTCTGACTTCCATACTAATACTCTAACCTGTCTTACTTACCTGTAGTCCTGGGGGCGGGGTGAACCTGTGTCAAGGGGAAGGGGCAGTGGAAGGAGCAGTCGACCCCAGGACGTCCCAGAACTTCAGCTGGAGGAGGATATACAACCTAGGTCAAAGGTCAAGACACCTAAAACACCTAAAGAGGTAACCATCGTGGCACTGGCAAGTTGAAAGAAATGGGGTCAATATGACCACTGTTGTTGACAGAAATGTGGTCAATGTGACCACAGACATTGACAGAAATGGGATCAATGTGACCACAGACATTGACAGAAATGGAGTCGATGTGACCACAGACATTGACAGAAATAGGGTCAATGTGACCACAGACATGGACAGAAATGGGGGCAATGTGACCAGGTATTGACAGAAATGGGGTCAATGTTACCACAGGCATTGACAGAAATAGGGTCAATGTGTCCACAGACATGGACAGAAATGGGCTCAATGTGACCAGACATGGACAGAAATGGGGGCAATGTGACCAGGTATTGACAGAAATGGGGTCAATGTGACCACAGACATGGACAGAAATGAGGTCGATGTAATCACAGACATGGACAGAAATGGGGTCAATGTGACCAGACATTGACAGAAATGGGTTAATGTGACCACAGACATTGACAGAAATGAGGTCGATGTGATCAAAGACATGGACAGAAATGGGGCAATGTGACCAGGTATTGACAGAAATGGGGTCAATGTGATCACAGACATTGACAGAAATGGGGTCAATGTGACCACAGACATGGACAGAAATGGGGTCAATATGACCACAGGCATTGACAGAAATGGGGTCAATATGACCACTGACAAAAAATTTTGAAAATGCTGCCGATGAAGATGATGGCATATGATGTCATTGGTGGGGGATCAGCTAGCTCTACTGATTGGGGATGGATATTAACAAAACTAGAGTAATCTGTTCTGCTGTTGTATGTCAGTGATACGATTTACAGAATCTACCGTTTACACAGGAAACACCATCACAATTTGTATATTTTCCAAATTCAAGATGGCTACACTATTTTTTCCTGGAACATTTAAGTTATATTTTACATTTTAATCTTAATATCAGAATGATAATGTGAATTTTATTTCGAATAATTATGAATACATTTGATATTGAATTTGACATGTCTTAGGAATATACATTTTATCAGTATGTCCATGCTCGCTTCAGCCATCTGCATGGGACAAGGTTCCCCTCCCAGACGAGTTGCCTCCTCCCTCGGCCAAACACAAAGAGATGTACAAACAGTATGAGAATGAAATGAAGCACTCCTATAGAACTAAAGGCCAGGTGACAAATGTATGTGAACCTTAACACTGCATAATCCCTTTTTGGATGAGACATATATTTATCACATAATCTGTCTGTTATCCAGTGAATTTCTCCCGTGTAATATTTTTACATATGTCACTAGTGTAATATACCCTGGAGCATTTTTCATTGGCTATGCCAGTCAGAAATCGATTGTGATGTCATAATAGGGACAATGACGTGATGGTGCAACAAAATGTCTCCCTTTGATTAAGCCCTCTACATTTTGGCTTTAAAACCTGTCAAAATGTAAGTTTTCTTAGGTATGTGATAAAAGGTAACTTAAATTTGTTTTCATTTCATATGAGCTTTTATGAAACTCGTCTTGAAGTTTTAATTTTTACTTGCCATGGCTCGCAAAAATACAAACTCTGAAAACTCGTTCCATAAAACCTCTTATGAAATGAAAACTCATTTAAGATCCTATATATATTAGGTGTGATACAGATTGGTAAAAAATACATGAATTTACCAAAGTAAACCATTAACAAGAAACAATTATTTCAAGCGTACAACATAAAAAATTGTTTATTCACAAGCACAAAAATATTCATAATTGTTGATGGATGTTTTGCAGCATTGCATGATTTCTCAAACAGTAAATGTCTCAAAAGATCAAAACATTGAAATTCCACTGGCATGTTTACTGTGATGACTTATGTAATGATTGACAGGTACAGACCATGTATACACGAGTTTGATTGGGTGGACTATATAATGTGCCTGTTATTTTGAATGTACAAAGAAGAAATGTTCATCAAATTATGAGTTAATACAAATTTGACCACAGTCAAACAGATCATATTAAATCCTGTTTAAGATACATTGTAAGTAAAATTTTTCTACTACTGGAGTCTTATATATATATTTAGGTCCCGACGAAGACTCGCTTTAAGAGACGAAACTAGTCAGCCAATAAAACTCCACTAACTGGTGACGCCTGATCATAGCTGTGTTGTGATTGGAACCCCGCCTATTATATTTACATATTTATTGTCATTTTCCAGGCAGATGTTGACCGAGAGGTGGCAGTGATGAAACACACACGTCCAGTAACTTATGGGGATGTACGGGACGAGGTGGATCGAGAAGACATTGGTGACAGTGCTGATGAAGATGATGTCATTGATTACCAATGGGCAAATAAGAAATCCTACTCTACCAAACAAATTCTGAAGAAAATGGATGCGGTAGGTCACCAAACTGTGTCTATGTAAATTTAGCTAAAGGATTACCTGCTTTCTCAGTTTATTATCTACTACTCATCAACACAGTCGGCAGGGGATATAGAAATGGGGCTCATCCATCTGTCTGTGTCTGTGCAGCTAGTGAGAAGGAATTGTTTTGTCAGCAGGGGATATAGAAATGGGGCTCATCCGTCCATCTGTGCAGCTAGATAAAAGGAATTGGTTTGTCGGCAGGGGATATAGGAATGGGGCTCATCCATCTGTCTGTACAGCTAGTGAGAAGGAATTGTTTTGTTAGCAGGGGATATAGAAATGGGGTTTATCCGTCCGTTTGTGTAGCTAGTTTGAAGGAATTGTTTTGTCAGAAGTGGATACAGAAATGGGGCTAAAAAGAGCTTTATTTTCCCAAAATGAAGAAAAAATGAGGAATATCTTTCCAGTTTCAATTAAAGTCATGCTTTATTTTTCTAATTCATGTAAGAATAGGCTGTTGTAAAAATTAGGTTGGAAAATCACTGGATACTGTAGAAACTGGATACTGTAGTATCCTCTATAGCAGTCTTGGCTTACTCTTATTTTAAACATTACAAAATGTCCTTTGTATGTATTGAAAAACAGGCAGAGACTCAGGATATAGAACATTAACTGTTTATGTTAGAGACTGGACCATGGTATGAAGAGTTACAAATAAATACAAAAATGCTAGAAGGTTTATGTTCATGTATACAGTGGAAATTCATAAAAAAAATGATAGCTTTCTGTACTTGGTGAATAAAGTTAAGATGATTATTGCTTTTCAGGAGGAAATGCTTGAATACAACAAAAAGCAGAAACTGATTGAGACGGTCATGGTGGACCAGCTCTCCAGGTATGTACTGTATCAACCATCCTCGATATCCAGGAGTTACGCTCACTTTCGCTCTCTGCACCGCTGGAATATATCATAGCAAAATTGAAGGCACAAAGATAGCTGTTTGATTGATCTCGGGTAAAAAACCCTGACCAATCCCTACGCTGATACCTGTCCTTTGAAGATTACAAAGGAGCTTCACTCGACCTCAAAGCCTGTAATTTTTTACTGTTCCGCGGTCGCGAGATTCTTTTGATGTACATCAAAGGATCAAACTAGTCTTCTTGTCTCATCAACAAGGTGGCGCACACCGAGCCTTCAAGTTTGCTATGACATATTTCAGGGATGCAGAGAGCAAAAGTGAGCGTAACTCCTGGATATCGAGAATGTGTATTAACCTGTTATAAAAGACTTTAACAATGAGAGACAAACTCTTTTGAAATAGATGTAGCACTTTTGTGACAACCAAAAATTAATATAAACTGGTCTTGAGAGATAACTTTTGACTGTTATACTGTATCAGGTTAGGATTTCATTGAAAGGATTTCAATATTTAGGTTTTATTGTTGGCCAGATCCTATCTAGTAAAAATGTACATGTGTTTACTTTTTATGAACTAAGAAATATCATTGTTAAGTTCTTGGAGAAGATATCAACATTTTATTCATCAGTAACAGCTTCATTGTCAAATGAATTAGTAAATAGCAATTTAGTGATTATCTGATCTGCTGGTTTTCTCCTCAGGGCTGTGATTAGTGACCCGGATCAGAATACAAGAAGTTCCAGCAGGATGGCAGACTCCCGCCGTGCTCGAGGCTCCAACAGATCTCTCCATGACTCAAAGTAGGTTGCCTCACTTTTCCAGCCTTCGTTTAGCTTCATGTATACGTAATGTACTGTAAATATGAAGATAACTATAGCTCTACATAAACAGATATTAAGTGCAACGACATGTTGCTTACGAAATTCCACACCAGCTCCAGATGATAATTGATGTACAATGTATTTATTTTGTGTAAACGTAATAATAATAATAATATTTACTCAGGTAAAAGGCAAATAATACAGGTTTATCACATTTTGCAGATTGGACATAAATATATATATTATCAAAGATGTTATTTATAAGTTATTTATGCCATAAAACTAGTAATCAGTCAGGTGTTTGAACTGGATTGGATTAGATTAATTTAGGCCTTTACCTGGGATGACCCATAAAGCTACATTGTGGCTTAATTCCAATGGGATCCCTTAAATGTATAAGTAAGTCTCCTGTGTGGCCAAGTGGAATAATCTATTTGAAAGACTTGTTTTTAAGAATTTCCAACAATAGATTTCCAACTATGATTGTTTTCGTGCATAATTTTGACACTGTATGCAAAAACATGTCTATATATACAAGGAACCTTTTTGATCATTTGAAAGTATTTTTTTTATCAATTACAAATTACTTTTATTAAAATGATTTTTTTTTTTTTAATTGAGACTTAACTGTCAAAATAATCAGTGTGAATATCAACTGAATTTCTCCTTTGTAGTAAATGGCATGCTAACCCTTTCACCACTGTAGACCATTAATGGACTCATCCAGATCAATGCATGGTAGAGTCTACTAAAGTTACATAGGGATGAAAGGGTGAATAATATCACTATAATTTTTGCAAATGATAAAAAGAAATTCTCTGCAGTGTCTTACAATCTACTGTGTCATTGGAAGCAAAAGAACAATTGGTAACACAGCACTTGTATACTATTTATACTGCTGTAGAATTCAGTTGAATAATAACATTTACTGACGCTGTTTCAGAGTGAGGACCAACGGTACTGCCACAGAAAATCTGTTGTCCAAGAGGATCCGCTTTGGTGCTAGGGTGGTAACCAGGTAGGTTGTAAAACTAGATGCTAGTTATTGGGGGTGAGGGGTTAACCAGGTAGGTTGTTTCAGAGGTTCTAGCTATAGGGGATGGGTGCAGGGGTTAACGAGGCAGGTTGAAACAGGGGTGCTAGTTATAACGGATGGGTGCAGGGGTTAACCAGGTAGGTTGTAACAGAGGTGCTAACTATAGGGGATGGGGGCTGGGGTTAACCAGGTAGGTTGTAACAGAGGTGCTAACTATAGGGGATGGGGGCTGGGGTTAACCAGGTAGGTTGTAACAGAGGTGCTAGCTATAGGGGATGGGGGCGGGGGTTAACTAGGTAGGTTGTAACAGAGGTGCTAGCTATAAGGGGTGGGGGTTAACGAGGCAGATTACAACAGGGGTTCTAGCTATAGGGGATGTGTTGGGTTTAACCAGTTAGATTATAACAGGGGTGCTAGCTATATGGGATGGGGAGGGTTTAACCAGGTTAGTTGTTTTAGTGGTGCTAGCTATAGGGGATGGGTGAGGGGTAAACCAGGTAGGTTGTAACAGGAGTGCTCGCTATAACAAATGGATGCAGGGGGTTAACCAGTTAGGTTGTAATAGAAGTGCTTGCTATAGGGGATGGGGGCAAGGGTTAATGAGGTAAGTTGTAACAGGGGTGCCAGCTATAGGGGATGGGGGTGGGGGTTAATGAGGTAGGTTGTGGCAGGGGTGCCAGCTATAGGGGATGGGGGGGGGGGTTAATGAGGTAGGTTGTAACAGGGGTGCCAGCTATGGGGGATGGGGGCAGGGGTTAATGAGGTAGGTTGTAACAGGGGTGCTAGCTATAACAGATTGGGGCGGGGGGTCAACCTGGTAGGTTGTAATAGGGTGCCAGCTAAGGATATAGGGTGGGGAATAACCTGACAGGTTGCATTGTAAAACTATTACTAGTCTTCATTGAACTTTCATGTTGACTGTACAATGTATTTAGGGTCAGGAATTTAGTTCATCAAAAATTATATAAAGTTATGTGTTTTATTTCCATTTTCACTAGAAATTAAGATGATAATCAATTACAAAAATCACACAGTATTTCATTTTGATTTTGTGTAAAACATTTAATTTTCAATATTGGTTACTATTTTTATATTCAACAGTAAAGTGTATTACTAAAGGTGTTAGAAGTCCAGTTTTGAACCTGTATTAATTCTTTTTTGTTTGTTTTAGAAATGGCCATGATGCGATGAGAGAACTTACAGGGTTTTTCTTCAGCACAGATAACACATTAACCATATATGAGTTCAGACAATTTGGTAAAAGGTATGCAAATCTTTATTTTCTCTATAATGTACGTCTATTTGATTGCAATAATTCTTGAAAAGGATAGGTATTCCAACCCTGGCATACCAGAGATCGAGAGGCGACATCATAAATGGTGTTAAAATAATGAACAACCAACATGACCAGAAGGTAACAAAAGGAATCTTCGAGTTAGATACATCATCTAGAACAAGAGGACATGCACAGAAAATCAGGAAAAAGCATTGCAAGCATGATATTCGGAAATATTCATTTAGCTTTAGGGTTGTCGGAATCTGGTACAGTCTCCCTGAATATGTTATTACATCGCCAACGATTAAGGACTTTGAAATTAATCTTGATACTAATTGGAAAAATCTTGAACTGAAATACAATCACTTGGCCGGCCATAAAGAAATCTCAGGAAATGATAATTAATGAATTATGTTTTCTAAATACGTTTAAAATATATTAAGATATGGATATAGAGGCAGAGTGTCTGCCTGCATCCATTATTTATCCTATTGTATCCTATTGTATAGCATCAGGAAGAAGTCATGTCAGGACCTCAGTGTTATGAAAATACTGGATTTTTGTGTTTAAGATTCACCTAGCAATTCACTGAAATATGCTTTCAAACTGAAGAAAATTATCATTTTCAGTGCAAAGGCCTTGCCGTTTATTGTTCGAGGTAAATACTGCCATGTCCAAGGTCCAAGGAAGGGGGAGCTCTACAGCCTGGCAGACATTGTACAGGTAAACTTGATCAGTTCAACTTTCATCAAATTAAAAAAAAAAAGCAAAGCAACAAAAAAGCATCAAAGCAATTTCTGTTTCATTCCTGTATTTTTATGTTTATATGCAATTGATATTAAAATTATGTATTTTCTATAAAAAATAAAATAAAGTTCCAAAGTAATCCACAAATTTCCAACAGCAACCCTTTCACCACTGTAGATTAGTAATGGACTCATCCAGATGAATGTATGGTAGAGTCTACTCAAGTTACCTAGTGGTGAAAGGGTTAAAGTCAGTTTTATTGGTTTTACACTGAAACCTGTTTAATCCGTCCCCTGACTTTGGGGGAATAAAAGGGTGCGAGTTCAGTGCATCGCATGTGTACACACTGTTGCATTTGACTTTGTCGAGGCCAGGGTCGGTCAGTATAGCGTGAATACAGGGGTCAGTAATTGCACATGTTACATAGTGAATAAAAGTCACATGTATTTTGTACAGAAGTTATACCTATATATATACTGATCAATACTGAAGATGTACATGTTTGAAGTTGTCGGTTGTTGTTTCGCTATGTTAACTTACAGACGTCAAATATAACATGGCATCTTCATCATCATGTAAAACACTTACTTTTGCCTGATACGTGTAGTCCGTCTCCAAAACAACATTGGTATAATTTTGATGATATGTTACACAAGTTCATAGAATAACCATACTTTTTTTTCAAGTTCACTTAACCGTTGAAAATATCCCATTCTGCAATAATGTTATTTACCCTCTCCCTTACTTGCATAAAAGGCCAAAAAAATGCATTAAGTCTAGTATCCCTGTTAAAAATGATTCAGCGTTTAAAATTAAAATTTCTGACTTTAAACAATTTAATGTTCACAGCATAATTTTAATACCCTTGTTTGAAAGGTCTTTTTTACAATGGTAAGTCAAACATCAAATCTGCATTTGAATGCAGATCTGATGTAAATTATTGTTTGCTGTAAGTTATGATTGAATTCATATAATATGATCCAAATATATTATGTGTCACTTTTGCAGTGAAAAATGATCTGCTGCCGTTAAATATGATAAAGGACAAACTACTGAATTTAGGATATTTGAAGATTTATATAGATATAACTTTGTATTGATAAAAAAAATCAAAATGGATGATGTTCTTGCTCATTTTCAAATAATTAATACAAGGAAGTACAAAGTTACTAGCTGTAATGTTTTTACACTTATACACCATGTATATTCATTTTCAAAGTCATTTCTCATTTGTAATGTAATTGGAGGTACACGTGTATCTGATATTACAATAAAACAAGAGCTGAATGAGATACGTCCTCAGCTGAACACTTCATCAAGAATATTTATTTGGACTTGTAGATTGCCACTTTACATTGACAGCCCTGATCATATTGTCTGGATATTTTTTAAAAACATACCAGTATGGTAACACAAACAGTGGACTGATTTTTTACATCATTTATATGTATTGTACTTGTTTAATTATCAGGGGATGACTCTCATTATACCTTCTGAAGGCCAACACTCCTTGCCAGACACACTGAAGAAACAGGAACTGATTTACTTCACTCTGACCGACGTGGAGGAGGAGGAGAAACAGACTGTTCTGTACGTGTGGTTTCCTTGTAGACCGTACAATCTTTGTTCATGCTCTGCACCATCTCTGTATAAATACTTTATCAGCTATGTGTGTACTCTACCATCGCTGTGTTGACACTTAACCATCTCTTTGTGTTGACACTTTACCATCTCTGTGTGATGACACTTGACCATCGCTGAGTGTTGACACATAACCATCTCAGTGTGTTGACACTTTACCATCTCAGTGTGGTGACACTTAACCATCTCAGTGTTGACATTTTACCATCACTGTTGACACTTTACCATCGCTGTGTTGACATTTTACCATCACTATGTTGACATTTTGCCATCTTTGTGTGTTATCACTTTACCATCTCTGAGTGTTGACACTTACCATCTCAGTGTGTTGATGCTTTACCATTTTTGTGTGTTGACACTTTACCATCGTTGTGTGTCAACACTTTACCATCTTGATACTTTACCATCATTGTTTGTTGACACTTTACCATCTTCGTGTGTTGACTCTTATAATCATCTCTGTGTGTTGACACTTTACCATCTTCGTGTGTTGACTCTTATAATCATCTCTGTGTGTTGACATTTTACCATCTTCGTGTGTTGACACTTATCATCATCTCTGTGTGTTGACACTTTACCATCTTCGTGTGTTGACACTTATAATCATCTCTGTGTGTTGACACTTTACCATTTTTGTGTGTCAACACTTTACCATCATTATGTGTTGACACTCTACCATCACTGTGTTGAAACTCTACCACCTCTGTCTCTGTTTTTACATTTACACTGACAGAATTACTTTACAGTGCGAGTTAGTGATTTTCTGATAATATAACAGATCATTCATCAATAATAAAAAATGATACCTTTACTACTATGATAGATTCTTGCGTACATGACTTGAAACACTCATAAATTTGATTTTGTTTCCAGCTTAAGTGATGTTCGACCTTCAGCGAGAATGAATGCCTATGCTAAACTCCATATACAAAACAAACAAGAGTACCAAGACCGAGTCTTTTTGTCAAATCTCCAAGGTGAGTAACAAAATTGTGTCTTTTTGTCAAAACTCCAAGGTGAGTAACAAAATTGTGTCTTTTTGTCAAAACTCTGTGCATTCCTATTGAATCGCCACGTTGAGGAATCATGGCAATGACAGGTTGTGTTTGTTAATGTGAACATCAGTCTTACAATAAAGAAAACGATATATTTACAATCAAAACTCATTGAGTCGTAAGGACTATATATGAAGAAGGTATAGATATACTGGGTAGTTTGTGTGTTTGCATTTGGCTTGATATAAATGATATAAACCTGTTTCGGATATTTTCAAACAATTTTCCTTATTAAGTTCACTGCATGTACATATTGTAATAGTCATTGAAACACTTAATTGTTTTTTTTACATGAACCGTTCTACACAACTGTTTTGGATATATTTCTTTCTTCATAAACATATGTACATTTCTAAAGCCATACAAATTAGAATAAGACATTTTGTCAGTAAAGAAAGTATAACAGAGCCGTATTAATATGGCATTCCAATTACAATAAAATATAAACAATTTTTATTGCCAATATCCATCGACTGTCAAGTGATATATGGTACAATTCAACGAGAGTAAATTTGGTTGATTGATTTTGTATTTATTTTTTAGCTGAGGTGAGGAAAAAGTTGAAGAAGAGAGGTGTGAGGACGATGACTGGTCTGGGACGTCATTACCGACGGGCAGACACTAAGGGCACTGGGGTTCTGTACAAGTACGAACTGGAAGAAGGCATCATCAAATTCCACATTGACCTCACCCCTGATGTATGTATTGTAGCTGTGTTGTGATTTGACAGCTACGTTTCTCTTCAGCTAGTATTAACCCTTTCACCACTGTAGACCATAATGGACTCATCCAGATCAATGCATGGTAGAGTCTACTAAAGTTACATAGGGGTGAAAGGGTTAATTAACATGAGTTTTAATTTGATTACTGTACATCTTACTTTGGTGTGGTTTTTTTTTTTTTTATTATTAATTTCAGGTTTATGCAGCATTTAAATTTGTTGTAATTTCTTTTTCATTACAAAAAGAAAATAACTTAACTATAGTTTAGGTACACTGTATTCATGTCAACGGTTCATTTCTATCTCCAGCAACTTGACGGTGTGTTTGAGATTTTGGATCCAGAGGAGCGAGGAGAGCTTGACTACACAGTGTATGTACATGGAGTAATAGGCACCATGAACGAGTACCGCAAGACCCTCGTCAGGAAGGTATGTTATCAGTAGGGGATGTAGCTCGTCCAAGCAGTAACATCTATTTATCTATTTACTACTTCACTTGAAGCTGATAGGATTTATTAGTAAGATTTTCCTTGACTGGAAAATTAATTAAAAAAAAAAGAAAAATATTTGAATTATAATAAATGGTATCGGAGTACTTTTTAAGTCCATTTTAAAGGAGCCATTCTCAGTGGAAAAAGAGTGTGATTCTTCTCAATTTGCCCCTTTAAAATTCCCAGTTGGGAAACATAGAAACATAAATGCATCTTGACCTAGTTCTCAACATGTAGCAAATGCAGGAAGGATAAAGAATAAAGGGTATATTTAAATTAAAGTTAAAAGCTTAATTTTATGTGTTCAGAGTTGGAAGAACGATTATCAAAATTTCTCTAAATGTTGCAAGTCTTCTACAAAATCCTTATTCTATTTTTGTCAAAGATACTTTTTTGCATTTTTTATTGAGTTTATTCACATTGTATTTAAAAACATTTTCAGGCTTTCCGAAAAGTTGATGCAAGTAAAAGGGGTCGGATCACTCTAAATGAGATCAAGAAATTCTTCAACTCAAGTTTCCGGCCACATCTTAACCCAGCAAGTAAGTATGTCCCCTTAGTGGGGAAGGTTTCTATGAGCATCTTGAGACGTGACCTCTTGTGATAACTGTGTTTTGTGAAAAAAATCATGAAGTAATAAAACTATGCAGAGTTATAATTAATACATGTACAAAAAAAGTAAGACAACATGTATAAGGAATTCTGGCCACGGTAATTGTGGGGAAACATTTATAAGGAATTGTTTCTGGCCAAGGTAATTGTGGGGAAACATTTATAAGGGATTGTTTCTGGCTATGGTAATTGTGGGGAAACATTTATAAGGAATTGTTTCTGGCCACGTTAATTGTGGGGAAACATTTATAAGGAATTCTGTCTTGCCCCTTGTGAATTGTGGGGAAACATTTATAAGGAATTCTGTCTTGCCCCTTGTTAATTGTGGGGAAACATTTATAAGGAATTCTGTCTCTCCTCACGTTAATTGTGGGGAAACATTTATAAGGAATTCTGTCTCTCCTCACGTTAATTGTGGGGAAACATTTATAAGGAATTCTGTCTCTCCTCACGTTAATTGTGGGGAAACATTTATAAGGAATTCTGTCTCTCCTCACGTTAATTGTGGGGAAACATTTATAAGGAATTCTGTCTCTCCTCACGTTAATTGTGGGGAAACATTTATAAGGAATTCTGTCTCTCCTCACGTTAATTGTGGGGAAACATTTATAAGGAATTCTGTCTCTCCTCACGTTAATTGTGGGGAAACATTTATAAGGAATTCCGTCTCTCCTCACGTTAATTGTGGGGAAACATTGTTTTATGTGTTGTCCATCTATTAAGCTTTTATTTCTAGAAAATATATATGCTCCTTTTTGACGATCATGCCCATATTAGGTATACTGTTTTGGAGGAGTGAGTGCTTGGGAGTGTTTTTGAGGTCAGTGGGTCAAAGGTTAGAAATAAAATGTTGGTTTACAAATAATAATTTGTGTTCTTTGGGTTGATAAGGCCCATATTCAGCAAAGAAGGAATTGAAGGGTATTTTTGGTTAACAATTATTTTCTAGTCATATTCATTATATATGCATTGTTTAACCCTTTAACCCCCCTATGTAACTTTAGTAGACTCTACCATGCATTGATCTGGATAAGTCCATTATAGTCTACAGTGGTGAAAGGGTTAAACAAGAACTCAAAACAAGTGGATGTGTTGCCTGCCCCGGCTTACCTGGTACATAAAATGACAGCTGATTGCAAGGGGACAGGGGGCATTTCTGTTATTTAGACAATAGTTAGCTACTTATTTATGATAGTTAAAATTCAACTAATTATGTACTTTCAGTCTCCGGTGATTCGTCTGTAAGTGCACTGCATGCATTCATTGATGCTGTCCAGGAGAGCAAAAGACAGGAGGAGGTGACATTCGAGGAGTTCGAGGATTACTACGAGGGCCTCAGCATAGCTGTTGATAGTGATGATGACTTCGCTAACATACTCCGCAACACATGGAGTATATAAACAATGCTTATCAAGGATTGAAAGTCACGATATTGTAGAGTGTGAGATTGTCACCGTCTCTGCTTCTTTCCAATCTTACATTGTTTTTGCTTGTGAATGTTAACGTGCTGTAATATATGCTGATGTAGATGTAATGATACGTGGATATTTCTACTGATGATTCAAAGATACCACATGTCAGTATGAGGAATCAGGTATATACTAGAGGTTCCCCAACGAATGGTGTTTGGTTATCATGTTTATCTAACTCGAGTTACTTAGTCTTCAAATTGTATAAAGACACGAGGTTTACCGAGTGTCTTTTACAATTTGAAATTAACTAACGAGAGTTAGATAAACGTGATAACAATTCATCACGAGTTTGGGGACCTGTTTCTCCCATAACGTTCGTTATTTATCTGAAAAAACACATTGTTCCCTTAGAAAATACATCATGTGTGTTTCCGATGGGGATAACGATTGCCTTGGAGCATGACGTCACAATGGAAAATGACGTTGAAAAGCATCGTTACATGACGTCATAAAGCAAAGATTGACCAATGAAATCACGTCCAGGGTGTTACCCACTAGTAACTCCTAGCAGGTTTATCCTATGGGTCATGAGTGAGGAAACCTACAGTGGTTGTGGAAAAAATCAGTGTTCTATAGCTGATACTTTGACCTTTCTACCAGGTTATCATACTCTACAGGTGCTGAAATGCTTAGTTTTGTTAACCATTGTAATATGTGATTGGTCATTTATGAATTATTCGGCTTCTCCAAATACGAGTCTTTCAAATGTGTTAAATGAACATTAATATACATATGTAACCTCATTGTGATGTTCATTTGATGTATTTTCTCTGTAGAGTTTGAATTTTATTTACATATATAAGGTAGTATTCTACATTGATAGTTAGCCTAGGCCTCTGTAGGTTTACTGTCAGTTTATGAAGCACAGATAGTTGAGACTGTGATGTTTTAAGATGTTCAGACTTGACTCTGGTAGAATTGTACACATTTCATGTTTACATCCATAGTATCTCTTAACATTTGATGTAATCTTTATAAAACCAAAAAGACTTTATACTAGTACTAGTATTTTATTCTATGTTGTGATATTTTATCGACATTTTGTCTATATCTTACAGAATTCCAAATTTATTTATTGATTCAGCTTGTCTCTATTTTATAACAAAAAATAGCTGGGATTTACTTTTAATAGTCTATGTCCGTCCAGATAATATTATGCTTGTTTCATACAATAACGTCATTGAACATTCCAGTAAGTGAAACACATTCCCCTTTAAAGAAAAGTTGTGTTTTTATTTATATTTTGTTACCTGTAGGCCATGTCTGGTTCTCTGATGGGGATATTTATTTTGTTCCTATGTTTAACTGCTCCAGTTTGCCTTGAATGATTACTGGATTGATTGAGTGATTGGTTTTACGTCCGGTAGTGAAGCGGATGTAAAACCTATCAATCAATCAATCAATCAATCAATCCAGTTTGCCTTGATAATTCCATTTATGTACTGAAGTTGTTTTATCATGTTTATATATTGTCATGATGGAACAATGTATCAAAAATATTGATCTGTGATCTGTGTGAAACATTCCTTAATGTTATTATATTACAAAGTTCATTATCTATTAGCTGTGCAAGAAATCTCTCCACCCTTAGTAGGTGCGCGAGTGGTGTGTACCTGTGTTGTTGTTTACCATGTATTGTCATGTTGCATTGTTATATATGCACAACTGATGAGCTGTATATAAGCCTAATCTAATAAATGAACTTGGAGTTGGCTATCTACAGTTTTACACATCTTATAAATGTCCTTTTATAGCAAATAGCTCATCCTCGAAATCCAGGGGTTACGCTCACTTTCGCTCTCTTCACCCCTGGAATATGTCATAGCAAAATCAAAGGCTCAGTGTGCACCGCCTTGTGAATGAGACGAGAAGGCTAGTTTGATCCTTTGATGTACATCAAAATAATCTCGCGGTCGCATAACGGTAAAACTTATTAACTTTGAAGTCTGGCATCGCTCCGCTGTAATTTTTAAAGTCCAAGTATCAGCCTAGTGATTGGTCAGGTTTTTTACCCGACGTCAATCAAATAGCAAGCCGTGTGCCTTCAATTTTGCAATGACAATCTCCAGGGGTGCAGATAGCCAAAGTGAGCATAACCCCTGGATATCGAGGATTCAAATAGCTAAACTCATAGGTTGTAGCTGTTGTTTGTATTACATTTGTCTACTGTAAATTATTGATGTCTCGAATAGTATGTATCTCAAAACAAAATGACAGGGCTAAACATTTGCTAAACTGCCTTGAGAATCCTTCTGAGATTACGAAATTTAGTCTGTAATGACAGGCTCTGTAAAAGTTCTGTCAAAGCCAGGACTGAATTAATGTTTTTACACAAATCTTTAGTATTTAAGTATTTGTATGTCCTTGATACTAGATAACTCTTTGTGAAATTGCCTATAATAAATTCACATGTTGTCAGAGAGTCGATTGCATGTGAGAGAACTTTGTTACTGAATTGAACCTATATGTCCTAATGTTTGTATACATGTAAGTTAAAGAAAGCTCAATTAGAATAAATAACAAAGAATGTTCTAATCCCGTTGTATTGTTCTTTATTTACAGTATTTTATCTAAATGAACAAGACCTAAGTAATAGAATTTGAATAACATAACAATAGCTGTGGTGTATACATGATGGATGTAGCAGGAAGGAATGTGTATCTGAGCATTGACAAGGACGGACCAGCGCCACACTGTACAGAGGTGTGGCGACACCTACAAGGCAAGGGGAACATAACTCTGGTACAACTAAAAAACTACTGTAACATGGAATTAAAAAAAACCCCATGCTAATCTTGATTGCAACTAATGAAAAAAGATTATCTGTAAAACCAAAAGATGACAAACACAAGTTTGGTTGTTAATTTCACCAGTCCATGGTCTAGTGGAACTGGGGAACAATTATATGTATAGTGTAGTACATCACCTTACATATAATTTTAAAATGGAAAACCTGTCGCAGATTGCAACGCTGTGAGTATCATTGCTAACCTGACAAAAAATGTCAGTAGGTTTAGAACAGGCGATATTAAATACACTATAGCACAATGGTGAAATTATCAACAATGATTACAGCATTGTAAAGTAGGTGTCCTACCATTGGTGTTTAGCAATCCTATGTTAGTGATAGACGTCAGGGGTACATTCGCGTATCCGGTTGAAACGGTACGTGTGGTGCAGAAATTTTCCACGATAAACGAACGCAATTGGACCGTTCTGTAAGCAGAGGTAAACATGCACAGTTTCTGAGAATAAAAAAACAATGTATCAAGAATATTATGCCCTTCTTTCTTTCATGCGTCCACTGAATTACATAATGTATCTTAAAAACTACATTTGGCTTGACATTGTTTTAGAAAGAAATAACGCAAACTAGCAATAGTCAGCATGTTAGTTTCGGTCAGGTACGCCTGGACAGGGACGTATATACTGTCCCTGGCCTGGACCCCTCAATCTACATGTGCCAAATTTTCCTGAGGTCAGCCTCGGTCCAGATCTATACCTGTTGTTTTCTTTACAGGTTCAACCGTTTCAACTGGAAAAGCGAATGTACCCCAGTACAAAGAAGTCCTAAAGGAAATGTTTAATAGGTTTTAGAGCTTAAATCAAATAAATAATAAACGTACATGTATTATAACATTTAAAATAAAATGAGTCAATTTTATAACTAAGATGATATACATATATAATTATATATAGAATCAATAAAAAAATATACAGAGTGCACTATTGTGTATCTTTACCTTGTTAACATCAATAACATTTCTGTAAATAAGTTATAACTCTTCCATGTTATGGTGTAATTGATGTAAATTAACAATTAAATAAAATTACCATTATACAAGTTTGATACATACATGCACCAAACATTAGCACTGGTGATTTGGGTTATTTTTTTATACACAAATATAATTTTTTCTTAAAACAAAATCCTTCAAAAAAAAAAAACTACAAAAAATATTAATTAAAAATATGACCGGGACATTTTGGAAACATGCCACAAATTAAACGAGTAACATTCAGTAATAACGCCTTTAGGAAGTCTCCACCTAGTGGTGAGACCAGGAAGTCTAATTCTTATTGGGACCAAGGACTGTACAGGAAAGCTCACAAAAACCAGGGAGTTTGCTATCAGTGTGATTAGCCCAGGAGTCTTGTCTTAAAAGATAAGAAGACCAACGCTGTATTCCAAATAATAGTTGGTCTAGGACTCTGGTCCGGACGGAAAAGGACTCCGGCACTTAGATAGGACTCAAAGGTCGGGCAATGCAACAGCAGCTACAAGTTATGTTAAGTGACTTAATTATTTAACAAGCATAAATAAAAAAAAATATAAGAAAAATTATGAAAAAACTATTTTCTAACAAGATGCATCACAGCAGCACTGTATTACAGATATATACGAAAACAAAATAAACTAGATATCACAGACAAAGTGGATCAACAAGTTTTATGAGTTATACAAATAAAATAGCTGTGCCCCAATTATTCACAGATGAACAAAATTAAGTAAATTTATCACTGCTAAAACAAGACAAATTTGATTATAAACAAAGTCCATTGCATAGTAAGTTTCCTGTATCCTTGATAGTCTATCCCACTGGTATAATTATAACATACAGTGTAGTAAGTTTCCTGTATCCTTGATAGTCTATCCCACCACTTGCATAGTTATAATATACAGTGAGACCTGTCTAGACTGACTTAGAAACCTGTTCAAACCATCTTCTACTTTGTCCCACTGTGTATATTAGAACCTGACAAATCAGACAACCTGTCTCTTGCTAAGCTACTGGAAGTGACAGAGATCTACTCAGAAAGGTGATCATGGTTCTGTACATGGACAAACATTTGTATGCCTTTAACCCTTTCACCACTGTAGACTACAAAGGACCCATCCATATCAATGCATGGTAAAGTCTACTAAAGTTACATAGGGGTGAAAGCATTAAGAATGGTAGCATTTGAAAATGCACTCATAAGGCAAAAGTTATGACATAGAATACTCCCTGAGTCATGTTGAACCAGATATAGGACCACCTCGTCACATACGACTATACAATATAGGGAACAATATACAGGACAACTATGGTCATGTGGTAATAGTGAGAGGACCACGTACCTCTTCATAAATAGTACTTATTTGCATAAATTCACAGGCAAAAACAAATCAAAATATTTATTTGTTTGAGAACAATTTATACAAAACAAAATATATCCCAAACTGAACTAGATGTACATGTAACTGTATTTGCAATACTCCATGATAACAAGCTTTGATTTAAAAAATCCCATAACATGTGTGTATTCAGTACATGTATACCACATGGTAGCATGATAGATACCCACCAACTTAGTAATGATTAGTAACGAATAAACTAAGATGGTTCCAAAGTTCCCTCATGATTTATGTCAAGATATCCATATAAATATGGTAAATATAAAATAAACACAGAATATAAGTCTCAACCTCTTTTACTTGAGGGAGGCACTTAAACTGACGATCTATTGGTGTTTCGTATAAAATAATTGTGAACATTTGTACAGTGGGCCCCAGGAAAAAGCAGTTATGAGTGGTATGGATCAAAAACATGCTCCCTATCTCATGCCACCAACTGCTTTATTGTTGTTGTTTTTCTGGGATAGCTGTAAGATTTTTTTTTATTGAAAATTTCTTTTCTTTCATTTTTTAAGTATGACCTGAATAATTAAATAATATTTTATGTTCATGGTGAATGTCTTTTTCCGTACGCACAACATTAAGTGATGACATTTTCTCCTATTGTACTACCAGTAATAATTATTAAAAGCACAGTGATACAGAAGGCACTAAATACACGGTGGATACGTCCATACAGGCCCAGGGCATCATCGTGGATAAGTCCATACAGGCCCAGGGCATCATCGTGGATAAGTCCATACAGGCCCAGGGCATCATCGTGGATAAGTCCAAACCTCCCAGGTCATCATCTCTTGGCCTTTGGCTTGGGGCGCTTCTTCTTCTTGTCATCAGGCTCCCCTCCTATGGGTCTGTAAAACATATATATGTTAGAAAAGGTCACTGAATAGGAGAGAAACAGTGATGTTACTGTGTAAACAACATTTCTGAGCTGAAAAAGATGGAATAATTCATGTAAACTATACGATTGCATATTGAAGTGTAAATATCTGTAATATAATATGGTAAAAGAACTAAATACAAATGTACTACAATTAGGAAACACTTTCCTACACATAACCTTGTTAGTAAAGCAATTTATCATGTGTGAAGTTATATGAAATTTGGTTGAAAAAACACTTAGTCAGTTAGCTGAGAAATGCCAAATATCAAATATTTCCATTATCACGTATAGGTAGAGTTCTTTATCTGTGGCCAAGGCCTTAAATGTGTACTTAACCCTTTCACAACTGTGGACCATAATGGACTCATCCATATCAATGCATGGTAGAGTCTACTAAAGTCACATAGGGGTGAAAGGGTTAAAGACTTTCAGCTGGTCTCTAGAGATTGGTGTTAACAATACTTGTTTGAAGTGTCATAAAATCTAGTTGAAAAATTAAGTCCAGAAGCTGTCTAATTTCCCCATCATCGTGCCATTATACCTAAGATGTGTGTTTATTACATTTGCGCTGCAACCCACTATATGAACATTACCAGCAGAAATGCATTTCATTCGAGTATGAAAACATAAACTCTTGTGACGTAACACGTGGTTTACTTATGACGTCATAGATTAACCTTGTTCAATGAGAGTCTTGTCGCTTCACTTCGGATAAAATGGAGAATGCCCCTGCGTCAAACGCTCAAATGACTACGGTTAATTATTGGCGCCAATTTATTTGAATAGGGCTGTTCCGCCAATGTCGTTTAGAGGACGACGCATATACAAAACACAGTAAATAAATAAACTATTGAACTAAAATGAAACAATTTTTCTATAATAGAAATGTAAATATATGGATTAAACGCCATTTAATCCCTATATAAACATGAACAAAGGAATGTAACTCTGTGAACATAGTTTCAGACAGACACAAAATCAAACTTCGACATGTGACACTCAACCATTCCGAAAGATACCTCATTTAAAAAAAGAAGGTCATAATTTTTTTATACACGTGTGTGACCGTATTTTAGCACAAGATACTTTGCGATCAAAAGATGTACTTGCATACAAAATTTGTCAATTGTAGCTGAAAGAGTGCATTGAGATATGTCCCAGACAATATGATAACATATTAATTGATGCACAAAGTACAAACCCATAGTCTGTAGTGATCGAGGGATTTATATCTCTGTAGTGAGGGATTTATATCTCTATCATAGTCTGTAGTGAGGGATTTATATCTCTATTTTATTCCTCCTGATCTGTTTTTATTTCCTGACATCTGGTCATTTCTACAGGCACTTTTAATGACCTATGATTCTCCCGACTTCTGACCTCTACAAAATATATATCTCCTGACCTCTGACCCCCCAAAAATATATCTCCCGACTTTCAAAGTAACCAGTACTTACATGTTATAGGTCTCCATGGGCCACTGTATGAAGTAGGACCAGACCCAGGGCTGTGTGATCCCTTGTGAATGTTTGAGTCGTGTCATGTTGGAGCGGGCCTCAAGATTTCGATCCCGTCTTGAAAGGGCCATCTCGCGGCGGTGAGCAAGCTCCTTCTGCATCTGTTCCCTGGCCTCACTCTCAATTCTTTGTAACTGTTGGTACAGAAACCAACCATACTTCCATTAAGTCTCACGACAAAATTCTAGTTTTTATCAATGTATGGTATTTGTTTACACAAAGTTCTCTAAAACAACATCGTTGTTGTCATGTTCCGTAATTTATTTATCTCATTGTTGTAACTGCACCTCAGATACCGCATAAACAATTATTTACATGGGCTTAAATTTTTTCGTGATTATGACCTACCTGATATGAGAAAAATAAATTTACAATCATTATAGTTTGGGGATCTAGACATGTGAAGGAACTATTTTTGCAGTGTTTTAGCACAGAGACAGGACACATGGCATATAAAGTGTCACAGAGACAGGACACAAGACAATTAAGTGTCACAGAGACAGGACACAAGACAATTAAGAGTCACAGAGACAGGACACAAGACAATTAAGTATCACAGAGACAGGACACATGGCATATAATGTGTCACAGAGACAGGACTCAAGACAATTAAGTGTCACAGAGACAGGACAAAAGACAATTAAGTGTCACAGAGACAGGACACATGGCATAGAAAGTGTCACAGAGACAGGACACAAGACAATTGAGTGTCACAGAGACAGGACACATGGCATATAAAGCGTCACAGAGACAGGACACATGGCATATAAAGTGTCCCAGAGACAGGACCCATGGCATATAAAGTGTCACAGAGACAGGACAAGTGGCATATAAAGTGTCACAGAGACAGGACACACGACAATTAAGTGTCACAGAGACAGGACACATGGCAAATAAAGTGTCACAGAGACAGGACAAGTGGCATATAAAGTGTCACAGAGACAGGACACACGACAATTAAGTGTCACAGAGACAGGACACATGGCAAATAAAGTGTCACAGAGACAGGACAAGTGGCATATAAAGTGTCACAGAGACAGGACACAAGACAATTAAGAGTCACAGAGACAGGACACAAGACAATTAAGTATCACAGAGACAGGACACATGGCATATAATGTGTCACAGAGACAGGACTCAAGACAATTAAGTGTCACAGAGACAGGACACATGGCATAGAAAGTGTCACAGAGACAGGACACAAGACAATTAAGAGTCACAGAGACAGGACACAAGACAATTAAGTATCACAGAGCCAGGACACATGGCATATAAAGTGTCACAGAGATAGGACACAAGACAATTAAGTGTCACAGAGACAGGACAAAAGACAATTAAGTGTCACAGAGACAGGACACAAGACAATTAAGTATCACAGAGCCAGGACACATGGCATATAAAGTGTCACAGAGACATGACACATGGCATATAAAGTGTCACAGAGACATGACACATGGCATATAAAGTGTCACAGAGACATGACACATGGCATATAAAGTGTCACAGAGACATGACACATGGCATATAAAGTGTCACAGAGACATGACACATGGCATATAAAGTGTCACAGAGACATGACACATGGCATATAAAGTGTCACAGAGACATGACACATGGCATATAAAGTGTCACAGAGACAGGACAAGTGGCATATAAAGTGTCACAGAGACAGGACACACGACAATTAAGTGTCACAGAGACAGGACACATGGCATATAAAGTGTCAAATAGTCTAATGAATAGGCTTTACTACAGCATACTGAGCAACAACAGGTGTATTGTGTTAAACAAATTACCAACAAAACTATTATATGATCTATTATAAAGATCTTTTTTACACAATCAATAACATTTTCTATTTGACGTTTCGATGACTAGTACGATATGTACACTGTCACCTTCATCAGACAAATGACCAGTGAAGCGTATGCACACAGAGATGTAAAATGTGTATGAGTTGTCCACAAAATCAATGTTGATTTCGGCTACGCTATAAGCCTATGTACAATAGTTGTTATATATGTACCGAAATGACTCGATTCAGCTACGTTTTGTTTAATACTTGGTCATAGATGTGCGAGAGTCTTTGAGCCCCCTCGTCTCGATTATGTTTAGAAATATTATATAATCTATAATCAAACAACTTGTAATACTTGTTATGAATACGAACCATTACAACCACAGACTCGCTATTTCATGACAACATTACAGTTATGAATTTTATTACTGCGGCTCATCTTTACCCTTGTCATATTATTCTGAAGATCATATTTTCGCAATCACTTTATTGACTGTGGAAATATATCCCGCTGTACGGTAAGTATATCAGGTAAAAATCTGTATAGAGCAGTCACATGGTAATTATATACACAGGGTTAATATCGCAATAGAAAGCAACATGGTGGTGTCCTTGCCCACTACTTTAAAACTTATGGAGTAATTAATATATATTGTCATCTAAAACTCTGAAAAAGCTTCACCCTGGTGAAACATGATTACTATGGGAGGAGCAAAGAATCGTGTTTCCCTTCCACACGGTCAATATATGTATAACCTAGCATGACTCAGTGAGGTCAATTGGTTGAGCATCCGTCTAGAGTTCGGAAGGTCCCCAATTCGAACCCCTGGTCTGGCCATGCATTTTCCTCTCCTGTTACAATAATATTTATTGATTTTGTTAACGATTAAACTATACCTTTTTCCAGTGATTTTATTTTTTGCCGTATTTTTTATCATGTCTTACCTCGGCCAGTCTCCTTTTCTCCTCCTGTAATTTCCTATCCTCTTCTTCTGCCCTCCTAGATCTTTCCTCTTCCAATCGCCTCTCTTCTTTAATAATGATTTCTCTGAAAAACAGCATAGACATACACGGCTTATTTCTGGGTTTAATTTTGTAGGCGATGCATGGGACACACACACACTTGATAAACTACATACACCCAATTCTTGGTTTCGTTGACAAGAACACAACACCCAGTTTTTGGTTCCGTTGACAAGAACACAAAGACAATTGTAATAGGACGAGGAATAGTGATAAAGGTAGTGCCGTCGCTGGGGCTCGAACCCGCGACCCTTGGCTCTCCAGCTCAATGCTCTACCGCTGAGCTAAAGGGAAATTCCCTACAGCTAAGGCTTGTAAAGTAACTTAATTAATCTACATCTTTTACACAATTACTATAAGAACATGATAGGCCAGTCTTGCAGCTGTTTCATATAAAGATTAATTTAAATAACCAAAAATCAAAGATACATGGTTTGAAGATATCATTAATTATTTGTCTGTTAATTACTTGACCTTGTGACCTTCATAGGTTTCTTCTGATATCTAATTCTACAGTCCTGAATTTTGGTACTAACAATATCAAAACAAGTCCATTCATGGCGAGACTACCGTGCAGTCAGAAGAAAGAAATATTTGTTGTCACAAGGTTTCCTGGCCACACACTCTATATTACAGTATAATTTCTACAGTCAGAATACTGGGCAATTATCGATTAATTACAACTCTCTCTCCTTTCTGAACCTCCCCTCCTCCACATGAACTTCTTACAATACCATACTCTAGAAAAGGCTTCCTTCTCTGAATCTGTGGAATATCTCTGATCCAGTGTTCCTGGACTCTGCGAACACTGTGAGCATTCAATGTGTGTTACCTTTTCCTGTCCTCCTCTTCCTCGACTAATCGTTTCTGTTCCTCTATTTGTCTCTTCTTTCGTGTAGCCTCCTCTCTCTCATCAATGAGGCGTTGCATTGCTTCCTCCTCTGCCTGTTAATTGGAAGGTAATTAGAATTAGAATGGGGAGATCTAGATATACAGATTCTAGGACGAAAAATTCTTCAGGGATCATAGGAACTGAACATACTGGTAATGAACGTCAAATCTCTTTATGTTCCATTATTAATCATGTTGTATTCCAACATTTTTTATTCTATCTGATCATTTGTAAAAAAACAAAATGTAAACTGTTATATTGCAAAAAGTTTTTATAGAAAAATCCTAACAAATATTGATTACATATTCTTGCATCCTATAAAGAAAAATATTTTTTTTTGTGTCAGTCCTTCACATGTACGTAATATACCTGTCTCTCCAGCTCCCTGAGTTTATCTTCCTCCTCTTCAGCTAGCCTCTCAGCCTCTCTCATCTCCTCCTGTAATTAAACATAATGTATCAAATCAATATTCAACCGCCCTATCATCCTATAGGTAGTAAAATTTCACCTCCTGCCAATAGAACCAGACATAACCAAAGGTGCACAATAGGGGAAACAGGTATAACTGTGTTCTTCTTATACAAGAAGATGATAAAATCAATTCCTCAATAATTATCTCTCGTCTTTTAACAGGATTCAACGTTTATAAAGATAATGGATTACAGAAGACAGAAGGTCGGCCATCATCTAGCCTGTGATCAGTACTAAATGGGAATCTCTCTTGGCCCATAAATGTTATTGATATGAATTTCTAAGAGAACAATTTATGAGTTAGTAATCGTAAGATGTAGTTTGGACCATTTAATAGGTCACATCAAAAGGTTCTTATTAAACATTGACTTGTACAATTTACTAGTATAATGTAGATTCTCAGACACTAACTGCAATTTAATGTTTTCAGAAAATTTGCAGGCGTCTTTCTCCTTTATTTTATCGCAGGACTTAGTTATCGTGAAAATTAAAGATTTAATATGAAGGGATATTAGAGATACAAGATATGAAAAGACAGTGACAAAAATACATTGTACTACGATATCCCGACAATTTTTAAAAACGCTTGAAAAATGTAGTGCATGATACACTGGCAACATCCTCGGTACTCTAGGAACAGCGCTTACTTTCGCTCTCTGCACCCGTTGGATATGTCACAGCAAAATTCAAGGTACACACCTATTTATTTGATTGGTCTCAGGTAAAACAGCAACGTGACCGATATCTAGGCTGATACCTGTCCTTTGAAGATTACAGAGGAGCAAAACCTGACTTCAAAGCCAGTCAATATTTCCTACTCTGTCCCCTACACAGTCCCTTACACAGTCCCTTACACTGTCCCCTACACTGTCCCTACACTGTCCCCTACACTGTCCCCTACGCAGTCCCCTACCCTGTCCCCTACACTGTCCCCTACACAGTTCCCTACAGGCCCCTACACAGTCCCCTACACAGTCCCCTACACAGTCCCTTACACAGTCCCTTACACTGGCCCCTGCACTGTCCCCTACACAGTCCCCTACACTGTCCCCTACACTGTCCCCTTCACAGTCCCCTATACAGTCCCCTACACTGTCCCTTACACTGTCCCCTACAGTCCCTTACACTGTCCCCTACACAGTTCCCTACAGTCCCCTACACAGTCCCTTACACTGTCCCCTACACAGTCCCTTACACTGTCCCCTACACCGTCCCCTACACTCCCTATGCTGTTCCCTACAGTTCCTTACACTGTCCCCTACACTGTCCCCTACACAGTTCCCTACAGTCCCCTACACAGTCCCCTACACAGTCCCCTACACAGTCCCTTACACTGTCCCCTACACTGTCCCCTACACTGTCCCCTACACTGTCCCCTACACAGTCCCCTACACTGTCCCCTACACTGTCCCCTTCACAGTCCCCTATACAGTCCCCTACACTGTCCCTTACACTGTCCCCTACACAGTTCCCTACAGTCCCCTACACGGTCCCCTACACAGTCCCCTACACAGTCCCTTACACAGTCCCCTACACAGTCCCCTACACAGTCCCTTACACAGTCCCCTACACAGTCCCTTACACTGTCCCCTACCCAGTGCCCTACACAGCCCCCTACACAGTCCCTTACACTGTCCCCTACACAGTCCCCTACACTCCCTATGCTGTTCCCTACAGTTCCCTACACAGTTCCCTACACAGTCCCTTACACTGTCCCCTACACTGTCCCCTACACAGTTCCCTACACAGTCCCCTACACTGTCCCTTACACTCCCTACACAGTTCCCTACACAGTTCCCTACACAGTCCCCTACACTGTTCCCTACACAGTCCCCTACACTGTCCCCTACACAGTCCCTTACACTGTCCCCTACACGGTCCCTTACACTGTCCCCTACACTGTCCCCTACACTGTCCCTTACACTGTCCCATACACTGTCCCTTACCCTGTCCCTACACTGTCCCTTACACTGTCCCCTACACTGCCCCTTACACTGTCCCCTACACAGTCCCCTACACTGTCCCCTACAGTCCCTTACACTGTCACTACACTGTCCCTTACACTGTCCCCTACACAGTCCCCTACACTGTCCCCTACACTGTCCCTTCCACTGTCCCCTCCACAGTTCCCTACACTGTCCCCTACACAGTCCCCTACACTGTCCCTACACTGTCCCCTACACTGTCCCTTACACTGTCCCTTCACTTTCCCCTACACTGTCCCCTACCCAGTCCCCTACACAGTCCCCTACACAGTCCCCTACATTGTCCCCCACACTGTCCCCTACATTTTCCCCTACACTGTCCCCATACACTGTCCCTACACTGCCCCTTACACTGTCCCCTACACAGTCCCCTACACCGTCCCCTACACTGTCCCCTACATTGTCTCCTACACTGTCCCTTACACTGTCCCCTACACTGCCCCTTACACTGTCCCCTACACAGTCCCCTACACAGTTCCCTACACTGTCCCCTACACAGTCCCCTACACAGTCCCCTACATTGTCCCCTACACTGTCCCCTAAATTTTCCCCTACACTGTCCCCATACACTGTCCCTACACTGCCCCTTACACTGTCCCCTACACAGTCCCCTACACTGTCCCCCCACTGTCCCCTACACTGTCCCCTACACTGTCCCCTACACGGTCCCTTACACTGTCCCCAACACAGTCCCCTACACAGTCCCCTACACTGTCCCTTACACTCCCTACACAGTTCCCTACACAGTTCCCTACACAGTCCCCTACACTGTTCCCTACACAGTCCCCTACACAGTCCCCTACACTGTCCCCTACACTGTCCCTTCCACTGTCCCCTCCACAGTTCCCTACACTGTCCCCTACACAGTCCCCTACACTGTCCCCCCACTGTCCCCTACACTGTCCCCTACACTGTCCCCTACACGGTCCCTTACACTGTCCCCTACACTGTCCCCTACACAGTTCCCTACACAGTCCCTTACACTGTCCCCTACACTGTCCCATACACTGTCCCCTACACAGTCCCCTACACAGTCCCTTACACTGTCCCCTACACTGTCCCATACACTGTCCCCTACACAGTCCCCTACACAGTCCCCTACACAGTCCCCTACATTGTCCCCTACACTGTCCCCTACATTTTCCCCTACACTGTCCCCATACACTGTCCCTACACTGTCCCTTACACTGTCCCCTACACAGTCCCCTACACTGTCCCCTACACTGTCCCCTACACAGTTCCCTACCCTGTCCCCTACACAGTCCCCTACACAGTCCCTTACACAGTCCCCTACACTGTCCCCATACACTGCCCCTACACTGTCCCTTACACTGTCCCCCACACAGTTCCCTACACTGTCCCCTACACAGTCCCCTACACTGTCCCCTACATTGTCCCCTACACTGTCCCCATACACTGTTCCCTACACAGTCCCCAACACAGTCCCCTGCACTGTCCCCTACACAGTCCCCTACACAGTCCCCTACACAGTCCCTTACACAGTCCCCTACACTGTCCCCATACACTGTCCCCTACACAGTCCCCTACACTGTCCCCTACAGTCCCCTACACAGTCCCCTACACTGTTCCCTACACAGTCCCCTACACAGTCCCCTACACTGTCCCTTACACTGTCCCCTACACAGTCCCCTACACAGTCCCCTACACTGCCCCCTACCCAGTCCCCTACACAGTCCCCTACACAGTCCCCTACACTGCCCCCTACCCAGTCCCCTACACAGTCCCCTACACAGTCCCTTACACTGTCCCCTACACTGTCCCTACACTGTTCCCTACACAGTCCCCTACACTGTACCCTACACTGTCCCTTACAGTCCCCTACACAGTTCCCTACACTGTCCCTACACTGTCCCCTACACAGTCCCTTACACTGTCCCCTACACTGTCCCTTACACTGTTCCCTACACTGTACCCTACACAGTCCCTTACACAGTCCCCTACACAGTCCCTTACACTGTCCCCTACACAGTCCCCTACACTGTCCATGCAGTCCCCTACACTGTTCCCTACGGTCCCCTACACTGTCCCCTACACTGTCCCTATGCTGTTCCCTACAGTTCTCTACACTGTCCACTACACAGTCCCCTACACTGTCCCCTACAGTCCCTTACACTGTCCCTACACTGTCCCTACACTGTTCTCTACACAGTCCCCTACACAGTCCCCTACACTGTCCCTACACAGTCCCCTACACTTTCCCCTACAGTCCCCTACACAGTCCCCTACACTGTCCCCTACAGTCCCCTACACAGTCCCTTACACTGTCCCCTACACAGTCCCCTACACTGTCCCCTACACTGTCCCTATGCTGTTCCCTACAGTTCCCTACACTGTCCCTTTCATTGTCCCTATGCTGTTCCCTACACTATCCCTATACTGTCCCCTACTCCCTTCCTGCTCCATATATAATAGCCCTACACTTTTTGTTGATGTTCCCTGAAGTTCATCTTAAACATCTTTTACTAAAGAAAATTGATTTGTTCTGTCCCCTGGTATTTGTTATAAACCTGTTTTAAGGTAGGTCCCTAGGGGTGATGTTCTCCTTGGGTTACATCCCCTGCACCAGGGTTTGTAATAAGTATATGTTTCTCTGAATTTTTACTTTTAGATGATATATCTGGATCATCAGAGTCATTCCACTGGCAAGCTAACTACAATATTGATCATTTATCACATATATAATGTACATGTGTTATCCAGTGTCGTTTTACACGAATAAATGCCACAAATCTTGAATATGTGATTAAAAGGATCTTAATCTCATTTTCATATCAGATGAAATTTATGAAATTCATCACAAATTTTTCATTTTAGCTTGCCAGATGCTCGCTAAATTGAACAACTCTAAGATTCGTTTCATAAATCGCATATGAAGTGGAAACTCATGTAAGATCCTATATGTATGTAACATTTAAAACAAATTTTATCACACAATACAACAAATTTTTAAGACACTCGAGTCCACAACAGATGTTAACCATCTGATTTCATATATGGGAGGGGAGTCATGTTCAACACCAAACGACCGATGGCGCATCAATTTTATGGTCAATACAAAGCCGGATCTTGGTCCTAGAAACACATCTTGGTGTAGACGTATTGATGTACCAATATCATGCACGGTTGTCACAAACATTAACAGCAGCTACACTATGTATACAATAATTGTCTGTCACTAGAAAATATCAATACTGAGTCGCATCAAACACACAGCCCTCCAGCCAGTAGATGGGCCATGGACAGATAAATGTGTTTGTCTTAAAGGACTAGCCCACAATTTGACAGATCAAGTTCATCACTATACCAATATAGCAATAAACAGGTGTGAAATATGCACAGAAGTGTTGTTAAAATAAATTATAAACTTCAGGCTGAGATTTTCACATACATAGAACAGAAATATAATGATTGCTTTGCATGGGTTGCAAGTTGATATTTACACAGTTAAACAAACGCTAGGTCAACACTATTCCTGACCCCCCCCCCCCCCCCCCCCCCAATGTTCTGGTTATGTTAAATCAGTGTGTTATCGTATAATCTCCACTCTCACCTCCAGTCGTTCCTGAGCCAGTCTCTCTTCTTCCTCCTCCTTAAGTTCCTCCTCCTCGCGTTGACGTTTCCTAACATTGGCATCCTCAATTTTCTCCAACATTTCCAGCTCCTTGTTTTTGGCCTTCTCCATAATTTTCTTCTCTTTATCCCGCCGTTCTATGGCCAGCTGTTTTTTTCGTTCGAGATCAGCCTTTCTCCGCGTATCACGCTCGTCCCTTTGTTTTTTCCTTGATTCAGCAAGCGCTTGTCGCACGTCGTCCTCGGCTTGTTGTATCTCCTCTGCCTCCCTTTCCAGTCTCTCCATCTCTAGCTCAAGCTCCTGTTAGAAAATTAGAATTACACATGTCAATTCAAATTTTACATTATTTGAACTCTAACTTAAAAGTGAATTTCATATCCTGTAACATGTAACTAAATCAAAATTTTCTCTGGAAATATTCACCTAAATATTCTATGCATGACACTATATTATTAACAGAACATTTTTGTTTTTATATATATACAGTATATTATTCAAATTTGAATTTACACGAAGTATGGTATATAAAGGCCTTCACTAATAAAGGGTACCAATACAGGTGTGATACATTTAAAAAAAAAATGAATTGAAGTTAATACGAATTCTTCACCATTAACAATTACACAAATGAAAAACAGTAATAAAATTACTCGATAAAATTATTTATAAACTCATATCCAGACTTATTAGCTCAAATATTGTGGTAAAGAAATATTATTGGTTTAAACTTATACGTTTTCTTTTATCTCAAATCTACAGTAAATTGGTTTTTACCAGTGAAGCATAACTGTTTTTTAATTATAATTGGTGTAATTAAATGTGAGACACGTACATTACGAACGAGTGTATTGATATATAACATTTTTTTGTGGTTTATCACTCCGTGAAATCAATGATTTGGTGAAACACTTAGTCAGGTTTTTTGGAGAATTCCAATCTCAATAATGTTAGTACAGTTTAAAGGTGATTTAGGTGTTTACTCAGTTTTAAAAGTGCACACTTTTTAAAATTTCTGAACATTAATCTTCATATCGAAGATAATTTGTGAACCGTTTGAGACGACCTCCATGAACTTAGCTGTGATAAAGGGTTATATAAGAACCTCAAATCATTATTATTATCATCACACAATATTTAATATAACTGTCAGTAAAATGGCCATTAGATCATTTGTAACTCAAAACACTTTATCCCTTTCACCACTGTAGACCATAATGGACTCGTCCAGATCAATACATGGTAGAGTCTACTAAAGTTACATAGGGGTGAAAGGGTTATACATGTCAATAGAACAGCATTCATGCAAGGTATATATGAAGCAGAAGTTTCACTATTCACATTCTCATAAACTTATAACAAGAAACTGAAATGACTCCTGACATCATTACATGTACCGTATAAACCAGGAACAATAGAATTAACCCTTTCACCCCTATGTAACTTCAGTAAACTCTTCCATGCATTGATTTGGATGAGTCCATTATGGTCTACAGTGGTGAAAGGATTAACTGTAATGTTAACACTTGGTAGGGTATAGTACCAGGTCAAAGTACCATGTCGGCAGCTGATGTTGGTTTTAATAGTTATGCATACCATTAAAAGTGTACAATGTCAATTTATCATTATCTGAAACTGTATCATTGAACTGTATTCTATAGCTAGTTACAAGGAGAGGGATTATTATTATCATATCTACTGAAGCTCATGCAACAAATGAAGTTCTGTAAATCAAATATACGTGCACAACTTTCTTAATCAAACTGTATTCATTAATCCAGTAATCATGTCAGGTGTAATCCTGTAATCATGTCAGGTGGTGGTGATATCAAGTCAGCTGTAATCCTGTAATCATGTCAGCTGTAATCATGTAATCATGTCAGTTGCAATCCTGTAATCATGTCAGTTGCAATCCTGTAATCATGTCAGGTGGTGGTGATATCATGTCAGGTATAATCCTGTTATTATGTCAGGTGTAATCCTGTAATCATGTCAGGTGTACTCCTGTGATCATGTCAGGTTTACTCCTGTTATCATGTCAGGTGTAATCCTGTAATCATGTCAGGTTTAATCCTGTCATCATGTCAGGTGGTGGTGATATCATGTCAGCTGTAATCCTGTAATAATATCAGTTGTAATCCTGTAATCATGTCAGGTGTAATCCTGTAATCATGTTAGGTTTAATCCTGTAATCATGTCAGGTGGTGGTGATATCATGTCAGGTGTAATCCTGTAATAATGTCAGTTGTAATCCTGTAATCATGTCAGGTGTAATCCTGTAATCATGTTAGGTGTAATCCTGTAATCATGTCAGGTGTACTCCTGTGATCATGTCAGGTTTACTCCTGTTATCATGTCAGCTGTAATCCTGTAATCATGTCAGGTGTACTCCTGTGATCATGTCAGGTTTACTCCTGTTATCATGTCAGCTGTAATCCTGTAATCATGTCAGGTGTACTCCTGTGATCATGTCAGGTTTACTCCTGTTATCATGTCAGCTGTAATCCTGTAATCATGTCAGGTGTACTCCTGTGATCATGTCAGGTTTACTCCTGTTATCATGTCAGGTGTAATCCTGTAATCATGTAAGGTGTAATCCTGTAATCATGTCAGTTGGTGGTGATATCATGTCAGGTATAATCCTGTTATTATGTCAGGTGTAATCCTGTAATCATGTCAGGTGGAATCCTGTAATCATGTCAGTTGTAATCCTGGAATCATGTCAGGTGTAATCCTGTAATCATGTCAGGTGTAATCAAGTAACCATGTCAGGTGGTGGTGATATCATGTCAGGTGTAATCCTGTAATCATGTCAGGTGTAACCCTGTAATCATGTCAGGTGGTGGTGGTATCATGCACCAACATACAAATCAACTTATATATAATTAAGTGAACACATGCATCAATCAATAACATGGTAAGTGAATCAATGTAGATGTTATTAATAACACAAGGGTTAATGACAAACAATCAAACATTAATGAGCTTGGACATGTCACAAACAACACACATGTGTATACATACCACATTATCAGTAGTCAGCTGATTCACACAAATTAAATCAATTTTTATTGTTTTAACAATATTCTAATTTAACATCTTCATCTTCGATTACACTGTAGTTATAATGTCCATGTTATAGACATACCCCGTAACAGTCATTCTTTTATGTGTTCTGTTTACAGCTTTCTTATCTATGTCAGGTAAATACAGGTGATATCTTATTAACTAATGGATTAATTAGCATAAAGATGTTTGAAACCTCCCCCCCCCCCACACTTTCATCACCTGACCTTGTGACCTTGACATTTGACTGCAGCAAATTAAAACAACGGCATTATAATGTCGTGATATTCTGATAATTCCTTCAAAAGTAATTAAGGTTTCGACAGTTTTGACCAAATGACCTTGACCTCCATCCTATCTACGTCTTAACATCTGTTACCTTTTTTGCCATGGACAACCATCACATCTTAAGCTATGTACTTTTCGTTCATTTCTTTGAGAATGTGTAAACATAAACTGTATATTACAACAATTACGAAACAAATTTTTCCATCTTAATTACTGTTCTTTGCAGGATAGACAGAGAGTCTTTATGTGGGAGGGAGGAAACCTAGAGTACCTAGAGAAAAACCTCTTCATGTCTGTTCAGGGAATCAAACCCCAGCTGTGTTGATGAAAGTTAATTGCATTATCCACTGTACCTCCTGACCACCCAAACTTTGAGAGATATTAATATTCTAAAGTAAATGTGTAACTGAGACACAGACAGTGGATGGTCAGGGTTAAAACCCTGTTTGCAGCTGGGGCATCAGTGACTTATCAACGAGGTTTCAAGACATCCTCCAGTTGTAAGTCATACTAAAAAAAAACATGTGTTAGCCCCATTTTTTCTCTCTTTGCAACCCACCTGACCTCATCAAAATAACAATTCTAATCAATCTCTAAATCCACCACTGATATTTGAGAACAATTCTGGTGGTTTTTTTGGGGACAAGACTCCATAAAACACATTTTTTCCCCCAAGAACGATTGCACTAAATTTAAAAACCTGCTTTTCTTGCAAGTGAAATTTGACACAGTTTTCACTTGAAGTTAATCTCAGTTGCAAGTTTGATTAATGAGAAAAGCTTTCAAAAGCTTGATAAACCACACATAAAATTTCAGCCAAATACAGAACAAATATTTGTACATCATTAATAAAGATAAATTAGTCATAGCAACAGCAACATTTTCATTGGTAAAGCAAAATCCTGAGAGGATCAATATAGTACATACCTAACGCTCACACATGGAGCTTTACATTTACTACAATAGTTACAACAGACATTTTATAAATACAGTAATTTTGACTTCATCATATTCAAAATTCAACTCCAATGCTTTGAAGTTCAATTATGCAAATAACTTTTTGAAATTTTGAAATGACTATAAATGTATTTTATTCCAATAAGAGTTATGTCAGATTATATATATTTTGTCAAAATATGTCCACAATATGCTTATTTTTTTATATAATTATTAAGATTTTTCCACGCCAACATTTATTGATGTATAAATATATCATGCTCCTTTTTACATTGCCTACAAGCAAACATGAATACTGAATACTAAGGTTTACCCCCCCCCAAACTAGTATCCTTGGTCAAAACTTAAGAGACATTATAATAATATTCCCCTAAGACAGACCTCTGTAGACAAAAGAAAGACTACCCACAATTCCTCTATGACAGACCTCTGTAGACAGTGAGTAAAGACTACCCACCATTCCACTATGACAGACCTCTGTAGACAGTAAAGACACCCCACTCTTCCACTATGACAGACCTCTGTAGACAGTAAAGACAACCCACTATTCCACTATGACAGACCTCTGTAGACAGTAAAGACAGCCCACTATTCCTCTATGACAGACCTCTGTAGACAGTAAAGACAACCCACTATTCCTCTATGACAGACCTCTGTAGACAGTAAAGACAACCCACTATTCCACTATGACAGACCTCTGTAGACAGTGAGTAAAGACTGCTCACCATTCCTCTATGACATACCTCTGTAGACAGTGAGTAAAGACTACCCCCCGTTCCTCTATGACAGACCTCTGTAGACAGTAAAGACTACCCACCATTCCTCTATGGCAGACCTCTGTAGACAGTAAAGACTACCCACCATTCCTCTATGGCAGACCTCTGTAGACAGTAAAGACTACCCACCATTCCTCTATGGCAGACCTCTGTAGACAGTAAAGACTACCCACCATTCCTCTATGGCAGACCTCTGTAGACAGTAAAGACTACCCACCATTCCTCTATGGCAGACCTCTGTAGACAGTAAAGACTACCCACCATTCCTCTATGAGACCTTTGTAGACAGAGAGTTAAGACTATCCACCATTCCTCTATGACAGACCTCTGTAGACAGTAAAGATTACCCACCATTCCTTTATGACAGACCTCTGTAGACAGTAAAGACTACCCACCATTCCTCTATGACATACCTCTGTAGACAGTGAGTAAAGACTACCCCCCATTCCTCTATGACAGACCTCTGTAGACAGTAAAGATTACCCACCATTCCTTTATGACAGGCCTCTGTAGACAGTAAAGACTACCCACCATCCCTCTATGACAGACCTCTGTAGACAGTAAAGATTACCCACCATTCCTTTATGACAGGCCTCTGTAGACAGTAAAGACTACCCACCATCCCTCTATGACAGACCTCTGTAGACAGTAAAGACTACCCACCATCCCTCTATGACAGACCTCTGTAGACAGTAAAGATTACCCACCATTCCTTTATGACAGGCCTCTGTAGACAGTAAAGACTACCCACCATCCCTCTATGACAGACCTCTGTAGACAGTAAGTAAAGACTGCTCACCATTCCTCTATGACATACCTCTGTAGACAGTGAGTAAAGACTACCCACCATTCCTCTATGAGACCTTTGTAGACAGAGAGTTAAGACTATCCACCATTCCTCGATGACAGACCTCTGTAGACAGTAAAGATTACCCACCATTCCTTTATGACAGGCCTCTGTAGACAGTAAAGACTACCCACCATTCCTCTATGACAGACCTTTGTAGACAGTAAAGACAACCCACAATTCCTCTATGACAGACCTCTGTAGACAGTAAGTAAAGACTACCCACTTTTCCTCTATGACAGACCTCTGTAGACAGTAAAGACTACCTACCTTTCCCCTGTCCCGTGCTTCTTTTTCCTTTGCCTTTCGCAGTGCTTGTTGTTTATCTATCTTTGATTGCAAGGTCTTAGCTTCTTCCAATCGTTTCTGTTTTTAAAAATAACACAATATTATATAATAACAGGATAATATATTTGTATATAGATACATATATTTATGACAGCTAGAGTAATGAGGTAATGATTCTTACACACAACAACATAAAAGCAGGCTGTAAGCTTCCAATGGAAGCATTCATAATTAAGATACAAACACACACCCCACTGGAGGTGGCTGATCACCAGGACCAAAAAGATATAAACATGCACAAAAAAATCAGTGTATGTATTTGAACATCAATCTAACATGCACCCTTTCATACCACATCAACAATATATAACTAGCCAATGGTCTTTGTTACAGATATGAGGACAGTTATAGAGTGTATAAATGTTTAAAGCAATTGGTCAAAAGATGTCAGGAATACAGGACAAAGAGGAGGCAGAACCCATTTCAATGTCTTGCCACCATGTTGCTTGCACTGGAAACAACTACATATACAGGGTAGTGTGATGTACACTGAAATGACACCCGATGGAGGTCGGGAGTTTACTAAAGGTAATGTTATGAACCTTGATGTGTCCATTGGTTACAATACTGATACACCTGCTTTAGACGTCGTGGATGCTAAAACTACTAAGTTGACTCATTCACCCCTGAAATTTCATAATGAACTATTCCAACCTTTGAATTGGAAGAGTTCAAATGTGTCTTAAGGGGTGATTGAGTTAACAGTATGAAAAATCACCTCTTTCTCTACTCTTCTCATTTCTTTGAGCTTTTCTTTCTCAGTGTCCACCACTTTTTTCTCTATATTTTTCTTCCCTCCTTTCTTCCCAGTTGTTCCTTTTACAGGTTTCTCCACTTTGGGTGGCTGAGGGTTGTCTACTTGACCCATTTTCTCCTTTGCCTCTGCCATTCTCTCCTAATTCCAATAATAAAATCATGAAAGATTTAGTAAAAATTACCTGGATATGAGAAAAATATGTATGTATTGGGAAATGGATGAAAAATATACCTTCACCACTCTACGGCAGCAGTATATGGTTTTGGACCATGGTCACAACACACTGTTAATGAAAACTTAACAGACATAAAAAAGAGCTCCTGTTTTAAAGCATTTGATACTGTTTAGGTTTCATTTTTGGCGCTCAATATAGAATGGGAATATGATACATCAAATAAAATTAAACGCTCTATGACCTTGACCTTGGGTGAAGATTGGGACATAGCTGGGCCATGGGTAAAAATTAAACGCTCCATGACCTTGACCTTGGGTGAAGATTGTGACATAGCTAGGCCATGGGTAAAAATTAAACGCTCCATGACCTTGACCTTGGGTGAAGATTGTGACATAGCTGGGCCATGGGTAAAAGGGCTATAAAGTCCTATCAAGATCCAGCAACAGGGGACGTAGGAGAGCAGCGGGGACTACTAGAAGGACATCGATCCGTGGACCACAGCCGCTGCGACAGTCCGTCTGCATCTGAGGAGCTGTCCGACCTCAGAGCACGACCTGGATGGGCAGGGCTTTGAATCACCGAGGGCCCGGTAAGCGCCAACTTACCTCCTCACATCGAATGAACACTGACTTCGTCAGTGATTGTATAGGTAAAACCCATCAACCAGCAATAGGATACAGGGTTATAGCCCAGACACTCATTTTAGATGTCCCTGCTCCATCTAAAGAAATTATGGCATGGAAGCGACATTGCAGACGCACAGCACCATTACATTAAATTTTCCAAAACTGAGGCGTGATATCAACTTCCATTGATTTTTTTTTTCCAGACACATCTTATTATATGATAGTTTTTGTACATACTGTACTTCTTTGCAATATTTACCAAGACTTGTTTTTGTGCCAGTGCAAGCTCCATGTCTGTAAGGCCGCCCTCGTCCTCTTCCAGTACAGTCCCTGACATGGCGTTGTCAACTATCTTAGACACTGGAACAAATGAGAAGGTCAGTTATACCTATCTAAGGAGTTTTCAGAGTGTTCTGAACTTCAAAAAGTACCGGTACTTTAAAAGTCATGCCTTGAGATTAATTATGTTCCCAGAGTGTCAGGGCCATAGGAACAAGACTGATTCTCTTTTCTTTTAAAAAAAACACCAAAAAGGATACTAAACATATTTATTGTACAACTACTGATCCAATAACAAAGAATACCGAAGGATACTCAACAGGGCAATCTCAGAAAACATGTGTGAATAATAGCAGATGAAGTATGCATAGCAGGCCGAAACATGTCAATTAATAATAATAATTTGAGGTTCTTATATACCGCTTTATCACAACCTAGTTGGTAGGTCGTCTCAAAGCGGTTCACAAATTATTATCCATGGTTATAGGGCCTTTGCAACCAGCCAATATCTTTCTCAACTGCCTGAGGAGCATACAGCCGGAGCTGCCATTTGGCGCAAACAGCTATCATTCTACATTTCTAGCCCTGCCCAACCACATACTCATTTACAGCTGAGTAGACTGGAACAAGCGGAGTAAAGTATCTTGCTCAAAGATACAACACAATGGCGTGCTGTGACTCGAACTCGCAACCCATAGGTCACGAGCCCAGCGTCCTGCCACTAGACTACATTCTTATGGACAAATTGTGTGTGACATAGTGACATGATCCCCTCAGATGATAATTGACATTGCCACATTAAATATATCAATTCTGAGGGGCAAAAAGACATTTTTTTTAGAAAAGGCAATGAGGATTCAAATTTCTCTGAGAGGAGAGACAGTTATTTTTTCACATCATTTGAAGTACTCTAAGTGAATGCTTTATATGATATCTTATAATAGTGTATATTAAATCAGTATAAACCATTTTAAGAGGAAATCAGAACACTCAAAGCATTGATATAATGTTTTATTTTGACGTTTTGTGATTCATCCAATCATACATACTATAGCATTGATTGGATATAATGATATATAGCACATACTTCTTATTGGATTAAAATGGAACTTTCAATCTCTGGCAATATTTTTACATTGGTCATAGAATATGAAATTAATATTATATGGATATCATGATGATCACAATATACATGCAGACAAGCTGATCTAGCTGATGAAAATTCTGTTGTTGATTATACATGTTCTACCAATGCATATTCTATTATCCTTAGTCTGTTAACCTTTTCACCACTGTAGACCATAATGGACTCAACCAGATCGATGCATGGTAGAGTCTACTAGAGTTACAAAGGGGTGAAAGGTTTAATATACAGAGTAACGTAGCACCACTTACTCTCCACCATCTGTTGCTCCAGGGCTTCCTTGGACTCTTCCTTGTGTCGCGCCGACTCCTCAGTGATGAAGTCTGGGATGATGGTCTCTTCCTTCTGAGCTGCGACCTTGACAGTCTTATACACAGTGATCTCATGCTCCTGGTGTACACAATGAAAACTGTATTTACGAATTCTCATTCATGTTGTAATGTTACTGTAATCTTACTATTTCTACATACAAAAAAAAAATAAAAATGAATATACCTATAGATACTATAACTTTGAATTCCCTGAATAAGAACATGCTTGGGACTGTAAGCCGACGTTGGTTTAAACAAATTAAAGAGATGATATTCTAAGTTGGAAATTTGATCAGTTTTAGATACATCGCTATGTTAGGTAAAAAAAGTCCCCATTTTATGATCATAGTAGGACTTGCTGTGGGACTATTTATTAATTGTGGCAAAATGTATGAAAGGAGAATAACCATGTTACTATGGTAACTTCAATGGATGAGCCTACACTGAACATATTGCTGGAATATTGTTGTAACTTAGATGTAAGGGGGTCTACACAGGACATATCACTGGTATATTGTTGTACCTCTGATGGAAGGGGTCTACACAGGACATATCACTGGTATATTGTTGTACTTCTGATAGAAGGGGGTCTACACAGAGTATATCACTGGTATATTGTTGTACCTCTGATGGAAGGGGTCTACACAGGACATATCACTGGTATAATGTTGTACCTCTGATGGATTTAGGGGTCTACACAGAGTATATTGTGGTCACTTGGATGTAAGAAGCCTACCTTTGGTTTCTCCTCCTCGTCAGGCTGTACAGAAGAGATGTCTATTGCCTTGGTCACATCCTTCTTGGCCTTCTTACCTCGGGGTAAGTGCCCCCTACGTTGTTGCTGTGAGCAAAGGACAAAATTGTGTTAGATTCCAGTTATTTATCTTTATTTAATTCCAAGTGATTCAAGTAAGTTTGAAAAAGCAAATAGCAGAATTACAAAACTGGTATTTATGTGGATATAAAATATTACTGTTCCATATCGAATAATAAAAATACCAACAACTGCAAATTAATATAAGAATCTACGTTTTTCACAAAAAATAATTTTAAAGCAACTGGTATCTTTATATTATATCCAGGTTAAAAAATCTGTTATTTCTTTATAATGCTTAAAACACAAGGGTTTAACTCATTCACCCCTGAAGACACATTTGAACTCCTCAAATTCAAAGGTTGGAATAGCTCATTAAGAAATTCCAGGGGTGAATGAATTAATACTGCCACGTAACTACTTACTCCTTTCTTTCCCCCTTCAGGGGGTTTGGGGGTGGTCTCCTCTGTTTTCCCCACAGATAAGCTAGCAGTGTCAGACATCTTGTGGTCATCTTTTTGTTCATTTTTCTGTTCTTTAAGTTCTATTTTCTTGTCCTGTTTTTCTTCTACTCTTTGTTCCGGTGGTTCAGCAGACTTTGGTGTCGCTATTGGCGGTTCCTCTTCTGTTAGAACCATAATTTATTTGTAGTGTTAGTTCTGGTATTTCTCAACATTTTCTTCAGGTGGGTAAGTATGGATTATGAAAAGTTCTTTTTACACAACCAATACAATTTTTTATGTGATGTGCCGATGACTAGTACGATATGTACACTGTCACCTTCATCAGACAAATGACCAGTGATGCGTATATGCACACAAAGGTGTAAAATGTGTACAAGTTGTCCACAAAATCAATGTCGATTTCGGCTACGCTGTAAGAGTATGTACAATAGTTATTATATACTGTATGTACCCAAATGACTCGATTCAGCTACGCTTTGTTTAATACTTGGTCATTCACTGGTCATTTGTCTGATGAAGGTGACAGTGTACATATCTTACTAGTCATCGAAACGTCACATAGAAAGTTTTATTGGTTGTGTAAAAAGAACCTTTCATTATAGTTAGTTCTGGTAATTTCTTTTGTTAAGTACTTATACTTTGAGTACTATATTTATCTGACAATAAGCCTATGCCTGGTGATAAGCCCATCCATATGTATTGCAGCTCGTTAGAAATGCTAATAAATGCTATTTCAATTGTCCTGTGATAATTAAGCGAACCCTCTATACTTCATGGTCATAGATTAATTAAGATACTTGAAAATGCATAGCGTATTGATATTATTTTATGCATGAAAAAGTTATCAAAAAATATCTCATGTAACCTATAACCATAATATATCATCTTTCTGAACATTTTAGACCAAAGGCACTAGTACCTGTGGAAACCAGATACTGCATTAACCCTTTCACCCCTAGGTAACTTTAGTAGACTCTACCATACAGTTATCTTGAGGAGTCCATTATGGTCCACAGTGGTGAAAGTGTTAACATGCATCAGTACTGCAGATCCAAACACTCCATAGTAGTCAAGATTTCAAAGTTGGGAATGGATTTCAGGGTTTGATTATTCATGAAACACTATTAATAATCCTAATTAACTTTTTATCAGAAATGCAAAAATAGTCAGGGAATTATAAGATAAACAATAAACAAACATATAAAGAATCCTGCACAAATATTGCCAGGAACAACTGTAACTATAAGGAACTATATGTGAACATACCCAGAGGCAGCTGGCCAGTTTTGTAAGAGGCTGGCCTGGAGCTGGTCCTGGAGACAGGTCTGGACGAGTGGGGACTCACTACTACAAATCCAAAATACATATCACCATGTAGTAACAATCAGACAAATGCTTTTGAGTGAAAAACTTTATATTATATAATGCTGCATACAACTATGTTGTTAAATACATGTACAGGGACTGACCCACCTGGTCAATCGTGTCTATATATAGAAACCTCTTTTCAGTGGTGACTTAGGAGATCTTCCTGTCCATGCTGTGGTAAGACCTGCAGTGACCCAAAGACAATCCAGTGTCCTGTGTGGGACCTCCTCTGACAATTTTGACTACATTTACTTCATCTATCCTGCCAAGCAGTAGTAACCTCCGACCTGTCATCGTGTCAACAGAGACACCCATTCAAGTAACTCCGCTCTTGAGTGATCTCACCTTAGTTAACGCATTCACCCCTGGAATTTTGTAATGAACTATTCCAACCTTTGAATAAGAAGAGTTAAAATGTGTCTTCAGGGGTGAATGAGTTAATTCCCTTTTAAGAGTGATCACCCATAATTTTCTATCTATATATCCTAGAGTGACCTCCCCTGTCAACAACATCGTTAGATATATTTCACATGTGCATAATTATGTAATTCTTGTTCACAGCCCCTTATAAACCTAAAACAGTCTATATATATATATAGAGGTCTATCCCTTATTATTCACAATAATCATAACAGCACCATCGAAGACTAGGAATTTCACTACCATCACCTATTCCTCCAGAACAGATTGAACATACCAGGAACTGAGGGTACACTGTCAAGAATCATCAATCCTCCTCCATTGGCCATGGAACCTGCAAACACATGCATTGGGAAAATGAATAATCATTGTTTCTTCTGTTGTTGTTTCTTCTGTTTAAAAGACCTACTAGTGAGTATTTTTGTGTTTGGAGATATGAGAACATTTTTTTTTTTTTTTTTAATCAATCAGTTATATCTGATGTCTGCAATTAATTTTGATGCTAAACATCACCTGGTCGATTGTGATACAGCCTGTAGCTTAATTACAGAAATAAGGTGATACACAGAACGAAAATACAAACCAAACACACAGCAACAAAAAAAGGACTAATACAGGTTTTAATACAAAATTTTATGTAAACATATGCCTACATGTTTCTTTTTGCACATTCAGACTTAAAAAAATATCTTAGAAATTAATTAATTAAAAACGATAGATACAAAATTGTTACAGACAAAAAATAGTATTAGTGAGGATGTTCCATTGTAAATGTTTTACATTGTATGACTGGTGATCTCATGAGATTAAAGGTTGTAACCTACCTGTGTATTGGGGTACAAGTGGCTGTGCTACACCATCCACAGGTAAACTGAAATGGTCATAGTTAATCATTATAAAAAAAACTCATGGTGGTCAGTTCACAAAAATTAAATACAACTTTAAATTTAAATTCATTTCCCACATGCCTAATTCCAAATTTAAACTTAAATCTACGACATGTTGACTATTTATGTATAGAGAAAAAACTCTTTCTCCATAAAATGATAAATTATTTCTTGTGTAATTAATAGTCTGTGGTAATAGTACATTTTATATTATCAAGGGCAGTAACTCTTTCATATCTGTTTTTATGCTTTGTGTATTTGACTATTTTTTTCCAAACCAAGACATATGTGTTCCTATTAATTTTAATGTTTTTAACAGAGAGGTATCAGAAATTATCAATATGATAAAAACTTCAAATGAAGCAATTGAATATCCTCCATATCAAAAATCCTGATCGCCATTGATTCTTGTTTTGACAGAAAATTTGAGCCAAAGGTAGACTCTAATTAGCAGGAATTTGTCTTTCAGCATTGAGTGTGGTATACCAGAAAAAACATCTAATTAGTTTGCTATGTTTCTAGTAGGGTGTTCCTAGAAATCCAATATTAACTCATTCACCCCTGAAGACACACTTGAACTCTTCCAGTTCAAAGGTTGGAATAGTTCATTGTGAAATTTTAGGGGTGATTGAGTTAAACATTTTATTGAATTATCTTTTCTGTTTTATACTTCATGTTTGCGTGACTTACCTTGCTGTCTCACCTGTGGATAAATAAATGAAGGTTAATTAGACTAATGTATATATTTACCTGTGACCTCACTCATAGTAAAGGCCATTCAATATCAAGACCTTACCACTACAAACAGGGTCACTCCAAGTTTTATCACCTATATCGTGTGACCAACATACATTCTGCTTATTCGCACATAACAATTAAATCTCACTTATGAAGAGAAATTTTGTTGATTATATATCCTTAGATTTTATTACAATTCGTCAGATTGACATAACTACCAAAGATAGGGAGAAAATACATGTTTTAATTGAAATTCATTAAATATTTTCAATTTTATTTGCACATTTATGAATACATGTAATAAATTCCTTTACGGTGCATTACCTCCTGACTTTATAGTGCATTTGATGATTTGATTCAGAATACATGAATGCATAAAGTTTGAATATAGTAATTTCCTCACCATTGCTTACATCTCCAGTGTCATCTAATTATAGGAGGATCAAGTGATGAAAAAAAAAAGAATATAATTTGTTATATGTACTTACAGAATTACAGAAGATAATATATATATATCTTTATAAGTATAAAGAGAATGAACATCACTACTCATATGGATAGTAATCAACATAAGACAGTATAAGTCTTTATCAATACAGGCAATTCCAACTCACAAACATCAGATATCTGTGCATTGGAAACCTTTTATTTTTATTTCATTTTATTTTTTTAACTCATTCACCCCTGAAATTTCATAATGAACTATTCCAACCTTTGATTTGGATGAGTTCAAATGTGTCTTCAGGGGTGAATTAATGACAAGAATTTACCAATCATGAATTTAGTGACAAAATTTACCCAAGAACATTTTAATGTATGGATAAGGATGGAATATAACTTGAAAGTTTACTTCCAGACATAAGATAAATGTGCAGCAAAAAACTTTTTATTTGATTTAATATTAAGATTTCAATTTTTCTTTTTTAAAATTACATTCAATTCACAATTTAATCGTGAATTTAGAGACAAAATTTACAAAAAAATTCCTGGATTGATGTCATTTTTAATGTATTGATGGGATTATTAATACTTAGATTTTACTTCCAGACGTGCGTGGCGTGCTGATATTAGAAACGCATGATTGAATCCAAATGGGAAATTCACCATGTATCAATTTCAAATTTGGGTTTAAATTGTGATGGTAATCATTGTTATTTCCATTTGTAGTAAACAGCTAATGTACCAGAAACAAATCACAAAACCATAATACAAACCTTCGCCGACAGCATCTCCCTCAGCCCCGTCACTTAACACATTAAATCTACCCCATGAATAATTCCAATCAAAAAGAAATAAATCTTAACTCTTGCAATACACAAACAAATTAACATGCATCCATGCCTGTACACAAACACAATACATGGTTTATTGGATTTCTTGCAACAATTTTGTTTAGGTGATTTGAACAAAGGATTTTGTTATAAGCTGGGGAGGTGCTATGCTCGGGGAAACTCCTACACTTACAGCACCTTTGCACAGACAAGCAGAATGAAATTCAATCATGCTAAAAATACGTTCATGCAGACTGGGAACTTGTGTAGATCCATTGGGCACCGAAGGATTTTTTTTTATTCTTGGTCAACAGAAAATATCTTAACTCTTTTCACCACATACCTCAGTACAGAATGTAGGGTCTTAGAAGCTGAACTCATTCACCCGTGAAATTGCATAATGAACCATTCCAACCTTTGAATTGGAAGAGTTCAAATGTGTCTTCAGGGGTGAATGAGTTAACTTTTAAAAGAACCATGTTACTTAAAATATATATATATTTTTTTTTTATCATTTTCATGAAAAATACCTGAACATATATATATATATAACACCACTACCATCATTTGAAGGTAAAAGATTTAAAGACCAAACCTCAATTAGTTCTTAAACCATGTTCCCATGTTACGTTTCCCCACATTAGCTGGAAAGTTACGAATTAATTTGCATTTTGTGCAATCAATCATGATGTTACAGTTTTTCTACAGACTAAAGTAGACAGAAAACATTTCCTGGAATGATGTGGTTTTCCTGAACTGATGTGTTTCATGGTTGAGGTTTAACAACTTTGTCAGAATACAATGGATGTGTTGTGTGACGTTTTCCACGATACATACTGTAAAGTTGTTAAATTTCACAGGGCTGATATTTTGTGGTTTTTGAATTCAGAACTTGTTTGCAGGAATTAGCCCAACATGGCTAGGTAAAAATATCATGCTCACAAAGGCACTTTTGCATTTGGGTGTTGGGATTTATTTTAAAAGTGTCTTGTGAAAAAGAAAAATGCAATATTGAATTATTGTTTTATCTTCATTATTTGGATTAAACGGGTGCAGAAACATATTTTCATCATTTTTTGTTGGGTCTAATAATACATATTTCCTGAGATGAAAGTTCATGGTACATGTACCGGTAATCATATCTTTTTTTTTTTCAAATTTAATTTTTGCGGTATCTTTGGCGATCACCTGCAAATACTACTGAACTATACACAGTACTAGAAAGCCTAAAAATGATATGAAGACCTACCTTGGGCTGGCAACACAATGTCTTGTTCTACCAGAACAGATGAGGCTACACTGGCTACATCCTCTAAATCTACTGCTTCTGTCTTTGCTTCCATGGCAACCAAAGTCTCGGTGGCCTCTGTCTCATGTTGAGACACAGACCTGTCAGCATTACTTTTCGCTGATGACTGTCTGGACGATTGTTTGACTGGGGTAGCCTCTCTTCTTGGAGACTTCCTGCCTGATAACACCCTCTTGGCTGAGGACTGCCTACTGCCTCCCTTGGTTGTTGTGATGGCAGCTGTAGGAGAACCCTTTCCTCCGCTTGAATCCCTCTTTTGGGAGGGAGATACTCGAGACATTGATCCATCTGGTGATTTCAGGTCATTTACATAACCTTTTTCTCCAGTGACATCATTTAACTCAGATTCAGTTCCAGTTGGCGTTTTTACAAGTTGAGAATTTTCAACATCTAAGTTTACATTATTTCTGTCCATGTCATGGTTGGATTTGACCTCTGACCCAGAGAATTCTGCCATTTCCTGATTCTCCTCTGGTATGGGGCCTGTAATAAGGGTATTGATGTCAACTTTGATGGTAACAGGTTCTGTGGTGTCCTCACTGACCCCAGTGATACTGGACACCACATCACCCCCATCGTCAGCGACTGACAGCCTGTCTACACCAGGGTCTGTCACCTGAGAGGAAAGCTTGTTGTCCTCAGAGAGTTGAGGATGCGTTAGAGGAGAAGTATGGTCCACCACCACCTGGAGATCACACGAGAGAGATTGTTCAGGATGAGGGGAGGGAGAGGAATTGTCATGCTGCTGGAGCAGTGCAGATTTATCATGCTGCATGTTTGGGGAAGGGGAGACAACAGAGGCGGATACAATACCATCACCATCCACAATATCTACACTACCATCCACACAACCATTACCAGCTGTATACAACATTTCTACGTCAGAGCCATCACTACCCTCTGACAGATGGTCTAACCCAACACCCTTTTCACCATGCCCATCACCTTCCTCCGCCTCTAAGTGACGGTCACCTTGTTCCATCAGTAAGTGACCATCTCCCAGCTCCTTTGGTGAGTAACTGTTCCTGCCCTCGTCATTGTGAGATGGGTCGGTGACCCCTGGAGCCTTGGGCGTATTATCTGTGAGGTATGTCCCCAGGGAGCTACCTCTCCAACCCTGATTACCGTCACTTGGCTGCTCCTCCTCAATACTTCCTGTGATTGAGGTTGGCCCCAAGCGCTGTGTCCATGACCTCTGAGGCGATGCTGATCCTGATCGGACAAGGTCATCTTGAAGTGGTGACTTTCGTGTGACCTTGGCACTTATGGTTGGGTGTGTACTGGTGCTTTGCTCATCATCTAACTCACTATCATCAACTGGAAACAAGAAGTTATAATAACGAATCATTGCAACACTACAACATCTCAACATAAAACATGTGCAACAGTTTGTATGAAAATCATGGGTAATTTATATCAGGGGTTCTCTGGAAAGTTAAATACCTGACTGTCAATTTATACGTATCATATCAGCGTATCGTTATACGTATCATATCAGCGTATCGTTATACGTATCATATCAGTGTATCGCTATACGTATCATATCAGTGTATCGTTATACGTATCATATCAGTGTACATGTATTGATATATATCAAATGACACATAGTTTTTTTTACATCCTCATTGGTTGGATATATAACAATCCGGTGGAGGCCGGTGATTTGTGATATTGATTCAGTCTAACTATTTTTAGAAACAAAGTAAAAAGATGACTGGACAACATCCACTTGAAGTTACTTGGCAAATTTATTGCAGTTTACTAGTTTCAGCTTATTAGATAAGCCGTCTTCAGAACAATCGTTTACAATTCAAAAAAAAAAAAACCCAAAAAACTTCATGACGTCATTTCAATTATAACGACGCAATGCTCTCTACAAAATGCAGTGCATTTCTCCTGACAATTCTGTTTATACATTCCGTCTTGTTGAATGACTTAAACATCATATAGCGATCTAATCGATCAATAACAAACTGACTTTGGTAAATAACGTGGTTAATACTACAGGTTATATGGACATGAGAAAGTAATATTGACCAAGACGAAGTAACCATATAACCACACATATATTCACCTCAATAAAATCTATAATAGATAAATAATACCCTATCACAGTGTATTCTGATGCATAATGTCTCAGTGTATTATTATGTATATATACTGTATCAGATCAGTATATTAACAATACCATATTCTACATACTGTATTACAGTTTCTTGCATACTAGACCGAGATATCCGCATTTCCGGCGGTGTTGGAAAATTCTATCAGACCCACAGGTCTGGATCGCTTACACGAGCAGACTGGCAGGGGTCATAACAGGGACCTTTCAGGGTTACACTATTGTTCATGACGTCATTTTATGACGTTTTGGGGTCAGTCAGGGTCATTGACGTCATTAACAATTGCCGGGCTTCATATGGAAATGAGAAATGCGTTGACAGTTTACAACTTTACTAGAAGAGCAGCAGTTTTTACGGGTTTTAGGTAATTATAATAAGCAAGAAATAGAACCCATCCCTGATGTGAGGTATGGACAAGGTAATTCAAACCCTCTGGATAAAATATTGAGCGGAAGACCCTCGGCAAAGCCTACTCAATATTTTTATTAGTCAAGAAACCTCATATCAGGGATGGATTCTATTAGTATTGACTCTTAGTGTTCATAAACACATTTCACAAACATCACAGGGGTAGTTATACTTCAGATCATTACTTATCAGTAAGTGGCATGTTTTACAATTCACAGTAACTTTGTGGTGCAGTGTGCTACCATCTTATCTATTCTGTTCACCTTCGGTCCACCTCTACATCATCAATATTCAGCTTTGGTTTATATTTATTTAGGTGAAAAAGTTAATCAATGGGTGGTTGGGGTTAGAATAAGGTCAAGTGAGGTACAATAATCAGACAAGTCAGTCTTGTTACCTATGGAGGGTTGTCTGTAGGGGTTGAGTGATTTTAACGAAGCCGTCAGTTTTCGTGCGGACAAGATGGATCTTGGTGTGGCGGTACCAGACCTACAACAGAAAAAGGATTAATCATACTGATCAAAAGTCACAAACATTTCCACAGTTTTTAATTTTTACATTTTCCTATCATTTTAATCTAAATCCATCACTTATTAACCAATATAGAAAAGTACATCAAATAGATATTCGGAGTACATGTATATGATATTATCCATACAATTTCTTATATCTCCCTTTTAATTAATTTTATTTCCTATCGTTTAATCTTTCATGAAAAATATACTAGAAATAAATTGAAGATTGCTGTTTTCGTTTGTTATAAAATTTCAACAGAACAATGATAATAGGTAGCAAAAACGCCTATGGACGATTTTTAATAATATTTAGCGTAGCAGCAGAAAATTCATATATCAACAGCATTAGCACTATATATATTTAACCAACCTAATCATAATGGAAGACGTAGCGCTATATATGTCTATTGATATCAGTTTGTTTGCCATAATAATACCGATACCACTAACAGATGGCTATTTATTTGAAAACACAAAATACTTATATTACATTTTAAATTTTAAAGTCTTTTGTGTTTTTATGGTAAAAGGATTTAAATTGAAATCAGAATATTAATACTTTTTATGTAATGAACTTCTTTCTCATCACAGTTATAGGCAATGTGACTGCCAGCTGGCCTCAATAAATTATGTAGTAATTATTACTAATTAATACAATTTTAGTTGCACAGTTCAGGTATTCACATTGCCTTTACTTATTAAATTGCCAACTCAGAGCAATAAATACTTCAATATAGAGAACATCGTAAAGTATTTATAGCAACGGCAGAAAATATCTGCAAGAAGCCCAAAGAACTGAATGCTCACATGAGTTCAAACTTAAAATGTCTCGACTAATCAGTGGCTAAATGACCAGCTTGGATTTTCAGATTAGCACAAAATGCTACAACACTTGTTGGGGATTTCATAAATAGCATTTTTACTAAATTTTGATTCAGCTGTTCTGAAGGAGAAGTAAAATATGTCTCAGCCAATCAAAGAATAGGGTGGCCATCTTGAATTTTCAGATTTGCACAAAAAGCAAGAACATCCTATGAAAAGTTGGGAGTCAAATGGATTACAACCATTATTGAGAGGTAGTTGAAAACATCTTAGCTTCTGAGTAACATGAACAATAAATCGCTTGGTAGGGACAAATATTCATAAGGATCATATTAATTTCTGCCAAATTTTAAGTGAACCAGTTCAAAACCCAGTTGAAAATGTAGATTGTTTACGCACAATGCACATCAGAAGAAGGCAAATGGCTATAAATCAAATGGGAAATCATGTGAGCAGCAGCTAAAATGATATCAGTTGATCAAAATCAATATGTCGATTTTTCATTTTCTGACAATACATATGCATTATACATTTTACATAGATCACAAGACTGTGCATGCTATCTGTCTGGTAAACAACTAATGGTTTATTACCAACAAGGTTATGTTGTCCATAGAAACAGGTCAATATCAGTCGATTTTCTGATTCAAATTTCATTGATTTCAATGCCGCTGATATTGATATTGAGATAGAGAATATATCAATCTAAATTCTTTATAGCTATATATAATGACAGTCAGCCAATAATACCTGCATGTGCTGGTGAATATAGCACAATCGCCTCAATAAAGTGGCAATAAAACACACACTTAAAAACACGATTTAAATATTTTGGGTTATAATGGTCCCTTATTGAGGTTTCTAAAATGACAAGGTTATTATGGGCAGTCCATTATAACGATGAAAATTGATTCTCGCCAATGTTTAATTTACCTGTGTACAGGGCCAAATATTAATCACCAGTCTTACTAAACAAACAGACCCTTACAATAAAGGGACAGACATAAAGCGTCGGAATGTAGTAATATAATAATTCTAAATGACATCCATCTCTCAGATGTGGAAATTTAAATGTCCAAGTACCTCCAAACACACTATGGGTGAAAAATACTGTCTCCTAGGCCTCACATAACATGATAAACTCTGTACCAACACTGACAAATCAGCATAAATCAATTGTATTGTTGACGTCACATAACTTTGTAAATAATAACAATAATAATAATAATAATAATAATTTGAGGTTCTTATATACCGCTTTATCACAACCAAGTTCGTAGGTCGTCTCAAATCGGTTCACAAATTATTATTCGTTTGTTATAGGGCCTTAGCAACCAGCCAACATCTTTCTCAACTCCCTGGGCCGGGGAGCATACAGCCGGTGCTGCCATTTCAGCGCTCACAGCTAGCATTCAGCAATTATAGCACTGCCCAACCACATACTCATTTACAGCTGAGTAGACTGGAACAAGCAGAGTAAAGTATCTTGCTCAAAGATACAACACAGTGTTGTGACGTGATAAGACTCAAACCCGTATCAAAGTGATGCAAAGCAGTGACATTCTCGGATTGTTAAAAAATATTTTTTGTTTTCATAAAGACGTTACAGAAAACATGCAGAGTGTTTTACTCTGAGTGGGACAAGGAAGTACCGGTAATTTGGAGGATAACTCATTGAAAACAGGGTTAAAATTACATATTCATTACATAATATATGCCTATATTTTATACAGAAGTCGCATGACGATCAAATCTACCAGGCCTTTTACAGCATTTAAATATTTCTTTGTACAAATGCCACAAAGACACTTGATTCTATTGACTGTCTGTCTCCAGGACTGACAAGCTCCACCTTGTCAAATATTACTTTCTACTGTGTAGTTTGTTGAATACACATTTAAAAGCTAAGGTCTTTGTATTAAGTGGCATTAGTTGTTGACTACCGAATCAACCAAACAAGTAAGATAACAATTTACAGAATAGAACCCGGCCCACACTGTTACCATATTTATCCGTGACACTTGTTATACTGTGTTTAATATACCAATCAGCTACTAATATCAAATGGATACCTTACAAAACCTTACAAAATCAACTTACCATATTTAATTTGTGGTAATCTGTAATGGGATTAAAAATCTTAAAAGGGTATAAAAAACAACTATGTTTATTCATGTCTTAATTGCACTACTGTATTTGTCCTAATTACCCAACTGTATTTATCTTATTACTCCACTGGGTTTGTTTTAATTTTCTAACTGCATTTGTCTTACTTACCCAACTGTATTTGCCCTAATAACCCAGCTGTTTTTGTCCCGATTACCCAACTATATTTGTCTAACTTACCCAACTGTGTCTGTCTTTATTACCAAACTGTATTTGTCTTAATTTCCTAACTGTATTTGTCCTTATTACCCAACTGTATTTGTCTTAATTACCCCACTGGGTTTGTCCTAATAAACCAACTGTATTTGTCTTAATTACCAAACTTTATTTGCCCTAATTATCCAACTGTTTTTTCCCAATTACCCAACTGTATTTGTCTTACTTACCCAACTGTATTTGTCTTTATTACCAAACTGTATCTGTCTTAATTTCCTCACTGTATTTGTCCCAATTACCCCACTATAATTGACCTAATTACCCCACTGTATTTGTCCTATTACCCCACTGTATTTGTCCCTATTACCCAACTGTATTTGTCCTATTACCCCACTGTATTTGTCTCCTTATTTCCCCACTGTATTTGTCCCTATTACCCCACTGTATTTGTCCTCTTACCCCACTGTATTTGTCCCAATTACCCCACTGTATTTGTCCCAATTACCCCACTATAATTGACCTAATTACCCCACTGTATTTGTCCTATTCCCCCACTGTATTTGTCCCAATTACCCCACTGTATTTGTCCCAATTACCCCACTATAATTGACCTAATTACCCCACTGTATTTGTCCTATTCCCCCACTGTATTTGTCCCAATTACCCCACTGTATTTGTCCCAATTACCCCACTGTATTTGTCCCTATTACCCCACTGTATTTGTACTATTACCCCACTGTATTTGTCCTATTACCCCACTGTATTCGTTCCTATTACCCCACTGTATTCGTTACTATTACCCCACTATATTTGTCCTATTACCCCACTGTATTTGTCTCCTTATTACCCCACTGTATTTGTCCTATAACCCCACTGTATTCGTCCCCTTATTACCCCAATGCATGTGTATAAATTAACCCTACTGTATTTTGTTGATGTCCCCACTGTATTCGTCCCCTTATTACCCCAATGCATGTATATAAATTACCCCCAGTGTATTTTTGTTGATTTCCCCACTGTATTCATCCTCATAAGTGATCTGTAATTTTCTTTTAAAAAAGAAGGATGTGTATTGAAAAAAAATCACCTTTAGTTTGTATTATTGCAATAACTGTTATACTGTCCATATGTATTGTTGAAGATGTCACAAAAGCCAAGCCAATATCAACAAATTTACATAAAAGTCCCCACATGTATTGTCAGCCGACAGAAAACTGTACAGAAGTGGGAACTCCAATGGACCAGAATAGTAAACAGTGAATATTGTCAGTAATGTAACAATACAAATATAGCAGTACATGTACTTCTTAATATAGCAGTATATGTACTTCTTAATATAGCAGTACATGTACTTCTTAATATAGCAGTACATGTACTTCTTAATATAACAGTACATGTACTTCCTAACTGGGTTCAGTTGTTAAAATGATCAAACTTATTAACTGATCTAAGGGTCACTGTTTATATCGTAATCCAAAAGCCACAGCTTTAATTAGGCTTAAATGGCTTTTTATCGTCTAATGTTAGCAGCTACAGTGGTCTCCCTTTAGTGCATTATAGTACACCTGGTCTTATACCCAAAACATTATACATAATAATAAGATTATAAATTAGAGTTATACACGATATCTAAACGGTTGTTCCATCCAAACGGCAATTTATCCAATATCCAGAATGATCTTATAATCCATATGTAGGAGTGAGATTAAACTAAGTCTTTAGACAATTTCTAACAGACATGATGTCATAATGGTTGTACACCACACTAATGTCATATAAACACACCGTCTCCAACACCACACACAAGTAAGTCACCCCTATGTAACTTAAGTAGACTCTACCATGCATTGATCTGGATGAGTCCATTATGGTCAACAGTGGTGAAAGAGTTAATTCATGGTTCTAACAGTGAACACATGCATGTCAGGGTTAAATGTCTTATGTAACTACCTTTCAATTGTTATGTCTCAAGTGGTTCAATCAGGATGTCATCATTGAGGACAATAAATTCAATGTCATTATTTTCAGAAGTTACACATACAAATCTTTCATATGCTTCCATTTTAGCAGGGATGTCCCAAAGTTTCCAGATCTGTTTTTCAAAGATCCGTTAACATAAAAATGTCATGATCTCATATGAAATGTGAACTACACTCTGGTATATGTACCTGAAGATTATATCAAGTATAGGAAAGGTTCCGAGACTAATACAGTGGTCCTGACTTTGTATGAGTATTACAATGACAACTCTATGTTTGTTCGGTCATAAAACACACATATTTGAAAAAGGGATTCAACAATTTTTTATCCAACTATTAATCAATATGGCGGGACAGAACAGGTAATATTTACCCAAACTTTTGTAATTGTTCGAAAATGAAATCTTTGCATACTTAACACTTTCATGCTAGGATCAATGAGAAATAGAAAAGGTCGAGCGACTTTATCAAAGGTGCCATATTCTGATAGGACCTGCCAGCCGCGTTAATACTTGTAAAGTGTTATAGATCGGCGTTAGAAAACTAATCACTCTCACCATTATTGTCATCTACAATCCTATTTACTGATAAGGCACAGAACGGGTATCAAATATCGTTAACAGGTATGCAGTGGGAGGTAGACAGGTAACAAAACAGGTATGGTATGTCTATAAGAGCAGACCTTACCTGTAATTAAAGGTACCAGGTACATCAACATGAACAAACACTACAGGTAACAACAGGTGTAATGGTGCTGTAGAACTTTGGTCAACAGGTGATGCAAGTTAAACAAATGAAATTATGTAATTCTTTTATTTTTCAAGTATAGTGACTTGTCTTTTTTCAAAGTTTTAAGCAAACAAAAATGTTTAGTTATAAAATAAATACTGACATCACCCTTTGAAAAACTTTCCAATGACACAAAATTTTAGCAATATCGTTGAACCATTAAATGCGTTTTGATGAATATATTCTATACCCTTTTTAATAATGTAACACATTCAGTAGGTTGGAATGTTAATCTCTTCTTAAAAGTACACTTTATGGATTCACTTTAATAGAATGTTGTGTTGCTAACCCTTAAAGATTGGTTTGGTTTTCAACAATGATGCAACCCAACATATATTGAAGTTCCTAATTATAAAACACTTTAGTCGCAACAATCACCAAACATCGGCCTCCCAGCCAATAACATAAGGCTATAACATTGAATAACCCTCTCAATAATCTCCCTCCCCTGGTCTCCCAGCCTGTAACATAAGACTAACATTGAATAACCCTCTCAATAATCTCCCTACCCTGGTCTACCAGCCTGCAACATAAGACTAACATTGAATAACCCTCTCAATAATCCCCCTACCCTGGTCTACCAGCCTGTAACTTAAGGCTAACATCTAACAAGGCATCACAAGTGATACAAATCCCCTTCCATTCACACATTGTGACATATATAAGAGGAAATGAAGTCGCTAGAGCGATGACAACTTTTTTTCTCTCTAAAAATAGTAAGTGACCTTGACCTTCAATGTAGAAATTTGAAAGGAGAAGTTGTTCAAGGCATTGCCATACCAAACACTTGTATGAAGTTTCATGCAATTCCGTTGAGGAATGAAGCCGCTAGAGCAATGTCAAAGAGTGTAACATACGCAAGTACAGGTAGAATCATATATCCCCTTTGGTTGCGAGGAGATAATAACCCTCTCAACAATTTCCTTACACTGATCTATCAATCTGTAAATTAAGGCTTACGCTTAATAACCCTCTCAATAGCTTACACTTAATAACCCTCTCAATAATCTCCCCACAACATACATTCCACCAGTATGTAACTAGACTTAGGTCTGATAACCCTATCAAAATTCTCCCTACAACAGTCTACCAGTATGTAACTAGACTTAGGTCTGATAACCCTCTCAACATTCTCCCTACAACAGTCTACCAGTATGTAACTAGACTAAGGTCTCATAACCCTATCAACAATCTCCCTACAACAGTCTACCAGTATGTAACTAG
>NW_018406060.1:1151112-1288277 GCF_002113885.1 Mizuhopecten yessoensis
GTCCCCTACACTGTCCCCTACACTGTCCCCTACACTGTCCCTTACATTGTCCCCTACACTGTTCCCTACACAGTCCCCTACACTGTTCCCTACACAGTCCNTAACCCTATCAACAATCTCCCTACAACAGTCTACCAGTATGTAACTAGACTTAGGTCTGATAACCCTATCAACAATCTCCCTACACCAGTCTACCAGTATGTAACTAGACTTAGGTCTCATAACCCTATGAACAATCTCCCTACAACAGTCTACCAGTATATAACTAGACTAAGGTCTGATAACCCTATCAACAATCTCCCTACAACAGTCTACCAGTATGTAACTAGATTTAACAGTCTCCCTACAACAGCCTACCTGTACTGTAAAAGCAAAATATTTTGTTGAAGATTTTATTTCTTTTATTTTGTGGTTTTATAAAAAAACAACACAAAATACAATCCCAACGAAATTTTAAACACATGAAATTTAAACTAAACGAAAATATTAAATAAATTATTCATTTTATTACAAAGCCATGGTGTATCTACAGTGTACATTTGAACAGCATGTCAATGAAGCACTATATTTGTTACACTGTTATTGTTACACAGGTAACGTCAGCACATGTCAATATTCACCGTCATGTCTGCCACGCCCAATTTCTTTCCGCACTTTGTGACGATACGGGATCAATTTGAACTTCTTACTTACCAGAAAAAAATACAGGGTTATAAAATATTGATTCCACGAAATATAATCCCATCGAATTTGTCCCCATACAAAAATAACGAAATTTAACCCCAACGAGAATATATGCTTTTACTGCAGTATGTAACTTAATAACCCTTTCACCACAGTAGACCATAATGGACTCATCCAGATCAATGCATGGAAGAGTCTACTAAAGTTGCATAGGGGTGAAAGGGTTATATAAGTCTGATATCCCTCTCAATAATCTCGACTTCGGCTGTGTACCAGCATGTATCTGATCACCTAACTTTTAACAGCTAACTGTCAATCAATAGGTTGTTATCTCCACCAACTTTATGTATTTCAGCATAAAATTGCCACAAAACAGTCTAGTTTAGGGTATGAATGTTTTTTTTACATCCTGGTAACGGTAATTGAAGGCCAAGGCAACTTTATATATTCATTATATTGTAGGACATAAAAGTGCTTTACACAAAATTCTCATAACCTGGTTCTTTATCATCTAAAATGAATTCCAGTACTAAAATATAATTTATTATAAATGAAATTTCTTCAAATAATTTCCAGAAAGTAATCAGAAACAATAAACTGAAAAAAAAATGACAATTTTTTTATCTCAAACATTGTATATCTAAGATAAATACAGTATTTCTAGCAAACAACATAAAACTTTCACAAAATCACTAGCTATGGCCATGTGGACAAAGTCTCACACAATGTAAACTCTTAACTCATTCACCCCTGAAATTTCATAATGAACTATTCCAACCTTCGAATTGGAAGAGTTCAAATGTGTCTTCCGGGGTGAATGAGTTAATACCTTAATATTAATTATAGCCTAGCTTCAGCAGACAAGGTGAAAAGTGTACATATTATGCCCAAGAAACAAACAAACTTGGATTAACACTTGTTTCAACAAAGTGTTTAAAGGATGAATTACAGTTTTCATATTCTAGATTAAATATTTGACTTTAAAAAGTGATGTACTTTACCAAAAAATAGGGTTTAAAAGGTCCATGTTTATTTTTTCTGTGATTAAAAGGCTGGGAAATCCACAAAAACAATTGTAAAATTTTTGAAGTCGGGGAAAAAAAAAATATCAATGTACATAGTTATTCTTCTCAAATACATGTGTTTACAACTTTGAAAGGAATTTTAACATCGTACAAGTTAGAATGTATTTATTTACTGTAGAAGTTATATTTAATACATGGATAGGCTGATACTACAGATATCATGGCTATTTTTTCTTATACAGAGCTGAAAGGTGAACAAAAAATCTGGGTACACAGGTACAGTCATCAGTCACCTTATATTGAATGTGTAGCTGGTAACGTTTCATTATACAGGTATGTACCAAATGTAATCTTCTACACCTAAACTGACTGGCAGCTCTAAGTGACAAACTTCCACCCTTCCTTATAACTTTACCTGTCAGTTCCTCACCTGACTAACACTCAGGTGTGTACAGGTGTGCACAGGGAACTGCACATTAAACCAAACATGATGTAATCTTGGTTCTTTTGAGGCAGAGATTCACAGAGGTAGATAAACAAGGTATGATGTAATAGTCTAGTAGCTAGGTATGCAGACATTGAAATAAAGTTGAATTTAACGACTGTGTTTTTTTAAACTACAGCAAATATACACATTATACAGAATTTTTTTCAAACTACATAAAGAATCCTTTGAATAGATCTAATCCCAACATTTTCAGACATTTAGATATTTCATCAGTCAAGACATGTCACATTTTCACAGAATGAGAATTTAAACTTCACTTTCGTCACATGTAATGATATAAATTGCCTCGCGACATACTGTGACCTGCATAATTCCTTTTCACAGTATAAATCCTATGAGACATCTGCTCTGATCATGTCAATCACATATTGGATTGGTATACTAGAGAATCCACACATTGACAACACAAGGTAGTCCCGACTTTTTAGATTACGTCAATGATAGGATTTTGTAAGATTTTGTAGATATAGATTACTGTATAGCAGTTATATTTCGCTTGGGTTTTAATTTCGCTATATTCGCGCTTTGAGTTGACTAATATCCGCGAAGTCTAAACACAAGCGAAATTATCGAAAATGTTAACCACTTTTACGGACCTATCACAACATGTTGAAAATACTTATAACGGAGTGCTGTTATGCAAGCTTAAATGAACTCAAATCAGATTATCACCGGACAACTGGGCAATCCATGTAAAAACAACTCTTACATATAGGTGGCCACAACATATGTTTGTGTACACACACAGTTTACTCCTACAAAATTTACATACACATTTGATTTTCTTTCGAGTGAAGTCAATGGCGGTTTACCTGTATTTCGAGTTTGAACCCTTGCTAATGACACTCAAAATAATTTGCATGATACATGGAATTCGGATGGACAGCGAAATTAAACCTCCGCGAATATGTTATGAATATGAAACCGCGAAATATTGACCCTGTAAATTTAAAGCGCTATCGGTACTCCAATACAAAGTAAATCTTTAAACGAGTAAAAGTTTTTAGGGAAACTTTGAAGCAAATAACCCATCAATTATTAATACCTGGTAATTAAGATAAACTGAAGACAATACTTGATCAAGTATCTTTAATGATACATGTAATTTATCAGACTTGTTTTAGCAGTTAGTGGTAGAAACTTTTGAAAACTATTATATTTCTATTTAGAAATATTTATTGATAGCTTCCACTTATTCTAGATAAATGTTAACTTCATGATAGTCACTGAATTTTCTTCCCTACCTTAAACTTTGTAGAATAACACAGATATGTTGATACAAAACTCACCCAGGTGATCCGGGCCGGGTTGAACCACGGGAACTTGGCCTCGTGAATTGTTCTGCGTAGGTGTTGGATCTGTCCACAGCTGGTGCCCCTTCTGTAGAAGAGTATGACATCGGCCACTTGTTATCTTGAAGACCCTGTAGAAGGGCTCGTAACTCCATCGTCTCTCGACTCCGAGGTAGATATGTGGCACCATGACGACCACTGTACCACAGAAAGACAATCATAGATAATTAGGGATTTTAGTACAGTGTTTTATAACAAATCTTAAAGAACTGATACTAATTCTACATGAAGTTATTTCAGTATTGAACTATTTTCAGTAATGACTTTATTAATTTTTATATACATGCATGTTTAAACTGCATTACAGCATCCTTTGATTTCCCGGTGATCATCATGCAGCTGGCATTCATACTTTTACCATCCGAAATTGTATCTAGATTTAATTATTTTAAAACTCATTCATCCCTGAAATTTCATAATGGACTATACCAGCCTTTGAATGGAAGAGTTCTAATGTGTCTTCAAGGGTGAATGATTTAGGCTGTATTTATTGAAGCTGAGTGACAGCCAAGTTTTGGAGAGGAAAATTAAAATAAATTTTACAATAAACCAAATATTGAAATTCAGGGGTAATATAGTGAAATACGTATAGTGTTAATTGAAAAAAGAAAATTGTTTTCACAGTTAAAAGTTTCAAACAGATGTTCGGAGGCACGGTAGTCTAGTGGTAGGATGCCGGGCTCGTGACCGAAGGGTTGTGGGTTTGAGTCACGGCACAGCACTGTGTTGTATCTTTGAGCAAAATACTTTACTCCACTTGTTCCAGTCTAATCAGTTGTTAATAAGTACGTTACAGGTTGGGCAGTGCTAGAATTGTTGAATGCTAGCTGTTAGCGCCGAAATGGCAGCTCCGGCTGTATGCTCCCCAGGGAGTTGAGAAAGGTATTGGCTGGTTGCAAAGGCCCTATAACCATGTTGTGATAAAGCGGTATAATATAAGAACCTTGAATTATTATTAATATTATTCTCTTTTTGAGTATTTTTTCAAGAGAACCAATGTTCATGTACTAGTGATGATCAAACAACAGTTACACCAGAGCTGTAGTTTTTTGATATCATCTGTTTCCCCCTTAAGTGTTTTTATTTGACTACAGTCAACTGCACATTGCCACTATATACATACAAATATATATTGATTTTCTTTCCCATATAAATAATTGAAATATTGATTCCTCAAATCAAATAAAGGGGTACCTATCAATATTCTTTTTGATTCTATCACCTTCCATATACATGGTTTCGTCAGTCAATATGGAACTTTCAAAATAATCAACTTACTATGCATTGTTATAATGTTTCAAAAAGCAAAAAAAAAAATTGAATTTATACATTTTTATAGTGTACTTTTTGGTTGTTATCTTTGTGCTGTAATTTGACTAATTTATTAAAATCACTTATTACTAATAATAATTGTTTTTGCTATTAACTTGAATGTAGCAGCTGACTTGACGCCATATATGCATCAAACCAACCAAAGATCTCATTATAGCCGACACCCATTTTACAATAAGTTTTCAAATTATACATTATACAATACAAAGCTCCATTTCAAAAGACATTTACTACATGTAGATTGTCAATTTATTAAGAAAAGTGAGATAAACAGAGAATCTATTACCAAATGTTCAACGCTGACACAAACAATAGAATGTTTGAATTGAAACACAGTTAATAATTAGAGAAAAGCTTTAAATTAAATAAATGTCATGCTTAAGGAGACGCAAATTGAAGAAAACAAATTTTCAAACAGGATAATGTAGCAAACTGATTGAAAACTTCTGGATTTTAATAGTTTGGCCTTCAATAAGGTCAGGTATGAGGAACTTTTAGTCAAACTCATTCAGTAGGGGATTTAGAACTTTTCCTCCAGTAGATCCGAGGTTCCTCATAAACAGAACACAGCAAGAATGCAGGGAGGGCGACACCTCACCCAAGGTTTAGGTACACATATCATGTGATGTGCCCCAGAGTGTGTTCCTTGGTCCAAATTTGTTTTTGATTTATATTAACGACTTTACAATTGATCTGACAGCAACAGACTGCGTCTCTATGTGGGCAACACTGAAATCTACTTAACAGTTTAAAAAGCATAGTCTAGATAACATAGATCTGGGAAAAACAGTTGAATATGGCAATTAACCTGAGCAAGTGCCAGGTAATTATATAACATGAAATATATATTCAAGTCAAGGATGTCAATCTCAACAACATAAACATTACAAAAGCATGTATTTGTCAACATATAAAGTAACTAGGGAGTTACCAACAATGTCAAACTAGACTTGGAACATCCAAAATGTACATATATAGCCAGGCGAAGATAACTAAGGCTAAAACACTTTATAGGTTCAAGCTGCAGCTCAAGAGTAAATGTGACTGTCCCCAAGTTAAATATATTGTCTGTGTCTTGAAATGGACAGAATATAATGGCTATAGCTTAGGGGAGACAGGGCGGGTTCTCCATGATCCCCTGTGTGACACTACAGACATTGTTAGAGAGATTTGGTTGTGAATACTGTACAATAATAATAATAATTTGAGGTTCGTTATACTGTTTTATCACAACCTAGTTCGTAGGTCATCTCAAAGCAGTTCACAAATTATTATCCGTGGTTTTACTTGGCTTTTGCAACCAGCCAATATCTTTCTCAATTCCCTGGGGAGCATGCAGCTGGAGCTGCCATTTAGGCGCTAACATCTAGCATTTAACAATTCTAGCACTGCCCAACCACATACTCATTTACAGCTGAGTAGACTGGAACAAGTGGAGTAAAGTATCTTGCTCAAAGATACAACACAGCTGTGCCGTGCCGTGGCTCGAACCTGCATCCCTTCGGTCACGAGCCTGGCATCCTTCCACTATATATAGACTACTGTGCCTGACCTAAGAACGTGACTTTTCTGTCCCAATCCCACATTTTAACTTGTACAATTCTTTTATTAACCTAAATATGAACAGAATGATTTTCCTTCAAGTTAGTACAATGTGTATATGACACTGTATACCAGTTGGTACCAACTCAAAGAATTTGACACATATTTTTTATCATCTCTCGGGTAATGTTCAGATATGAACTTACATTTGACACGAGTACACATAATATACTTTATGACCTATCCTATACAGCTATTTGAACATGATTTAATAAACTGAGCGAGAGAATACTCATGACTTATATTCAAGTAGACAAATTACGTACTGGGTCTCGCTCTAAGTCAACAAATACCGTTCTGGATCTCGCTCTAAGTCAACAAATACTTTGTAATGGCCGAAGCATAAATCAAACACTTAATAGAAATTGTGGTACATATGGCACAAGGATAGAAGCCACATTCAAGCTACTGAAGTAAAATCTTTAACCTTTAACTAAAAAAGAAATTACAATGCCTCTAAATACAAACACTGTGTTCATTACTGTTCAAATAATTAAAGTCAACACCGATGAGATGAGAGTCCTTGGTTCTTTATGTGTCAAAGAGCCATTAAAAGTTAGGATATAGTCTAGATCTGAGCGACCAATTACACTGTGTACAGTCACCATCAAAGATCATTGATTTTCCAACTGGAACTGTTGAAAGTTCTCACATTATCAAAGATCATGAGTATTAATTAGGAACACACCGTATAGGTTGAACTGGTGTTTACTAAATACTTCTCTACATTAGATAGGGTAAGTATAAGTTTTGAATTCAATGATCCACTCTCGAAAATGTGGAGGTGAGGCAACACTCACTCACTGAGGCCGAGCTATTTCTTACAGACCTTTTGTATTCTTAGAGTGAGTCAGTATATATATATATAATTAACATTCTTGTACAACAAATAAATTAATAATAGTAATAATTTGAAATTTTTATATATCACAACCTAGTTCGTTGGTCGTCTCAAAGTCGTACACAAATTATTATCCGTGGTTATAGGGCCTTTGCAACTAGCCAATATCTTTCTCAATTCCCTGGGGAGCATACAGCCGGTGCTGCCATTTCGGCGCTCACAGCTAGCATTCTACAATTCTAGCACTACCCAACCAATTTGTACTCATTTACAGCTGAGTAGACTGGAACAAGAGGAGTCAAGTATCTTGCTCAAAGATACAACATAGTGCCGTGACGCAAGTCAAACTCGCAACCTTTTGATCACGAGCCCGGCGTCCTACCACTAGACTTCTGTGCCTCCATTGCACTACGGACCTTAAAACGCTTGAGCAATGTTCAACTTATTAACTAAACATATCTTATACATTTTTCTAAACCTCACCTCAACACTGCGATCAAAACTATGAATTTTATGAATTTGCTGTCAATGACATCATTCAACTGTGAAGTCATGTTATAGGGCCAGAATTCAATACTGATCCTAAACTCTCGTCGAGGATCATCATGATATAGGGCCAGAATTCAATACTGATCCTAAGCTCTCGTCGTGGATCATCATGATATAGGGCCAGAATTCAATACTGATCTTTAACTCTCGTCGAGGATCATCATGAGATAGGGCCAGAATTCAATACTGATCCTAAACTCTCGTCGTCGATCATCATGATATAGGGCCAGAATTCAATACTGATCCTAAACTCTCGTCGTGGATCATCATGATATAGGGCCAGAATTCAATACTGATCTTTAACTCTCGTCGAGGATCATCATGATATAGGGCCAGAATTCAATACTGATCCTAAACTCTCGTCGAGGATCATCATGTGACCGTCGCTGGCTGATAATTGGACATACAGTGTACAAGATTGTTTGGGGTGTAATGAATCAGTGCTTATGTACCAGTGCCAGAATGTACTGATCATGGGGATACATGGAATCACTGATAAGTTTGGAAACTTAACATTCAAATAATCCAATGTGTGAATAAAGATGCAAATTTATCTTCACAAAATTGAGAGCAATTCAACCCAAAATATTGATCAAGGAGATTATGTGTATTGTATACTGTTGTACCTCCCATGGTACATGATATCTACAGTAAAACCTTGTCATACTGCCGATATTTTTCAAGTAAAATTTTGGCATTATTAAGGAGTTTGTCTATATATCAAGACCATAAATAAAGGAATTGTCTATTATGAATAACTTAGCAAAAGGGGACTTCGAATAATGTTTTGATTGGCAGAGGAAAGGAAATGAGGGGGAATTTGGATTTTATAACAACTTTTCAACACACCAGTACAGTCAGAATGTCACAGAAATCCTTTCTACAATGCTGATACCGATTTATTCAAGCAACAAATGGTTATCATTATGAGGCAACAAAATTAACGATGCACCAAAGTCAGGTTCTGGGTGTATAATCAGTACAGATTAAAACGAATTTTAAGATACTGAAAAGGAGATGGAAATGATGAAAATGATAATCAGCCAAAAGGATATGTTTATTTAAGGTACTCAGGTACCATAATGTTAACATGTCAAACAGATCTATATATCACTTATTTCCAAGCCTCTGTAAATTGTCCAACAAATATATAACTTAGATTAATATGATCTGTATAAACTAAACCATAACACGGTCAGAGTAAAGGAAGCCATGACCAGTACTGTGTATTTAAATATCCCATTCTACAACAAATTTAGCATGTTAACACTGGTAGCTGTCATTATAGGAAAATTCTTGAACAAAGCTTACTACCTAAATAAATATTTTTATAACATGAACTTACGACATCATTCAGGGTATATTGTATACTAGCTGCCAAACAAACGAAGGCAAACTTCATATTTACATAAATACTTATTGGTGTACATGTAGTGCTAATAGAAACAATTTTATCCCCTTTTGGTGGAACCTCTGAATGGACATTTTAGTTTGAAGGATATATACATGTATATGTACTGGGGGATTGTAACCAGCATTAATTTGTATTCAGTTTAATTTCGCTACTATTCTCTGTAGTACTTATATAGGCATGGTGACTGCCTGAAAGTACATTTTGTTTGTTAAATATATATATATATTACAATGTACAGTAATTTATATATTAATTTCTGCTTACAGCTAAACCAAGAGAAGACCTATATTTAGTTTGATGTAGACATAATTCCTATTCTGCTATAATGGAAATTGATGTAACAACGTTATTCAAGAGACCAAACACGTGCCTATGATATATACATGAACAAGTAATATCATTTTTTTTTTATTGATATTAATATTTGAAAATAAATAATTACCAAAAATATCATATGGAATATATAATAATTTGCAAACAATATACATGTATCAGAAATCGTATCAACTGTCAGACTTCTTTATTTTTTATGCCCTACAGATTTTCGGCAAAATTATCTCCGAAAACATTGAAATTTATTAGACAGTATTAGAGTCCTCACCAATAATGCAATGGACCTTTGACTGACTTCATGACTGGTAATACAATGTCATGTTTTATTTAGTATAAATAAATATGTACAAAATGCCTGTTAAAATGAATTACGACACAAATATCTATAACCATAATCGTCTTAACGGAGTGTTGTTCATTGAATTTCAAATGTTTCAGGGTTTTCAAGTAGCAGGCAATAACAAAGTAATTTGTGCCAATATAATTAGGCTCGACACAGTGTACAAAGTTATCTTATCATACCTCTGCCCTTTTCCCCCATATTTAACAATTACATACACTTATCATGTGTGTGGTCTAGCTATATCTAGAGTGTGTTGTTTAAAGACACAATCTACCTGGACTAAAAACACTTCTAGTGATCATCATTGTCTTAAAACTATAAGTAACCATAGATGATCTTTGTATTGGTTTGTCAATAAGAAAAAGGTAATTGACTGTATTTTAAATTACATGTAACAAATACATATATACCAGAAAACAATATACAATCTCCATGTCTCAAAGCTTATTAAGGTTCCCTCTAGTTAAAAGTTTTTTTCCCTAAAATAATCACACCCGTGAGATTGATTTTCCTAACAGTAGCATAACTCTAATGATAGTTAATTAGTCCTTAGTATAAATAATGAGAATTTGAGCATACTTAAAAATTCCATGAACTAAAAAAATATGAAAATATTACTTTTGTTGTAATAATAGCTCTTCAGAGCTAATGTTTCTGTTTTTCATATATATACGACTATAAATAAAATGTCTTGTATCTTAATGTATCATGACAGTGTCAAATGTTTTCAGCAAAGTCTTAATTGTAGCAATTAGGATATATACCTAAGGGAAACTGGTTTTATAAACTTAATTGCATAGACATCTATTTCATAGTTCATTAGTTGTCCCACCTTTTGATATCACTCGTCCTACCACATCACACACATATATACAGACCATGTAGCCGACATAGGAAAACCATTCTGACAGAAGAATTAGCGATATAATGCTGCAAAACAGGTTTAATTGCTGGTCAAACAAAACAGCATAACGATTTAATTTAGAACAAACTTAAACTGTAAAAGCTCAATAGTCATTGATTCAATCCATTTAACCTTAACTATTTCTTAACAAATAAAACAGGATATACAAATATGGAAATAAATGAGGGCTTAAACAACCTCACAGAATCAATACACACCGCCAGGTTGTACCTCTACTAATGGAATTCAGGTTATGGTGGTGAGAATATTGAAAAGTTGTTGTGTTTATAGATGGTATCTGACAGTCACAGTGAATACACATACCAATCAATTATACATCTAGGGTAGGAGAGACCTTCTGTTCTCCCGGTCAATTAGGTTACTCCTCATACCCACAGGTATTGTTAAGGCTTAATGTAACAGGCATTCTGGCTTTGATTGATAAGTGTAGCAGTTCTGTTGTGCACTTTTGTCGGCGGTGAGAGATGCAAACCATATTATATTGTTAACAACGTCAAAGTGTTGCAACAACTAAACTAGAAAATTAACATTTGTATATCATACATATATGCCTCCGCTACGGATCTGATGGAAATGGAGTTCAATACAATGTCTATACTATAAAATTGATCTAAACGCAATGTCTAATCAAGGTCACTGAAAAGGAAAATATAGGTCTCGGTGACCTATATATTAGATATTCTTGTAGTACTCCTCAATATATGTATCATGCACATATCTTGGTATATGAAGTTTGATAATCATTGGGCTTCCAGTATATAACTCATTCACCCCTGCAGACACATTTGAACCCTTCCAATTCAAAGGTTGGAATAGTTCATTATGAAACTTCTGGGGTCAATGATCATGAGTTTAAATTATGTATATGTAATGTCTTATGAAGCTAAACCAAGAAGTTGCACAAAAGGACATTTATTACAATCCCCTCTACCAGGTTCTGAAGGAATTTATATCAGGTATGAATGACATAGCCCAAGTGTTGTGATGTCATCATTAATTATGATGTCATAATTGTAATGTTAGATACCATTGACCCTATAGCTAAAAGATGTCTGTTCTATTCATCAAACAGACTTATAGTGACATGACTCATACACTAATTAGAACTTTTGATAATAAAATTTTGAAATTGGCAATTATTTGAATGTCATCTGAAAACATTTCAATGCTTAAATACAGAACTCTTGACTTCAAAAGAATGATTTTATACTGTTTAATCCTTCTCAAAAGGTTTTTCATTCGTGTACATATGTATGAAATGTCGAATAATCTAAGCCTCTGATGTTTGTATATCTGAGCTGATGATCAGCCAGGAGATATAATTAAACAATTCTAGACCTAAAATGACTACATGGAGGTTTCCCTCCAGCAGCTTTGATGTCACCTCATAAGCATGCCTGATATATTTGAAATATTTCAATATTTATAACTGACTTTTTATATAGGGCTATATATAGAATTTTATTTTATTTCTACATTAAAATATTCATCACCAGATAATAAAGTTTCAACTGATAGCCATTGGTATTGATCTACAGCAGACCCCGAAATCAGGCTCTTGTATGGATTCATTAGTTCAGGACTATTGTACATTGGGCACCTCAAAATAGTCCATATCTGCATCAACCATTGCATTCCTCAAACAGTGTTTGCAGTGTTGCCATGACAACACCCTCAACAACACGAACGGAGGATGCACTTTTTATCAATAATCTGACGTTGTTGTGTGTTCATACGCAGGTTTGTACGTATAAAGATATCCGGCTCGTGTTTAGTTTGCAAAGTAAATATCTGTAACGGGTATCAAGTGTTTGCCCACAAGAATCCAGAGTAGCTGTATATGACCTCTTAGGCACTCACGGTTGTCGCTTATCAATAAATCAAGACCTCAGGTAAGAAAGTGTGAACCTAACATAGAACAATGATCAAACGCCGATCAAACGACTGTCGTGAGGTCCCCAGTGAGTTTCCCTGTTACTGCACTTTGATAGGTTTTTGTGACAGTAATACGTCGGTACAATATGTGACAGTTATGGCCATTATAATTGCTATCTTATTGCTGTGTTATATCATATTATTATTTACACGAGAAATTTCTGTCAGTGAAATTTATTATTTACAAACTGGACAAATGTGTTCCATTAGATATGAAACTAAAATGACAACTAAAGAATTTTCCACCCTTGAAAATACACACTCATTAATTGCTGAACTTCGGCACCGTTTCAGTTTAGGTCAGGCGAGCTCAGTCAGTTTTTGTATACAGTGTACTACATTTTACATCACTGTACACATTTTAATGTCTTTGATACATTTTAATGTTTGTTTCTTTTTATTAGATATGAGCAATGATGCAATTTTCCTCTGCTCTAATTGCCTAATGCCTACACTACTCAATGGTGGATGTTTGCAATACTGATACTGTGTTTCTGTTTGAATATATCTCTTACATATTGATTTTGAGTCAGCACTTCCAATTTTACACAGACACATTTTATTGTTTTTGTGTTTCTAACTTTAATTTATATCTGGAAATCCTAAATTCTATAAACCCTTTTTTTTTTTTTAATATGTGAAAAAGTTATGTAGGGTTTGAACACTGCCAGTCCATTTAATCCACATCCCTCAAAATGGAAACATATAAAAAACTTCTTGAACATATTTGTTCTTACATATTACGAATTGAATGGGAGATGTTATAACAAATTTATGATTAAAGGTAACAAACTGCTGTGTGTTTGAGTATACTGACCCTGACCTGTACTTTAGGTCACGGAGGTAGGAAGACAGTTCACTTCCAGGACGAACTCTGCTGTCCATCTCACGCTCGTCCAGCGAGTGGATGAAGTTTAGGACCATTTTATTTTTCTCATCAGCAATGCTCACATTCTCTCTGTCATATTCCTCCTGTAAATATATGTACAGTTTAGCCTGATTTTCAAAAATGTCATCATATGTGCTTTATCGGAGTTGTTGATGATATGAGTAGTACTGTACATTATTATTGTCATCAGAAACGGCATACATTGTACCTGTGCATATTACAATACAGAGAACTCTCACAAGTTACTTTCAGTTTTAAATTCATAACAATGAAAGCTCGTTTATATGTACACTATATGCACGGTCAGAAATACTTAGATACCAATCTTCTGGACTCATCCAAAACTATTGCACTGAAATGGACACCACCTGGGAAAAGAAAACGAGGGCGTCCAAAGACAACATGGAGACGCACCATCACACAGGAATTGAAAGAGATGGCGCTATCATGGGGCGGGACAGTCAACACGCTGCCAACAACAGACACAAATCGAGACGCATTGTTGATGTCTTATATATAATTATGTCCCATACGGGACGAAGAGGATTAAGTAAGTAAGTAGTGAACATTTGTCTAAATTGAGATTAACAAAGTTCAACCAACCATGGACAGAAGAAGTATGTATATGGTATATATATAGTATTTCAAGATTAATATACTTGTAAGATATTCTTTGGAGATCATGTCCATTGCATTGGTAGTTATATTCCGTCTTTGTCTATTGCAGAGATATCTTCTCTTGAGAACAGGTATTGATTGTTACGTCATTGGTTTGTGTGAGAAATTTACGTCATTTTATCAAAAATTGATGACGTTACTCTCACAAACCAATGCCGTAACAATCAATACCTGTTCTCAAGAGAAGATAACTCTGCAATACGCAAAGACGGAATATATCAGCAGTCAGCCCTCTGCCTATTCCTTTCTATGATTTTTTTGTGAGAATTTATAATATTGATGTAAAACATGGTTAAGAAAAACCATAAGGGTACTATAAGAAAAGTGTTCACTAAATACTATTTGTGGTGGCGTTTGGAGTCTGTCAGGTACTATATGAGGACACATATATGTCCTCATTTAACATGTATAGTCAGAATTTCCAGTAAGTATGAGTGTGGTCAATGGCTGGTTTCAAATAAAGGTGATGGTTTTTCAAAGGGTTTCCTTCCACGAAATTTTGATTTCTAAAACTTTCAAGAAGACAGATTGATCCTTTATCAAAAATTATGTTCCAATAGGTTTAAAAGTTCTGATGCAAGCATGGAAAAAGCTTCACTATATAAATTAGGTTTAAATCTTTCATTTTTACCTATAGTTAGTAGAGATTATTTTATTATGTAAATTCAAGAAATTTAGAACAGAGAAATCCCTGACTATATAGCTGATCCAGTGGTGACTCAGGAAATGATAATTAACATGCTTTTTTGTGCTATTTCTCACCTTTACAATACTTCATTCAATATTAACCGATACAAATATTTCTGACAGATCAAGTGAAAAAAACGTCAACTAAGTAAAGAATGAAATCATTAAAATGTCAAAAGGGTGTGTTTAATATTTATGAATATATATAAACCCTGTACAAGGCAAAGCCTTTTTAAACTCATTCCATTAATTTTTGAGTGATTTAAATCTGAAAACCTAAATATCTCAATGTTGTTTACATATCTGGTAAACAAATTATTCATGCATGTATGTGCACATACTCAGTGATGAGTACAGCATTGCCTATCAAATTATCAATATCATTAATCTAAAGTTAAATGAAGTTAGCCTAGAGGATATACGTATACCATTTCCATTTAATATTGTAGACCCAATCTCAACCCCACGTCTCTTTATAATGAACTAGTATATTTCAAAATTGTAAATATATATGCTCATAGCGTTTTGCAGGAGATCTCAGTACAAAATTAATTGTTCTATGTATAAAGTTTCTATGAAAGTATTGTAAAGGATCAAAATAGTCAGTTAAATTATCACGTAATTGCTCAATAAAAAGCTACAGTGGTTATTGGAGGCACAGTAGTCTAGCGGTAGGACGCCGGGCTCGTGACCGAAGGGTTGCGGGTTCGAGTCACAGCACGCCACTGTGTTGTATCTTTGAGCAAGATACTTTACTTCGCTTGTTCCAGTCTACTCAGCTGTAAATAAGTACGTGGTTGGGTATTATTATTAACACACATTTACATTAGCTCTAGTTTCCTCTGACCCTGACACCAGACTTCGACATTTTGACAGATGGACGTCCCATACCTATCTGTCAAAATGTCTTATTCTGCATGGTGTCAGGGCCAGAGGAAACTCAGGCTAATTATACATGTACTGCATACACAATTTATACTGAGTACCAATTAATTTAAGTGTTATTCACACTAGTAGATACTCAGCATGTACTTTAAATTTGCATGTCATTATACATAATGGTATTTCATTTACTGGTGTTAATTTTCTTAGTTCAAAAAACACCTATCCTGATACATGTACATGTCACCTGTAAAAATGTAATTAATGTACCAATTATAGAAAAGGTTGTTTTTAGAAATGTAGCTTAATATAAAATAGAAAATGACAAAAAAAGGTAAAGAAGATACAGTTGCTATTTTCAACTTCTTTATGATATATGTATAGACTATTGTTACTATTTCCTTGATATGCTGACATAATAATTGTGTGATATTTATTATTGAACATTCTTTTGTCATCGAATACAGACATGTCTGTCCGATTTGGTTATCATTGATGAAAATCTGCCTTTTCATATAAGGACATATATCCAACTTTATAAAAGTTCATTTTCAAATCTGAGACCTGATTTTTTAACCAATTAATATTGCGTCCCTGAGTGAACGTCGGAGCAGCAGTATGTTGTCAGTATATATATATGCCTTTAGAAAATCCTCAGGTATCATCAATACTGATATTATGGCCGGTGTCAAACTTTGATAAATTACCATTAATTTGTGTAAGTTAATACTTTGATCCCGACATTTTCATCTAAACCGGGATACACACTAAATAAGTTGATCTTCAGTAAACACAATGCTGTCTATTACTTGGTTTTAATTAGAGTATCTGGCAGTTATTGTGGCCGATTGATTATCTCTCTGCAGGGTAGATGTTCCTGTCTGTAATATTTCTGTACGTCTTTGTACGGTGAGTAAATTAACCTTTCTGTGTAATGAACATTGATTACCTCTAAATCTTTGTCCCATCAAATTCTAACAATATGCGAGTAAATACCCTATAAGCATGGTGAAATATTGCCAGGATAACCCAGCACAGCGGCTATATCCACTCCACAGTATTGATATTCTTTATCTCTAGTGTGTTGGCTATGGCCTCCAAGTAACATATGAGGAAATGTTTTTGTTGATGATTTCCTTGTACCACATTATTGAAAATTGATATTTTTGTATTATCTCAGTTTTAATTTTCCAAAACATCGACAAACAAGAAGCAAATTCTTAGTTACTGTAAAATCATTAATTTTCGTGGAACATTAAATTTCTTTTATTTCGTGGATAACAAAATCCACAAAATGAAATCCCCCCGAAAACATAAATTTGGTATGATATATAGATAGAGGAAAATCAGAAATCAGTGAAATATAATGTCCTTGAAACAGGCTAGTATATGAAAACCACGAAATTTTAACCCCATGAAAATAAATGATTCTACAGTACTTAGTTCTGGGGCAATTCTAGTCCATTCTCAAATGAAAAGGATTAGTTTAAAGAAAAAGGGAATTCATTGAAGATTTTTATTAGTCTCTTCATTTCTCTTTTTTTTACTATATAAAATTCTTGTCTGCTTCGTAAATGTTACCTACATGTAATTAAAAACATCTTGAAAGTAATATGTACATTTCAATGTATTTACCATATTCACTTTAAGCCCTAATTACTTGACAAATGATAAGACTGGATTTGGATCACCTGACCACAATAAATCAAAAACCATTCTGATTTAAATCTGAATCAACCGTTACACTACAAAATACAAGTTACAGACATGTATTGTCATGGTGATGGCAAATACTAGTTTTGTTCATTTACACACACAGACGATACTGATATCCTCATAAGCTCATGACTGGAACTTAGTGAAATGACTACGGAACATTGGTGTCAAATATACATAACGATTTCTGAAAGGTCAGCCAGTATGTGAATTCTCACAAGAGGTGATGTTTATATGAACGGCTTTTTTGAGTTTGCTACTTATTTGAGTAGCAAATAACTGGTTTGTAGAATGATCATCAAAAAACTTCTTTTCATTGTCATAGTAATGTTGACCTAGCTTGTTTTGGGAGTCAAAATAATGGAAATACATATGCAAGACCACACACTTGTGTTTTTCTAACGAATCAGAAAGCACGAGTTTATTGCGCGGACGAATATATATTCACGAGTGCGCGGAGCATACATCAGAGGGTATTCAAAGTACATTTTTATAGTAATTATAATTCAAGGGAGAGTAGAAATAGATAAAGTTTGACAACAAATAAAATTTCATGACAATAAAATAAGAAATGAAGTATGCGAGTATAATAACATTGTCGTGGACATATAACCAATATAGTACATGTTTAATTACCTGATCGCCATACTGCAGCACTGATAATGACAATCTATCCAAGGTACCCAGGGTAGAACAGGTTTCCAAAGCACTGAATTTCTTGGAAAGAGCAGATTTTTGTCTGGAAGAAGAACGTGACACAGACGTAGATGCTGAACCATTGTCTCCATCCTCTTGTGATGAAAATAAAATCAGTGCCCCCTTACGTGTGGTAAATGTTTTAGGAATGTTGAGTTTGCCGTCAGAGCGAGGGGTGAGGGTACAAGTTAGGGGCTGATCCTTTCCTGAGCGCATAGACATTGTAGTTGAAGCCCTGGGCCCCAGTCCAACTGTGACACCATGTCTGTGAGTGTTCTCTCCTGGCTCTATACAAGGTAGAGACTCAGTATCCTATAACGAGGTATAAACATTTTTTATTACAATATTACAGATCAAGCAATCTGAACTATATATTATATACATGTAGCGCCCTTTCCCAGGGGCTTGAATTACAGAAAAAAACGTTTTATACTAATTTTTTGTATGAAAATGATTTAATTGTTAGTGAATTGATGTATCGGTATTTTTTTTGGCATTTTTTTTGCTACATTTGTATTTGCTAATTATAAAAGAAGCACAATTGAAGGGTGTCCTCAGTGATAATAATAATTTGAGGTTCTTATATACCGCTTTTTCACAACCTAGTTTGTAGGTCATCTCAAAGCGGTAAACAAATTATTATCTGTGGTTATAGGGCCTTTGTAACCACCCAATATCTTTCTCAACTCCCTGGGGAGCATACAGCCGAAGCTGCCATTTCGGCACTAACAGCTAGCATTCAACAATTCTAGCACTGCCCAACCACGTACTCATTTACAGCTGAGTAGACTGGAACAAGCGTAGTAAAGTATCTTGCTCAAAGATACAACACAGTGCCGTGACTTGAACCCACAACCCTTTGGTCACGAGCCCGGAGTCCTACCACTAGACCACTGTGCCTCCATAAGGCTCAGTGCAGCATTTGATATAGTGATTAGCATTTTAAGGAACCCTCCACTACAGCACGTTATATGTTTCTTATCTTTCATCTTTTATTTGGTCTTGTGACATGTTTTGGCTAAAACATTTTTGTTGAATAATTTAGGAATTTCGTTGACTTTAGTATCAATGTTGGACAATATTCATACCAGCAAAATGAAAAAGTGGCTTCGTGTTTATAGAACAAGAGGCCCAGAGGGCCTGTATCGCTCACCTGGATATCAAAGCAATCATGGCACAATATTTTCCAAACAAGATCCAAAGGAATGGGCCAGACCCCAAGGACAATCCTTGTATCCTATCTGTATTAGATTTTTCATGTCCAGAAATTTTATGTATGGTTATGGGGTGGGGATCTCAACTGTTTCAAAGTCATGACCCAGGGACTATGTCTCCAAGGGTGGGGCCAGACCCCTGGGCAATCCTGGAAGCAAATGTGCATTCGTCTCTTCATTTTCAGCAATTGTATATGGTTATAGGGTGGGGATCTCAACCATTTCCAAGCAATAAACTATTTTTGGCCCTCCCCTTTAGCCAAGGGGGTCAGCCCCACTACTTGTACAATTTGAATCCCTGCCTCCCATGAATGCTTCCAACCAAATATGATTGATATCTAGCATAGTTCTACAGAAGTCATTGTAGCAATTTAACCAAATTGCCCCTTTTTGGCCCCGCCCCTCAGTCCCCTGGGGGGTCAGCCCCACGATTTGTACAATTTTGAATCCCCACCACCTAGGGATGCTGCCAGTCAAATATGGTTAATATCCATCACTTAGTTTCAGAGAAGAAGGCGCTTAAAGCAATATAGCCTAATTGCCCCCTTTTGGCCCCACCCCTCAGCCCCACCAGTTGTACAATTCTTAATCCCTGCATCCCATGATTGCTTTTGATCAAATATGATTGATATCCAGTGCATTGTTCTACAGAAGAAGTCATTTGTAGCAATATAGCCAAATTGCCCCCTTTTGGCCCTGCCCCTCAGCCCCCTGGGGGGTCACCCTAACCATTTTGAATCCCCACCACCTAGGGATGCTGCCAGTCAAATATGGTTGATATCCATCACTTAATTAGTTCCAGAGAAGAAGTCGCTTAAAGCTATATAGCCTAATTGCCCCCTTTTGGCCACACCCCTCAGCCCCCTGGGGAGTCAGCCCCACCATTTGTACAATTTTGAATATCCACCACCTAGAAATTCTACATAATAGTATTACTATATATATATATTCAGACTTTCATATCTGTAATGCTAAAACAAAACTGTGATTTTAATATTACATTTGTATATCTACATGTTTATTACATTCTTTAAATTATTATTGCTTACAATGACTTTAAAATGTTATATATATATATATACACATATATTCATTTAATTATTTTACTGAAACAATCAATCTATCAAGTAAAACTAAAATCAATTTTGCACTGAAAATCAAGTAGTTGGTGTTATACATGTAAGTTCAGTAGTATTTAAGATGATTTTTAAATATAAATTTTCCAAGTTCAATATATTGAATTCAAGTTTTACAAATTAATTGGGTTTTTTAAAAGATGATATCTAGCTAATTTAAAATTTAAATGAGATTAGATACCTTAGGACAATTCATATAAATTAAAATGTCAATTAAAAACAAATCAATATATATGTATAGATCTAATTAATATGCTTTTCTTTTCATTTCTTTATTTCTTAACTAAAAAAAAAGTTTTGCTGTATTGTCACTCCTGTTTTAATAATGTTTTTGACACTTTTCTCCATTATAATTGTATTTACTGTGTACTGTAAAAGTCAGACACTTTAAGTTATATCACCTGTTTGCAATTGTCTGTACATGTTTGTGACCAGCTTAGATACTCACTGTGACACCTTTATACGGGTCGTACAGCTCCCCAGACCAGGTTCCATAGCCTCTGGATAAAGGACTGAACATTATCACAATTAAAAATCAACTTCAAAATAAAAAAAAAAAATTATTTAAAAAAAAACTTTCCTATAAACGTTTAGTTTCCATGTAACTTTTTATAACATTTGTTGATTCCATTTTCCCCCATTCTGATCCATGTATCACACGTTTATCCACTTTTTCCTCACAAAACAATGAAGGGAATTTAAGGTCTTTACATGTCCCTCGTATCTCCATCTCTTGTGTTGCTGCACGCTAGCACTTTCACAGCTGACTGACAGCTTCATTCATTATTTACTGCTGACAGGGAAACAAATATAGACGAGTCTATTATCAAAGATGGAAAGGTATATACAAACAAAAGTTATAAAGACACAATGCTTGAATGTGTACTTTCTAATCCTTTTACTTGAGCAACTATATCATAACATATTAAATAAATAAGAAAAAATATCATTTATTGTTATTAAAGGAATCAACATAAAATTCAGCAGCAACAATATATATTTACTTTCCCGTCACTTTTTCCTATAATGGACTCGTCTACTTTCGCCTTTGAGACATGCGCATAGACAAGCACCTGCAACTTCCTCTACTTCCGTCAACGCAAACACCGGCGAAATGGTACGTATATCGTCACACAAAAATGTCTGCAACGATAACTACTGTTTCCTTTCCCTTCATGGCAACATTTTTTCTTGAAAAGCAACAAAACAGAGAGTCTGTGCTTTCGTATTTCATGTTTTTCTTATTCAAAGAACAGTCAAAATTTGCAAAGAGATTCTGCTATGGACACCATCGTATCATCGGCAGCCACGTTGCACAAAAGGCCAAGTTAATTTACGATACTGTTATTTACGTAAGCAACCGCTTATACAACGTGAATTTCAAATAGAAATTTCAAGGAATAACATAATCAAAAGATGTCGATATTACATCCTTGATTTAACATTAAAGATAAAACGGGAGTTTAAACATGGGCAGACCAGGTACAGTTCACGGCACAAGGGGAGTAATTCCCAGTAACACGGATACACAAGTTTATTCTGATCAATATGGATTATATAAGATACACACGATTTACAATAACTCACTAGCATGTATATAATAAAATGCACGAATCCTAAGCAGAACATGAATCCAAATGAAACGTGATGTTGTATATTTCCCTTTGGAATGTGTGCGTGTGATCCCTAAATAAAACTTGCAGGGCTTCAGATTGACAATGCACACACATCATCCCCTCATGCATTATTTTTACTATCATGGAACTTTTTACTCACATCATTGTCACTCTACTACCAACCAAACTTGCGAAAGGTTTTGTTTTAATCTTCATCATCCATACCATTTACATTACGATTGCAAGAACATTATTGGGGCCTATCACCCACGACATACAATGACAATGACGACTTGCATTGCTGGAGTGACTAAAATGATCAAATTGTACTGATCCCGTACCGAAAATGCAATATATGAATCTTCTTTTTGTTGATTATAAGTCAATCCCTTGTAACCTACAAAATGGTGTTTTGGTTAGATGGGAAATTGGAACAATTGAAACCGAGGACTCTACTGACAGAATGTGGCAGATGTTGGTGATAATAAGGCTGCTATGGTTCAATAAATAACCCATTTATCAATATGTGCGAGGTCTGTGTTGCCTTAAAGTTGATTTTTGTTGTCAGCACCTCAAAACTCTCCGATTCCAAACAGTGTCAGAGAATTCCACGTTTTCCACATAGTGTGTTCTGGCCCCACACCATATCTAAGTTACTGTCAAATTTTCTGAGTCGGGTGAAAAGTCTGGTGTCAGGACAATAGGAAACTTGGGCTTATACAAAAAATGATGACACCATTTTATTATAATACTATACTGTCATTTATTTCATTTATATTTAATATCAATGATTCTAGATAATTAGACCGCAATCAATTGTAATGTTATTCAATACTAGCTGTTTGTGTTGTTTAAGTTTTGAATATACATCCACTGCAAGAATACTTGATATTGTTTTTTTTAATGTTTGGCCCATGGTTTTTGGAAATATGACTCATCATTTTCAAGCTTGATGGGTCATGTGGCCCAATGTGGTCAAAAATAATCTGAAACTCTGCACCTGTGATGTTCTGATCAACACTGCATGGTTTAGCATGATAAAGCAAGTGATTGGATGTCCTAAAGAAAGGAAGTTATATTGAAGTTATCATTATTAATCGTGATGTCAGGTCTAAACATATTTTTAGGGCAATCTTTTGAGGCCAGATTATTAGTTGTGTATGGCTAAAGCAGTCTTGTTTTAAGTTTTCCTAAATCTTCCGTCATTTATAGACTCATTGGATTTGTACGAGATCTGCATGTAGCCTACACCTAAAATGCTTTCGACAACACAATCTTGTTGATGAAATATATACGAAACAGTCTGTGTTTATCATGAAAAACATTTAAATGGTATTTATTACTTAATAACACATATTTACATTAGGACGAAACAACCTTGGGCGAACTAGATTAAGAGCAAGACCATTCGCAGTCATAGTAATCATAACAGACAGAAATAGACTTCATTTACGGTAAATCCATTCACAGGAAGCAGAATAGACACAAGAAATCTGGATAGTATCACATACACTGTAATAAATATATATATATATATATTTAAATATAAGCACAAGAAACAAATCTTTAGCTCTTGCAACATTCGTCTGGTACTTTGAATGTAATACTTTGATCATGCCTTCCCAAATCCATGGTAAACATATTATGCTCATTAAATCTGCACTCTTTCCATTAATGAAATCCTTGTCCAATTTGGCTGGTTTCATAAATAGGGTTAAAGCATATGTCTGTCATGATGTTATGTCAAACACCCTTTTGTCCAAATTAAATCATCGGAAAGATATTATTAAGAAAATTGATACTGAATTAGACATTTGGCAGGTAGCTTAAGCCTCATTCATTATTTTCTTCATCCATGTTATGTTGGCAATATCTATGAAATTTTCATTTATGATAACTGCTCTTGATCAGTGCTGTATTTTTTGCGATTTTTCATTTTCATTTTAGTCTTATATTATTTTACATGCAAAAGAAAATGGTAGAAAAATAGGTTAATAAGCAATGTCTGACTTCAGATCAAATTTTATATACCTATTCTATCCCGATTCCTGATTGAATTTAAAAGTAAATTTCCTTTTGCAGAGCGTTTTGATAAAAAATTGAGGCTATTTTATGTTTTTCTTGTAAATTAAATGAATTCAAAAAATCCTGAGTTGATTTCCCTGTGCAGAGCATTTTGATAAAAATTCCATTTGCATAAATAATGAAAGAATGTTTTTATTTTGTTCTTGTAAATTAAATGAATCTTCTAGCACTTCAAAAAAAGAAATAATGTTTCTTGTTTTAAGAAAAAGTTGTTTACCACACAGCTTGATGCTAGCCTAATAAACCTTGAAGAGTAATGCAGACATTCTTTTAGACTACTAGGAAGGGTGTTGTTGAAATATTGACTAGCAACAAGATTCTTTCTCATTCATAGGTCTATGGAAAAACCCATCTTGTAACTGGTACTTTATAGTCAGGCAGTTACATCCTTGTGCCGTTGTGATATTTGAGTCATGGGATACGTGCATTATTGATCAATCACTTCAGCTACTTAAGCAATATACCTCTAATGTCTTAAAATCTGACATGTTTGTATTTACAGACGTTCCAACTGGAATCAATGGCTCGCTATGTGAGTCCAATCAACCCTGCTGTGTTTCCCCACCTGACCGTGGTCCTCCTGGGAATTGGGGTCTTCTTCATGGCATGGTTCTTTGTGTATCCTTTAACAACTGGTCAGAATTTCCAAAGGCCATAGTGGACCGAGCATTGATTACATCATTGTGAAATTTGATAAGCTTTGTCGCTATGACGAATCTTGGGAGGTTTTTTTTCCTGGTAGAAAGATAAGTTTTTCAGAACAGACAGCTGTATGGATTAAGCATATACCACTTCAGTAGCTCTTCATAAAAAATTCCTTTGCAGAACATTTCACCAGAGTTTTTGTGGTTTAAATTATAATATAAGTTGGAAATATTGTGAGGATAATGTATAAAATGTAGCAGGTAATTGGAAAGATTTAGTAACGCCATTTCTACTCTCCCTTGAATTATAATTACTATAAAAATGTACTATGAATACCCTCTGCTGCATGCGTTCAAGGAGACAAAATTGTGAATGTATCTGCAGTGTCATTTAAATGTGAAAATTAAAAAAAAACTGTACTTGTGTAACATAAAGAAAATTTAATAGCTCCCCTACATGTTTTGGTTTTTGGTGATGTCATACTGATATATATTAATCCTTTCACCCGTAGGTAACTTTAGTAGACTCTACCACCCATTTATTAGGATGAGTCCATTATGGTCTACAGTGGTGAAAGGGTTAATCAGGCTTGACAATGAGTAATGTGTCGACTAAAGCAATGCAATGTCACTGATGTTTTGCTTAACCACACCTAGCTATGAAGTGACGTCTAACAAGTTCACAAGAGACCTGTACAAGGAGCTGCTGGTGTCTTTAGTAGCCTCCGTGTTTATGGGATTTGGAGTCATGTTCCTACTACTGTGGGTGGGAATATTCATATAGCATTTACCAAAAGGTAATATATTCTTACTTGTTCCCTTGTTTGTACAATGTAGTTGTAAAGCTATCTAATGTAATATTTTCACATTTTAGCCAGCATATCATATGCATTCTGCAACAAATAATTGGCATACTCATATTTTTTCGTACTAAAATTAAATTACAATATATTATGATATAATAGTTACCAAAACTGACCATTGTAAATTGAGAAATTAATTTGATATTATGTGTACAGATTTCTTTTAATATAAATTAAGCTTTGAGTACATCTTTTGAATATGATTTTTGGTATCAATAGAAAAATATTTGTGTTTTTTGTTTAAAACAGTTCCCAGGCTCAAATATACTTACCTTATAGGAGTTATTCCCCTTTATCTTTTACAGAATCTACAAGTGCAAAGATGTATGGAAGGCTGTGTTTGAGAACACAGACGGATGTATGGGTGGCTGGGTGAATGGACATAGACTGAGACATTTGATGGTTACAGTGTGTTATCATTGTGCATGTTTCATTGTATATAAATTAAAACATTTTTAGTCAAAACATTTTGTTTATTGTTATTTTTGGATATTAGTGGACACAGGCATTGCTGCCTCTATATCTGCATCAATACCATATCTAATTAAGAAAACAAACAATAGCAATTTCTGATAATCTTGTCTATACATTCGTTGTTCCTGGGATACATTGTGCTTCAAGAATGAATGGTTCTTTTTATGCCTCCATAGACGCGTATTCAAGAATCCCATTGCATCAATCTAATGCTGTAAACAGTCACCAGACAAAAACTAACGAGAAAAATGAATTTCTTCCGCAACCGCTAGTTCTATATATTTTATCACTCCCAACTCGTTGGAAAAACCTGCTAGGAGTTGGTAAACATTTTTGGTTACCCAACCACTAGTGGGGTAACACCTGGGGCAAATTTCATTGGTCAATCCTCGAAATATGGGCTAAGTAACAAGCGTAATTGAGTCGGAACATAATGAATCGCAGAATATATAGTTATCAACCTTCTACTTCGGAGACACTTCCAGCTTTGAAACGTTAGCCTCAACACTTCTCCTACTGAGATGCTACGTTGATGTGATGTTTACTTCAGAAGTTACCTCCACACAGTGGAAGTGTTTAGATTGCTTTAAATTAAGAATAGCCTCGCGACAGCCAAACGTAATAGGCAGACTGCCAAATCCGGAAAGAAAACGCAACAGGAGTTACGAACGTTTTAGACAATATTATTGTGTAGACATTTGTTTCGTTCTTACCAGGTATATGTAAGATATAAGCAGTGACCTACTTATTGCAAACCTAACAAAAGTCAAATCGTGCGTTTGCGGGACGGTTCTTTGTATTTGACTGATTCCTTATGACAATAATTTAAATTGGTATTATACAACTAGACCTGGTAACATAACAAAAGCCTGGTGAAGACATGTTTCCTTTTTTGTTCAGTGACATTTACTTTCCGAAATAAAATATCAACAAAATCGTCATCAAACATTTTCCAGAACAGGAGCTTTTATTTCCGTTTCTGACTCGCATCAACCAAGTATCTCACTTCCGGTGTTGCTGCTGAAAGATAAGATGAAAAATATACTATTATCGCCTATTTATAACAGACTGATATGTTAGGAACTGTTTAGGAGTTTTTGAAGGCATATAAGCGAACAATATAAAAAGACAACAAAAGTGAAGGGATTCAAATGGTTCTGATTTTTGTTTGTTTTTGTCGTCCAAGGACAAACCACCATCAATATTTGAATTTTTGAATGGGAAAATACATAAGTGGAAAAATAGACCGACACAGACTATAAGTTATGCACAGTTATACGTCATAAATCTACTGAAATATGTTTTACTATTTATACGGATAAAAAAAACAACATTTTTTAATCCGGCTAGGTATAGTTATACATAATATGCAAAATCTTCGAGACCCGATTTAAGATTACCATCTTTAAAGACGGTGTGCTATATTTAGAAGTCAATCTTCAACTTTTGATATTGATGGAAATTCAAAGTTTTCTACAATTTCACAAACATATTCATTAAATCTATATTTGGTTGATTTTGCAACATGAAAGGTCAACATAACATTATATTTGTAGTCCGTACTTAATTGGCGTAAATGTGGTCATTGACAGCTTGGGAAGTACTTTCGTTGAGCAAATTGATGATCTTGTAACAAAACGTTGTCTGTAAGGATTTTGGTGCAATTTACGGATCCGATAAGATAGATCCTTATTTGATATTTTACTGATCTTTGAAAGGGAAATCCAATATATCAACAAAGTGTCGATACTATATGAGTAGAATGTAAAGCAATGTCCAACAAACCCTGCTCTTTAGATGCAAGACGGTTTTCTCATCAGATACGACTTCGTCTTGTCGTAGAGGCTAAACTGTCCTATGACATCATGTTCAGGTAAAACATGTTTGTTTTTTGACTTTTATAATATTGCACAATTCTTACGTTCTAAGGTCTTTTTGAAGTATCTCTTACCATTTACCTTTCAGAACACACATGTTTCCAACAATTACGCTCAGCTAATCGTAAAAATATTACAATGAATATATTAATAGAGAATGAGTTTTTAGATTAAACTGATTCTTTGGGGGGAAAACCCCCCAGAATTTCGTACTTTTTTGAAGAAATGAGTCAGCATGCAACAGCAGATAACAATGCATTTCTTTTCACAAATATGCAAAATGAACAAAATATATTTTTAGCAGAGTATTATTTTATGGATAACGGATTTCTAGTTAGAATCGTACAGTACTCATTTACATGGTATTCAGCTAATACTAGCCTTCTCTACCCCAGAAGCTATATATAGTTCTAGTTATATACGACATAATTATGTATTCATTGAGATAGATAAAACTATGAAACTAGTGGCGTAACAAATCATTTTTCCGATTATATGCTTACATGGGGTCGAGCGTCCGAGGCGCGTTCTGTAAGGTCATATACATTTTCTCAATTTCACTTTAATGACCAAAACACGAGTTGCCAAACTCCGTCCCCTGCGTTATCAAATTTTGAAAATATCACAACAATGTCCAACAAGTTAAGAGCAATTTGTCCCCCACGACAGGACTCTAAAACTCTAGTGAAGGAAGGGATCTGGATGGCATCAGGAAAAAACAACAAGGAACATGTCTTTTGGCTAAGAATACTTTATCAATAAGTGAGGAAACCACTGAGTAGTTTCTAAAGAATTAAAACAAAACTGAATTTATATGCACTTCATTAAATTCTGCGACCTGAAACCATGGAATGTAAATAAAAACATTGTCTTAAATGGTGCTCATCAAAGAATTTAGCACAAGAGACGGATTTTAATAGAGAGCCAGGTGCGCGACTGTGGGTCTGTCAAGCCGGAAACTGCTAAAAGCAAAACAAAAAGAGCATTGTTCCCTTGTAATCCGCTATGAAAAGTAAAAACCTCGGCAATCGTTGCATAAAAGGACGCGATTGTTCCGTTTGCAATATTTCATTTTCTGAACAAAGCATTCCGACATCTGACCTAAAATGCACCCTCCTAAAGAATGGTCCTAACTTCCTTCTTCAAACTCAGCCGACCACACAGCGGCATATTAGGTGTTGGAAAGTTAAGATATACCAAAACGTCTGCACCGATTGCTGCAATGAAGACAGTAGCATCAATTCAATGCTCTTTGCTGTCCAACGCGATAATCACTCGCTGCACAAGTTTGCGTAAGGAGAAAACAATACCTAGCTGTCATATTTGAATACATATTTCTTGTAGATGAGATTCACATAATTTTATTTCATGATTTCACTGTTAGTAACGTTGCTACTTTAATTACAAAAGTCAACATGGCGTCGAACATTAAATAAAAAATTGAACGGAAACATTTTTGTGTGAAACCGAGACACTGCAAACTTTAATTTAACCGATACGGACCTAGCATTTTGTTCAATGTTGGTGTTGGAATTATGCTAGATGTCTAGATGTCATTTAATTAAATATATATTTTCCAAAATTTAGGAAAGAAAACTACCAATAATAAGATTTGATGATATGGTCTACTTTATTGAAGAATGGATGGTTGATTGTCCACTGGACACGTATTCGTGGATCCTATTGGATCAATCTAATGCCATAAAAAGACCACAGAAAAAATGCCTAACTCGAAACCGAATTTCTCCCACAACCACTATAGGTTCCCTCACCCCGACCCGCTCAATAAATCTGCTAGGAGTTAGTTAACACTGGCAGCAGTTAAGTATGATAGTATACGACCCTTGATAAACCTCGTATCATTATACAAACTGAACTAACTCGAGTTAGATAAAGTGATAACCACTGTCACCGGTTGTTGAACCTCTAGGTAACATAAGAAACAACATTGTAAATGATATTACTAGTCATATAAAATATCACAGTGAGAGAAAACGAACTATAAAGAGATTAATTGGCGCTTCTAATGATGTAAGCTTGACAGCTAATAGGTCTTCAGTGTATGCATCCCGTCCGAACCCAATCAGTTTAAAGACTTCGGCACTCAGATTAAAAGATTAATTGGTACATGTAACTACCAATCCGCGATATCCAGGGGTTACGCTCACTTTCGCTCTATGCAACCCTGGAATATATATATATATAATATATGTCATAGCAAAATTGAAGACTCAGTGTGCGCCGCCTCGTTAATGAGACAAGAAGACTAGTTCGATCCTTTGGTGTACATCAAGAATCTCGCGATCGCATAACAGTAAATATTGGCTAGGTTAGAAGTCGGATGTCTCTCCTTTGTAATCTTTAAAGGACAAGTATCATCCTAGCGATTGGTCAGGTGTTTTTTTTATCCGAGACCAATCAAAAAGCTTTCTTTGTGCCTTCAAATGTGCTATGTCATATTCCAGTTGTGCAGAGAGCGACGCAAAGTATACAATCGTAAGCTACGTTACAAGCGTTATCAAGTCAGAACATAAATAGAACAGCCATAATAATAACATTACACCTTCTACCCAGGAACTTTAAGTTTCGAAATCTAAAATGTTTTCCATCTCACTAGTGTTCTAAAGAAGACAGTTTGTTTTTGTACAGTAACAATTACTTTCTGGAATAAAATAACAAAACCTCAAGTATTCTGAACTGGAGATTTTATTTACGGTTCTCAAATTAACCGACTATCTCGCTGTCGAAGCTACTGCTGCTGAAATATATAATATAGAAAATATTATCATTGCCTATTCCAAGCCTTGATTTATGATTTTTGAAGGCAAATAAGCTTACAATATAAAACTTACATGTAGTACCTTTCGCATTATTGTGTTAGGTTATTCACATTTATAGATATATTTTGTGGTTTTATGCATTCACTTCCCCTAAAGCAAAACGACTTAATGTAATTATTTAAGATATACATAAATACTAATTACTTTAATTTAATACCGTAGGACATTATTGGATATTATGCTTACGTTGTTTGGCAGATAAACTTTAAATGAGCTGTACAATCACCGTCTCCCATCAGATAATTATCAGAGCTCCACAAAAGGAGGCAGCTACCGCCTTGTGCTTGGTCTGGTTGATTCCGACCCCATTTTATGTAGGTTACAAACTCCTCGTCTGTAGATGCCCATCTCCACACGCTTTCAACTTCCTCATCCGTGCCATCAATCCAGTAGTCATTTAATGACGCACCTGTAAAGTGAGTGAACGTCGTAATATTCAGTTAACGCGTTAGATTCACACACTTTTTTGCTGAAGTGATCATATTAATTGTGTCCTATGTATTTTACCTATATCTGCAGTGTTTAAGGCGTATACCGACACAGTCGATAGCTGCCCGGCATTCACCCTATCTGCATGACACGCATTATATCTGCGCTGCAAGCACCGTATCTTCATTGCATATGTCCTATTCGATCTACGTCCGTTACAACCCATTCCTCGTCATCTTCCTCCGATCTTAAGTGATTTGTTTTGGTGCTATTGTTAAAACTAATGATGTTTCGATCACACTATATTACCCTATATTTTGGCCATTTTCATATTCACCTCTTATCAACTTTCGTATGGTATAATCACCTTAGGCATCCACCTCTGGGGCTGACATAGATATCTCGGGTTGATACCGGGAAGGAGATAGAAGTGAACCTATAATACGCTTACTACGTTTTGTTTTTACTATTTACATATTTCGCTTGAACATCTTAGGGAAATAATACTTAATGAGTTAAACGTTTAGAACGCTCTATTGCTTTCATGAAATAGCTCAGCATTTTCTCTCATCACAAATATTACACGCGTGTTATCTTCTCTCAGAAATCCGTATCGTGACGTTACATGAGGGAGAGATAAAGTGATATAATAATACCAACCAGTGTGATGATGTATTGCAGATATTATGTAGTTGTGCTCATTGGCCGACAGAACCGTCGCAAGATGTGAATGGAGAGCCGTGCAAAATGCCTTGGAAAAAAACCCAACAATTACAAAATGTTTTGTAAAGAGTCAGTTGTTACCAGTGTTTTTTTTAATTCCACGATTCGAATGAGAAAAGCAATTTTAATTGCATAACAAAGATTACCCTTTTTAAAAAAAATGTGTAAACGTTACCGATGCTTCACTCCACGAGGTCTTTTCGTGAGAAAACAGGTAACACTTGTTGTTGTAACTCTCCCATCCGTCTCTACAGTTTCCAGACGCTGTATCAGAAATAAAGGTAATGACACGTTATTGCGGAATGTAACATGGTATACGGGTATCTACAGTGAACTGTTAACTAGATACTTGTTATGATAACTAGATACTTGTTATGATAACTAGATACTTGTTATGATTACTAGATACTTGTTATGATAACTAGATACTTGTGATATCCAACTGATTCACTATTAAGCTCATGGCGTCGGGCCGTTGAATAATATATAGATAAGATATTCATGCTTTTTCAAGATTATACGGGTAAGCACAAGCAAGTTATTTATATAAATCAGGGTTGTCAACGGTTAGCTGGTTAGCCGGTCGGAAGACCACAAACCGGTTACCAAAATCAAGTACCAAATAGCCTGACATTTATTTACCCTTATGAGGAGTGCTGTGTTTACCTGGCTTGGACCAACAAATTATCTATAGATGCGACCATAATGTGTTATTCTTGTTCTCTATTGTAAGTATTGACAAGGAGATACCGTAAACACCATAAATAACATGAACACATTTTAAACGGAAGCCAGAGTACAAAGGTGAGGAATATCAACTTTAAGAGTAGAACTTTTACATACGAGTTGTAAATATAATCTGAAAAGTACACCCTAGTTGGTTAAAATTTGTTCTGAAGAACAATATTTCCGCATATGATTTCTACTATAAATAATTGTAATTGAATTCCGCCTTACTGTATTCCAACATGTGTTGCCCATGAAATAAACTTACTGAGATTTCATCTGCACATGAAACTATTTCCTGCGTTTAGCTAGAAATAGGCGAATACATTATCATGCTAATCTAATATATACGGGTATGTTTGCTTACTAAATATTGTGTTAGATGTTGTTTATTGTTGGATAAACAGATTGACCAAATAACCGATTAACAAAATTTGACAACCCTAATATAAAGGCATATATTTCAATATATCATACCAGTGTTGGCTTGATTTGATCCATACTGTCGGCAACCGCAAAGTGGTGCCAATTAAACATACAGTGATACACTATGGTTCTTTCCAGTGGCAGTGTGGAGGACACTACAGTCGACTGGACTCACTGGGAGGGCAATAGCTACCGCCATCAGACGATTGGGAGAAGCTGCAGAGAGAGAGAGAGCATCGTGCTGGCTATTGCACAAACGAGAAGAGCCGATGTGGAAGCCGACATAGACGAGTAGTGGTTTGGCCACCACTACTGACCCACCAGCCGGAGGATGTAGTGATTAAGGGTCGAAACATCTGAAGAGGGCTGAACATCACAAAAACAGCAGTGAAGAACTACAAGTCAGGGATGTCACAAGATGCAGAATTACCATCATCTGTAAGCAATCATTGTTTTTTCTGAGAAATCAGTGACTTCCAGGAAAGGATGGATGGAAACTGGGGAAGACCAGTGACGCTGGAGAGACAGATGGCATCCATGAACGGACTGGAGCAGGGTACATTGTGTCAGCAACTCGGAGTATAGCTACCGCAAGGGAGCACCTATATCAAGCTACAGAGAAAAGAGCAACACCCCCAGAGCCTCCCGAGTGGAGGGGGGGGGATGAGAGGCTCACTCGGACGGATCCAACGGAAACGACCAGGACACGAACAAACACGACGATGATTCAAACAACGTTAAGTGGCAGATGGCAGCATTGGTAACTTGAATGAAGCGAGCGTCCATTGTGTCCAAACAGTGTGGGACAGGAGATTAGACATAGTGCAGTGGCCCAAGACAAACGACGCGGCAGCTTGGCGAAATCTTGACCAGGACCTGGAGGCTATTTTGGAGACCACTCTACAGGGGAATGGGGAAAGGAAAGTAGAAACACGGACGTCAATTGTGTACTGTATATGCAAAGAACGATTCGGAGTGGAAACATCCAGAACACAACCCAGTGCAAAGACAACAAAGGAGAACAGGAGGGAACTTAAGATCAAACAACTACGAAAGGAGCTGAGGGAATTAAGAAAGAGGTTTAAAACAGCACCAGATAGTAAGAAAGTTGGGATACAGCAGCTCAGAGACGACCTTAGGGAGACACTTCGCCGCCTTAAGAAGGAAGGGGAGAGCAAGGAAGAGGGCAAATTTTGTAAAAGATCCATTCCAGTTCTCAAAAACTTTGCCAGGAGCAGAGAGATCAGGCCATCTGGAAACCTCGAAGGAGGAAGTGGAAGCTCATTTCAAAGGTGTCCATTCAGACAACAGGAGAGCAGAACCTTTAGGATATTGTCCAAGAATCCTAGAGGTAGATGCCCAAAGTACTACATTGGATACCAAACTTCTTACCTGGAAAGAGATTCAAGACGTGGTGAAGGGAAGATCAGGATCAGCCCCAGGATCAAGTGGGATAACATACAGGGAATGTCCAAGACTGCTAAGGAGACTAAGGTAATTTGTAAAGTATGGAAAAAAGGGACCATACCGGCGTGCTGGAAGAAAGCAGAGGGTATCTTTGCTCCCAAAGAAAAAGCACATCCGGAAAATGATAATAAGCTACTTCGGAGGGATACAGTTGCGGTTTACAGTTGGGGAGAGCACTACAGCGTGGCAAGACCTGGAAAAGTGAATAGTTACAGGATGTACCATTTCATCTAAACTCTTCATCATGGGAATGAATATCATCATCAAGGCAGCAGAGAGAGAAACCAGAGGACCTAGAATGGAGTCTGGCATCTACCAACCAGCCAATAGAGGCTTCATGGATGGCTTAACGATCACTTCCACCACACATGTACAGGCCAGATGGGTCTTGTCCGCGCTGGAGGAGGTAGTTACATGGGCACGGACGCAGTTTAAACCTCGGAAATCACGTTGCATGATTATGAGGAATGGCAGACTCAGCCGACAGTTTGTACTGAAGGTCCAAGAAGAGGAGATACCTTCAATCATTGGCAGCCCCATAAAGTGCATAGGGAAATGGTTTGATGACACACTTAGTGACCGCCAGAACCACAAGAATACCCAAAGTCAAGTGCGCCAGTGGATGAAGAAGATCCACAAGTCAGGACTTCCTGGGAAGTACAAAGCATGGATATACCAACATGGCATGCTACCAAGGCTCACATGACAGTAGAAGGGTTAGAGAAGATGGTGAATGGGTACCTGCGGAGGTAGCTTGGGGTCCGACCAAGTTTCACATCAGTTGGGCTGTACAGTTTGTTCGGCAGAACTACAACTATCATTCAAATCGGTCGTTGAAGAGTTCAAAGTAGCAAAATGCAGGCTGGTGATGACTCTGAGGGACTCCAAAGACATGAAAATCAGCGAGGCAGGGATACAGACAAGAACAGGGAGAAAGTGGTCAGCAAGCCCTGCAGTTGGTGAAGCAGAGAGTATGCTTGAGTTGAAGGATATCATCGGGAACGCCTGCGTCGGAAGACAAGGAGTTCGCTTCTCTCATTTCCAGCAGTGGGAGAAAGCAAATACCAAAGAAAGACGGCAAATGTAGCAGAAAGAAATCAGAAGGATTGAGGAGGAAAGGAGGAGAGGGAAATCTGTGGAACTCAGCAAACAGGTAGCGTGGACCAGATGGAATCTCCCAGAGAGGAAGATGACGTTGGCTGAAATATAGAGCATGGAGCCCTTCCGGATATCATTCCTGCTTCGATCTGTGTATGACACGCTACCATCTCCTGTTAACCTGCACCAGTGGGGATTGACGGAAGATCCTTGCTGCAAACTATGCAGAGGAAGAGGAACAATGGCTCATATCTTGTCTGTTGCAAAGAAGCACTAAGACAGGGTAGACACCGAATGGGGCACGACAACGTCTTGCGGGTCCTAGCAGATATTCTTAAAGTGGAGGGAAAGAAGAAAAGAACTGGTGTAAGAACAAACCAGTCTGGTATCAAGTTTGTGAAACCAGGATAGAAAACCACAGTCAAGCCTCGAAGCAACTCATCCATCTTGAAACGGGCGCCAACATGGGAGATGAAGGTTGACCTTGCCAGGAAGCTTGTGTTTCCAGGAATTGTGGAAACAACGCTGAGGCCTGACATGACAATATGGACAGAGCAATCCAGACACCTCATCGCCATAGAGCTCACCGTACCAAGGTAGGAAGGCTGCGTGGAAGCCCACTAGAGGAAGAAAGCCAAGTAGGATGGGCTAATGGAAAAGTGCAGGAGCAGAGGATTGACAGTATGGCTCTTTCCAGTGGAGGTTGGCTGTAGAGGTTTCCCCGCACAGTCAGTGTGGAGGACACTACAGTCGACAGGACGCACTAGGAGGGCAAGAGCTACCGCCATCAGACGATTGGGAGAAGTTGCAGAGAGAGAATCGTGCTGGCTTTGGCACAAACGAGAAGAGCCGATGTGGAAGACGACATAGACGAGTAGTGGTTTGGCCACCACTACTGACCCACCAGCCGGAGGATGTAGTGATTAAGGGCCGAAACATCTGAAGAGGGCTGACCATCACCTGATGACGTCAAATGAGGCTTCGCGACAAGAATGACAGCAGTGACGGACTACAAGTCAAGGATGTCACAAGATGCAGAATTACCATCATCTGTAAGCAATCATATCTACAAGTATAGTTATGCATTTCATATTTGCAAACAAGTACAACCCAGATTGAGAATTTTCCATGTAAGAATCTAGCTATATGCCGCATATAACTAAATATGCATACATATGTAAGTGGGGACACTTTCCCGAATGACATTCTGCATAGATTTCTAGCTTCAGGATACGCTTTTTTGAACCTAATAGCATCGATAAAATAGTATATGGGGAGACTGTATATTTGGATTGAAACGTTAAAACTGTTCCTTTTACGCATCAAATCTTCTACATTTTCTATCTGATATTTTGAAAATGATGTTAAGTTTACATGACGTTTAGTGATATTTGTAATAGTGTCATATTGCTTTATGCAATTAACAAATATCTCTCTCAACCACTACTTGACCTCATGACTCGTGGCAATGATTTCCTCGTTCGGAAACAGTAATAATACATCTTAAAGGAATGTGGTTTTCTATATATAATTGTTCTGTCTATATATAAGTCTTTATGTCTGTGTAAAAGTATGACTTTGAATACGTACCTTTTTCAATTTTGGTATACAAAACTAACAACACAAAAAGGAATATCTTCATTTTGTGTTTACGCTGTGTGTGACCTATATTCAGTTCGAATAGACTGTGAGACTGATTAAATAGCTATCTGGTGTTACTCCTATCGTGGGATTCTTCCATGTGCAAGTCAAGTTAGATGTGCACACAAACGTACATGTATATAAATGGATTAAATGCATAGTTATATGTATGCATTTTTGTATTGAAAATTCTGTTTGAACAGAATAGGAATACATTTCAAAACCACATTTATGACAATTCGTAGTGACGAACATAGGAAAATTAACTTATTACACGGGAACAGTGTATCTTATATTATCCCCGATGGGCATATTGTAAACTAGACAATGTCTAAATATGTAACCCTGGTTAAATAAAAGATATTATTATTTATTATTATTATTATTATTATTATTATTATGCTGTTTTATAATCCCTCAAATTCTTCTTATCGACAACGGTGTATTGAAGGATCAACTTAACTATCATACTAACCGCAGAAAATTTACGACAGTTTTCAAGCATAATCTGTCAAAGTTTAATAATAAAAGAAGAAAAAAGAAAAACCCTATTTATAAGGATTGAACGACAAATCTGACATAGTTAAAATAATTATAAAGGAAAAGTTTGCAGCATAGCTTCATTATAAAACGATAAAAATCCACACTCCCAGAAGTCTGTTCCGACATTTTCTGCCAAATAGCACCGGTCATGATGTTCCTTGTCAATTCTAAGATTGGTCGTCCCCTGCGCACATTGAAATACTATAATTTGAATTATGTCATGATATCATGATTTTCAGCAGGGAAATTTGAAGATTCCCATCAGAAAAGCATGACTGAAATCAAAGTGAAATTGATGAATTTATGAATTTTACATATCTGAAATAGTGTATTTGAAATCTTTTGATTTCTCGGTCAACTTGAACACACAGTACGATAATAATGGTCAGAACACTACCAAACTATGTAAGATTTACCTACATTACGATAATAATGGTCAGAACACTATCAAACTGTGTAATATTTACCTGCAGTACGACAATAATGGTCATAACCCTACCAAACTATGTAACATTTACCTACAGTACGACAATAATGTTCAGAACACTACCAAACTATGTAACATTTACCTACGGTACGACAATAATGGTCAGAACACTACCAAACTGTGTAACATTTACCTGCAGTATGACAATAATGGTCATAACACTACCAAACTATGTAACATTTACCTACAGTACGTTAATAATGGTCAGAACACTACCAAACTTTGTAATATTTACCTGCAGTACGACAATAATGGTCATAACCCTACCAAACTATGTAACATTTACCTACAGTACGACAATAACGGTCACCTCACTACCAAACTATGTAACATTTACCTACAATACGACAATAATGGTCAGAACACTACCAAACTATGTAACATTTACCTACAGTACGACAATAACGGTCACCTCACTACCAAACTATGTAACATTTACCTACAGTACGTTAATAATGGGCAGAACACTACCAAACTGTGTAATATTTACCTGCAGTACGACAATAATGGTCATAACCCTACCAAACTATGTAACATTTACCTACAGTACGACAATAATGTTCAGAACACTACCAAACTATGTAACATTTACCTACAGTACGTTAATAATGGTCAGAACACTACCAAACTATGTAAGATTTACCTACATTACGATAATAATGGTCAGAACACTATCAAACGGTGTAATATTTACCTGCAGTACGACAATAATGGTCATAACCCTACCAAACTATGTAACATTTACCTACAGTACGACAATAATGGTCATAACACTACCAAACTGTGTAACATTTACCTATAGTACGACAATAATGGTCAGAACACTACCAAACTATGTAACATTTACCTACAGTACGACAATAATGGTTAGAACACTACCAAACTGTGTAACATTTACCTACAATACGACAATAATTGTCAGAACACTACCCAACTATGTTACATTTACCTACAGAACGGTAATAATGGTCAGAACACTACCAAACTATGTAACATTTACCTACAGTACGACAATAATGATCAGAACACTACCCAACTATGTAACATTTACCTACAGAACGGTAATAATGGTCAGAACACTAGCAAACTATGTAATATTTACCTACAATACGACAATAATGGTCAGAACACTATCCAACTATGTAACATTTACCTACAGTACGACAATAATGGTCAGAACACTATCCAACTATGTAACATTTACCTACAGAACGGGAATAATGGTCAGAACACTATCCAAATATGTAACATTTACCTAGAGTACGCCAATAATGGTCAGAACACTCCCCAACTATGTAACATTTCCCTAGAGTACGACAATAATGGTCACCTCACTACCAAACTATGTAACATTTACCTAGAGTACGAAAATAATGGTCAGAACACTACCAAACTGTGTAACATTTACCTACAGTACGGTAATAATGGTCAGAACACTACCAAACTATGTAACATTTATCTACAGTAGGACAATAATGGTCAGACAATACCAAACTATAAAGGAAAGCTTACTACAACCTTGACTTTTTGTAAATGCTTTTCGATATCTTATATATCTTTAATTTTTGTTGTTGTGGTGTTTGCTCTATTCTTGTTATGTGGTGCATCGTTATGGAATTTTCTCAGTTTTATTTGTTTTGATATTTGCTGGCTTTCTGTTGTTTCAGATTTTCTTTAATTTTGGCTGTTTTGGTAGCTTTCCGGTTCTTGTTGTTTTGATATTTTCTCGGTTCCTTTTGTGTGATTTATCTTCTTTTAAAATGAAGATCCTGTTATTGTTCCGATTTTGTCCGGATTTGTTGATAACATGATAATTTTGTTCTGTCATTTAACATCCGTACGACAATGCTTATTCTTTTAATGTTCTCTGTTGTTATCATTAGAGCATATTTGAAAGAGTGTCATGATTTGAAATTCGTGACGGACGATTCTTGCTAATGTAACACTCTCCCGAACCACGCATGTTTGCCTCCTATTGTGTCCTTTGATGTCTTGTTGGAATGTTTTCTTCTCCTTTTGTTCTCCCTTTGAACTGCTCTTGTTTTTATCATTTCATGTTTACGCTGTGGCATGGTTTGTCCCGTGCTATATGACGCTTTAACATATTATATTTTGCTGAACTGTCGCTATGGTATGCTTTATTCTCGTGCATTGACAATGTGATAGATTTTGTCCCTTCGAGTGGACGCTGCGTTAAATAGAGTTAGGTATATTTTATCCTTGTGTTTTGACGCTATAGTATATTTTGTCTGTGTGTTGATGCTGTGCTTAATACTGTCATTTTATATTGACGCCGTATTATCTTTTATCCTGTATTGATGCTTTGGTATATCGATTTGTAATTTTACTTCAAAATGCCAGGTTTGTTATGTTTGTAAAATAAAATTAACCAGAATATTTCAGTAGTTATCTATTTGTTTTCCTATAAATAGCTAAACTGTGTTATATAGAAGTAAACATGATATTGCTCAATACGTTTAGAAAACGGTATTGTTTTTGTTGATGCTTTACTAAGCGTCAACGTCTTGCGTCTGTAGTTCATTATACGCAGTATTGGGAAGCGTTCGTGATATACTTACTGTTATTCTCACATATAATTTGCAATGTTAGTGTAGTATTTGTATAAAGCCTGTTCACTGGCGAAGACGCTAATCCTACGATTTTGCCATTGCTTTCAATCTTGTTAAATGACATATGTAAATTTACAAACAAGCTTCGTCTGCCTTCGTCTGCCTTTTTAATTCTGACCCTGGTTTCCGTGACTGTGGTTGGTAAAGAAGCTATTGATATTAACTTAAAATGTTGTTTTCTAACACGTTTACATAAGGTACCGTCATTATAACATACATCTTGTCATATTAATTCCTTCATAATGCATACTACCCTCGAAATTACAGGGATCACATTCTCTTTCGTTCTCTGCACCGAAAGAATATATCATGACAAAATTAAAAGCTCTGTACGCGCTTCCTTGTGGATTATACAAGTAGACTTCTTAAATTCTTTGATATACATCGGAATAATTTAGCGGCTGAAAAGCGGTGAAATCTACTTGCCATGAACCCTGTTGTCGGTCTTCTGTATTCTTCAAACGACAGGTATTAGCCTAGCGGATGGCCAGTACAGCACACCTTCGATTTTGTCATGACATATTCAAGGGGAAGAGGAAACAAGTGAGCATAACTGAAAAGTCGAGATATATGTCTTACATTTCTCTATTCCGTCTTTGCATATTACAGAGTTATCTTCTCTTGGGAGCAGGTATTGATTGTTACGTCACTTGTTTGTGAGAGTAACGTCATCAATTTTTGAGAAAACGACTTAATTTTTTCACACAAACCAATGACGTAACAATCAATCCCTGTTCCCAAGAGAAGATAACTCTGCAATACGCAAAGACGGAATAATGATAACAGTTACTTGGTATTATTGACCTACGTGTAAATGCAACGGAAACGGCGCAGTTCGTGTGTCTCCGTTAAGAATGGAATTATAATAGACTTCTTTTGGAAACATTTGTAAAACGTGACCTAGGTTACATCGCTAGCATTACATTAAAGATTACAATCAGTACGGTTACATATACACTCTTATTGGATTGTATCATATTCGTTCCACCCTATGAAGCCGTATTTAATTATAAGATAAATTTGATCAGAAAACAAAAGAAACAAGAACATCACTTATATTGGTCACAGTGACCTACTTTATTGATATTGGTTCCTTTCACATATAAAGTTCATTCTTTCCTTCAAAAATAATTTCAAATACATATATTTCTATACACATTTACAAACAAGAACAAGATAATGTTTAATCACAGAATTGTACGTAAACCTCTGAAAACATCAACGAAACTTTAATGGAAAAGAGAAATTCAAACAACATTTCCTGAAATGAATAACTAGATGGATGTCCAGGCCATACCAGTTATCTCACACTGTCACCCACCATTTGGTTACGTTCGACAATGTATTCATTTGTCTAAACCGGAAATAACGACAACCATTGCAGTAATATGAATTAAAGAGACTTCTTCTTAATGATATTCATGTGTATACACAACAGCTTGAAAGCAAATACATCATAACGAAATAATATCGCTCTAACAATCACAGTAAAAGTGAGTATAAACAATTAATACAGAAGGGTAATTCATAGACATTTTTACGTCAATGACATTTCACTAAAAACTACACAAACTCCTATTCTAACTTGAACATTTTACATATATATATATAAATAAAGATGGAAAAAATATTTCAAATGAACCTCATAAATTGTTACACTTGCAATTTGAAATTTTAAAGATTATATTTGGAGTTTTTGGATATAACAAGCAAAATTTAGTGAATATCGATGGACGTAAATAGAATTACACTACAACGAGATGTGAATTTCCAAAATATATAAGCAGGAGAAAGGAAATAAACAAAAGTATTTGATTTGTTTTATCATATTTACTGCCAACACGTTCCCATGCACTGTCAACAATTATAGGTACTCAAAGCTAATCATCCACATTATAAATGCTATTATTAAACAGATATAGACATAAAATCATGTCTTATGATTTGCGAATATATTTGAACATGTCGTTGCTTGCAATTCTATTCTACACTTTAATGGTAGTTGTTGCCCTTTCTTGCCTTTCCCCTTGTCCAAGAAAGCAGAATGTATGGCAGTGACCAGCTCTTACGAATAAACACGTACACGATGACCACACATATAGGTCTAGTGGTCCTTCTCACGTACCTGCATGCTTGGAATGATAAACATATATACCCTATTACAGTGTGTAGCACCCGTGCGAAAGCAGGCTTGGATACAATGACACAAACGACGGTCCATGGCATACAGCAAAGCTATATATTACCACAGACAATACCATGGATGATAGTTATTTCGAACGGAGCAACAGCAGATGACGTTTTATATAGGAATGGCGTGAAGGATGATACGAGGTGTCTGTCTAATAACCCAAAGGCGTGTACCAAATTTAGCACAGCTATTCAAATTTCACCATTGGATTTTGGTATTTTCACCAGAGCATAATCAATCTCATCTAGAACCAATTCAGCAATTTGTATGTGAACTGTTAATATCAAAAATCAATTCAAACAACCAATACACTTCAGTGTGATGACGACATACTGGGATAACGGATAAACACTTCAAGGATTTGTCTTTATGAGAAAATATTGATTTTATTTAACTGTTTGACATCAAACTCACAGATATGCCTTAGCCTTAAAAGTCAGTCATCATTTTCTGAGATAATGCCACATAGCAATAGGTTTCCTTAGTGACGTCATCATTTGGTTCCAATGAGACAGCTCTGTACCGGAAGTGTTTGCTCCAACTATGATGTGACCGAGAGACGGTGTCCGGTTTTCCGGAATAGCCTCAGACACGGTAATCCTAAGCTGGACAGTCTGGAGAAACAACAAATATATAACATGTGTGCGAAATACTTTAATATAAAGGGAGATTATCTGGTCGACTACGGAGGTCGTGTACATGCTAGAACTGGCGAAAGCTTCTAATAAAAAAAGAATCAAGAAGAACCATTGCTGTATTAATTTGACACATATTTCATATATTGCATTATTTTTGGTTTGATTGATATTATTATCTTCATAATAATCATAAGCAAAAACATAACAAAAATGCATCAAATTCTATCCTGTTTATTTTTCTTAGTTCATTTTAAAACTATTGCTGACACAAATATGAATCAACTAATTACACGATTGTTTCTAAAGAACAATCTTTTACATTTTAGAACTATTTCAATCTACTATATTCAAGTATAAAACATGTTCTGTTTTAATTTCACGATCAACAGTGAGTACGGAATGGAGAAGCCGTGACATTATTGTGAAGATCAAACTGATATTATTTTTAAGTCCTTCAATTGAACTTATGGGTAAGGCCGTGAAAGGTACTGAGAATATATACTATCTGAAAGTAGTTATTACGTTCTTCAGTTGAACTTACTGGTAAGGCCGTGGAAGGTACTGAGAAGATCATAGCCTCGTTAAAGGTCGGGTGTCGCTCGCGTCTCTTCACTGAGGTCTTCTTCTTACTGACCTTCCTCCCGTTCTGGAGGAGGTACACCTTGACAAAGGTATCTGTGGAGCAGAGAACCATGTTTTAAAAATTCAGACGTAACTGTGAAACAGAGAACGATATCATAAACATTCTGATGTATTTGTGAAACAGAGAACGACATTATAAACATTCAGACGTATCTGTGAAACAGAGAACGACATTATAAAAATTCAGACGTATCTGTGAAACAGAGAACGACATTATAAAAATTCAGACGTATCTGTGAAACAGAGAACGATATTCTAAACATTCAGACGTATCTGTAAAACAGAGAACGACATTATAAACATTCAGCCGTATCTGTGAAACAGAGAACGATATTCTAAACATTCAGACGTATCTGTAAAACAGAGAACGACATTATAAACATTCTGAGGTATTTGTGAAACAGAGAACGACATTATAAAAAATCAGACGAATCTGTGAAACAGAGAACGATATTATAAACATTCAGACTTATCTGTGAAACACAGAACCATATTATTTACATTCAGACGTATTTATGAAACAGAGAACGAAATTATAAACATTCAGACGTATCTGTGAAACATAGAACGATATTATAAACATTCAGACGTATCTGGGAAACAGAGAACGGCATTATAAACATTCTGACGTATTTGTGAAACAGAGAACGACATTATAAAGAATCAGACGTATCTGTGAAACAGAGAACGACATTATAAACATTCAGACTTATCTGTGAAACACAGAACCATATAATTTACATTCAGACGTATCTATGAAACAGAGAACGAAATTATAAACATTCAGACGTATCTGTGAAACAGAGAACGTTATTATAAACATTCTGACGTATTTGTGAAACAGAGAACGACATTATAAACATTCAGACTTATCTGTGAAACAGAGAACGATATGATAAACTTTCTGACCTATCATTGTAACAAAAAAACACATATTATAAATTTTCTGACGTATCTGTGAAACACAGAACGATATTATAAACATTCAGACGTATCTTCGAAACAGAGAACCATATAATTTACATTCAGACGTATCTATGAAACACAGAACGATATTATAAACTTTCTGATGTATAATGATCAATAGAAATACGACAAAATGGAGCCAAACACAGTATTCATTTTGTCCGCTTATGTCTCATCAGTAATACTTAATTGTTGAAAGAATGAAAACTCCATGTCTTAAGTGTTCCAAAACATGTGTACGGTACAACGAAAAGGGCAAAGTGTCTCTAAGATACCTTATTATGTTACAGGTTTACATCTTGGCTTCAACAGATGATTTATACTTAAAGCGCAGTTTGTATGTAAACAATGCCTGAATAAATCCAGGCAGAGCTAACAACCTTGTCATGTTAAATAATGAAATACGAAGAACTGAATCACGTATATGTAAAACAAAGGATGTAACCAAATGGAATGAAATATATTAAAACAATAGTTTTTCACTAACACTGTTGCCAAATCATCATTGCATTACATTATTTCTGAAGCAAAACGTTATTAAACACTCACTTTCCTGCAGAGAAAACATAACTGAATTACGACTGTTGTTATGGAAATATGCAAAGAAGATAATCGCTTTACATGACTTAGAAACGTAACAATGTGAAAATCAATTTCTAAGACTCGTCATTTTAATTATTCACTTCTTGGTAATTATTTTTTTTCACTTTTCAAAATCCGTTTTGGCCTCCCATATTCATACCTGATATAACGTGCTAAAATCAGATTACGGTAGTTCAATTATAGGCATTTCCATTTGAGTAAAACAATGCCATACATAAGGGTCTACTGATTGACCTAAACGTACATCACTAAAATGGTGTTCTGTAATCTTCCTTAAAGTGCTACATGTACGTCATCAGAACTTTATTCCTGTTTATTTGCACAATTATGTTAAGGAGGCTCCGCCCCTTAGCAATTAATCAGCATAATTCATAATGGTTATGCAACTATGTTGAGGTTATGTTTATGAAAATTGAAGCATTTCGATATATTGGGTTTCATCCATATACCCTATTTCTTTCTTCTTTAATTATTTTACATTTTATCAATTGATAAAATGTTTCATTACTATAATTATCTCCTTTCACATACATGAAATCTGAAGGAATTCAATTAAATATTGACATCAAAATGGCACCATTGACTTAATTGCACATAAACACAGAAACAGAGGTGAACAAATACAAGTATAAAACTGTGTTTTTTTTCAAACATCATAGAGTCAGTACGCTTCAATATTCGATCTCATGAACTGGTGTAAGAACGTGATATGTACATCTGAGGCCGGTACACACAACACATATGTCCGCATTCCATACGCTTCATATATGAATTTCTTGAAATCATCTGGTATCACGGTACTTTTGCTCTCCTAGTGTCACTATCATCTACACTTTGGCATCGAAATTCTCGACACACAATACGGAAAGGACGACACGAAAATACGACAAGAAAAACAAGGATGGAAAGTCCTTACATAGTGTAAAAATCTTTATCTTTATGTAAAAGTCATCTTTATCTTGCAAAATGAAACATAAAACTAACTTATCTATATTGTAGAAGTAGACATGTTTACCATTAAACTAACTTCTAAAGATATGACCTTTGCGACAAAATGACACTTCGACTCACGCCATCAAAAAGAATGCAAAGCTTGAATAGAAAAAGAAGAGACCGTATACTTGTTTAACTATGAAAAACAATATTCTCTCTAGGAAAACATGATAACTTATATTTAATATAAAACATCATCATTGGTAAAGAAATAAATCCGAATGAGTCATACACAAAATATGATAAAATAAACCAATGAATAACTGCTGCCTCCTAAGATCATCCAGATGTGAATATGATACTCGTCGATCTATCTGATACGACACATGGAAACTAAGTAAACATAACTCGGTTATAAGTCCTGTAGCATACATTCCCACGATACAATGCCTTTTCTAACGTTTGCCCTCCAATGAATCCTGCAGAATCCTCGCTTTGTGTAAAATTAGCATGTTTATCATAGAACTTACATCTATTTACAATATATAGCAGTACTAGCAAGTCGCAATGATCGCTCTTCAATGGTGCTACCATGGATCAATGGCTGCTGACTCCGAGAACAACATTAAGATATAAGTGCTCCCTAAAAAGACATTGTCTCCCAAAGATAGCTCCATTGTGTATCGTTCTCGTGGTTACATTTCTCATTTACCGAAGTTTGTGCTAGCGCTGGGTCCCCTAGCGACAGCACTGCGACCCATCCCTTCCAGTCACACCGCTTATACATCTGACTTAGCTACCGTGTGACATACGCATAGTAATATATCTGTTCAAGTTTGGCTCTTTGCCATAAAAGAGTAACGACTTGCTCACATGTATGTTTTTGTCTATTTATCCTAACTTTCGGAAAATTTATCAACTTTAATGATAATAGCATAAAGAAAAGAAACGATTTTGCGAAATTAGTGTTTGATGATATTAACATGCTATGGAAATTCGACAGCCGGTTTGTCCGAACTGTCTACAATTAAAGAAAGCACCAATATACAATTTGTATATAATCGAAGTAGATGCACGTTTCCTGGACATTTGTTAGTATACATAACGTGTAGTGAGGTGACAAAGAAGGCGACGGCGCTCCTTAAAAAAGCTTGTTGCAGACGAATGTCATGAAGCAACATCTATTATGAAAACTTCCACCGTCAATTATTCCCTGAACGACAACTAGTGTCGTCTATTGCAAGAAATACGCAAAATTATTAAAAAGCGCTATAAAGAAACCACAAGAGAGTTAATAAACATGACAAATAATGGAAAGATCAATTTCCGTTGTCTTAAAATGTTTATTACATTGATAGGAAGGTCGATTTCACAGAAATAGTCTTGATGATATTTCAAATATCGAAAAAAAACCCCAATAAGTAATGACGAACACATTTCGGATTAAGACGTTTTGCAATGAACAAACATTAAAGACAAATACATACATGCACGCCTTATATAGTCAGTTCATATAATTTTGTTAAATTATAATCAAAGTAGAATATTATTGCACGTCGTAAGACAATATTTCAAATATAACTTCATTTTTATGCTTTTCTACATCAGTTTATCGCCAATGTGTTTCGACATACATCTATAGTTTACACGTTTTAATAACATATATATAATGTTTACACATTTTGAGTCACACTTGCCATTAACTCATTTGATACCTATCTAACGTTTACACATTTTGAGTCACACTTGCAATTTACTCATTTGATACCTACCTAACGTTTACACATTTTGAGTCACACTTGCTATTAACTTATTGGATACCTACCTAACGTTTACACATTTGAGTCACTTTTGCTTTTGACTCATTGGATACCTACCTTACGTTTACACATTTTGAGTCACACTTGCTATTAACTCATTGGATACCTACCTACCGTTTACACATTTGAGTCACACTTGCTTTTAACTCATTTGATACCTACCTAACGTTTACATATTTTGAGTCACACTTGCTATTAACTTATTGGATACCTAACTAACGTTTACACATTTGAGTCACACTTGCTATTAACTCATTGGATACCTACCTAACGTTTACACATTTTGAGTCACACTTGCTATTAACTCACTGAGTACCTTTTGTTAAGACATTTTGATACGCATCTAACTGTAACACATTTTATTGACAAATCCCTACCGTTCATTGTTGAACAAATATCTAACGTTTTGACACTTACCTAACATACCTTTCAAAACAAATTTACACACACTTACAGTTAACACATTTTGACAGGTATTTAACGTTTAAGATTTTAACATCCATATACATTTAACAAATTTTGACACACACTTGCCTTTATGTAACATTCACAAAACTTGATATATACCTTCAGTTTACACCTTTCTCAAATTTCGGGTATTATATTATTTCATTGCCTTGATTCCGTTGAGGACATACAACTGTGGTCATTTAGGGCCATGGCGATTTTGTTTTGGATTTTTTTTAAACAAACATGTGAGTAGCGAAGATTAAATCAGATTTAAAGGTTCATTTTAAAAGCATTCGCATTGTTTGTGCAGATAATGAAAATTGAAAGGGGTTTAAAATAATAGAAGAGATAACGAATAGATGATATGGACTATGTGATATATATATAGCGTCAAAAAGGGTAAGGTGGGTTAAAAGACATCAGAGTTAATACAATAGACCGATGTCTTTCAAATAGTTAAATAATGCCTCCGAATCCACGGAACTAAAAAGAGTTTTCATATCCGGGACTCGAAAGTAGTTATCACGAATGTGTTTATATTCGGAACATTCTATTAAAAAAAGTGTAAATGGAGTGTCAATGTACAATCTAGTACTAAAAGGTTTAAGCATGCATGCATTCCATGGCTTGATGCCGACACATATTTAAGACAATCAAGGTACTCCACAATAACGAGTGGTACAAACTGTGAAGTAGTTATGTAAACTGCAGACAGAGCGTTATTATCATTGTGATTGGGTTCCTGTCCTGTTGTTTATAATCAACACGGTTGGCCCATGAAAAGGATTTCAGAATTTAAACGAATACAGCTTTCCACCTTAGTAGCCGTCATGGAAATAGGCGGAAAACAAACGGAGGGCTGGTGTTTGGAGACACGATGCACGCAATGCAAGACAGAACGGAATCGCATATTTGACCCTGATTGTCAAGTTTTGAAAATTAGGTGCGTGCGTTGTTTATCACCAAGAGAGATGGTTCCATAGTGTTTAAATGGACCCAGTAATGGACTGGATCAGCTAATCTGTAGAGGACGAGTATAACCACAATGTCTTATCAGGAAAAACACAATGAAATATGCATTCCGTGTAGGCTTCCTTGGTGTGTGAGTGGGCCGCGCGCCAGTAACTATTGGCAGCCATGTCGGATCCGGTCGATATATGGCACCGATCACACCAGAGTAGCACCGAGTAGTCAAAGAGAGAAATAGCCAAGTAAACAAATAGTGTCAATTCTACAGGCACCATCGACCTCTCTAAATTTAATCGAATTTTTCAATTTTAAAGGTAGCATACTATCTATTCGTAATCAAAATCTCACTATTAAACCGGTAACATTAATTCTCAGAAAGGTAACGAAAATAATACATTATTGTCAATGCACAAGATCCACGAAAGACACTATGAGACTCTTAAATAGAAAAAGAAACATATAAATCCTGTACGAAATCGGACATTACAATAGGTTCAATGAAAACAGATTCAGAAATTACACGCCTTTTTGTGATTTCTGAGTTTATTCTTGTGATTGAAATGATAAAAAGAAGATACTATTTTATATCCAGGAGTGTAGGACAAGGAAATTTCATCCTCGGGAGCCTCAACTCAAATTTGTGCAAAAATCTCGGCAAGCCATAAATGGCATTCGTCATGATGTCTCCTTTCAAATCCTGCGATGAATGCAGATCATCAAAGATCCAAGACACAGAGGGCGTGTCAGGTGTCAGGTAAAGAAATACAAGATCCTGGAGCAGGTAAATAAATCTGACGGATACATCAATATTTTGAAAAGATTTCAGAGCAGAATAACGTATAAAGAAGCATCAGGTCACAAGTAGAGGTCTTGAAGCTGTTTCGATGGTGAGGTAATTTTGGTTTCCGTGTGATATAACACTGGAACAATATAGGTAAAACAGTACCAAAAGGTCAGCGTACAATTAACATTAAATTTCAAATTAGATACGAAAATAATATGATTGGTATTTAAGAGACATCAAATAATTAAAAAAACCCACATAATTAAAAAACCGTCTGGAGCTTGTATAACCTATATCACCTAAGGTTTCATAGTGTTTTATGGTATGTTTTGTTGTTATCATAGAGATTTCATACTTTGAAATGGTCGCCGAGAAATGTATCTGACGTGCCCAGGAGCTGTATGGTGGATAAATGTACTTGCCAGGACAACTTGGCCCACTCCGAGCCTCAATCGCATTACTCGTCAATCATGGTGTCTATACCTTTTCTAGATTAGGAATCCTGAGGCTTATATTCAATGTAGAATTATATCTCTTTAGGGAATAGCAATATAGTTATTAGACACACGCACGTTCCATATGATCGAGACATTATTCAGACACAGTGCATGCTGGGATAACGCTCATACAGCTTGCCTTTCACCAAATAGTCCGGGGTTCGACTCCCAAAGAGTGATTAATATAGGTTAAAAACAATCTTACTCCATAATTATTGCAAGATAAATCTAGTTAACATTGTACAATGGATATAATGAACCTCCCCTTTTGTGTCAACAGGACTTTAGACCGATTTTGATTTCTTCCTTTTTAGTCCCTAGTATTCTAGTGTCCATGATTACGTAAAAACAACAGAGTTTTTATCGTCAATCTCATTAAATGTTTCTACTCCCAGCTGAATCTTTGTCGTCATGAGATGTGTTTAAGTAGCCCTGGTTTTTCGTGAGAAACATTTAAGTCACCGTAAAAAGCGAATTCCAATATCCGTGATTTAGTACTCACCCCCTGAATCTTTGTTGTCGCACCATTTGAGGTTCCTGGCCTTGACCACGACTACGGTAAGACGTTGAGCAGTGGGGAGATAACTCAGGGAAAACATGATGTCACCAAACTCGGTAGGTTTCTATACAATACAAAAATAAAATAAAAATACCTGATTATGATAAATTATGCTATTTTTATTATTGCTAGCCAACACATCAGTCGATATAGTTTGTTTCGTCATTATTTTTTTTGATATGCATTTCACTGATATATTTTATATAATCTATAATAATTCGATTGTCCTATATCTGTGTTATACGGATTTGTGATGGATTTAATAGCAATTTGCTATTCAATTTGTATTTGCTATCGTAACACTGTCGTCTGACTATTATGCCTTTTGCACTGAAATGTATCTAATGTTGGTTTTGATTTACATGTATCAATGTTAGGACAGTAAAAACAGAACTCTGTATTTAATTCTGAGTCCTAAATTTATGGAACTCAATTGGATACAGTATCTTCTACTTAATCATTACTGTACAATTGTAAGTTTTACAACGGTCCCGGGCAATAGTTATTGCAGCTTGTATTTACTGTACATTTGTATGAAATTGTAAATGACATGTTTTTTTTGTGCAATTTTTGTCGCCTAACTACCACGAGTGAAGATTACGCAGGGACAATAGACCGCCATATTAAAAAAAACGTTTTGTAAAAAAACCACCACAACGATATACCAAAGCGTCAACAAAAAGTCATCCAAAAGTCAAAGATACACTTTTCACTCATGTTGTTATAAAATCCCTTTGTAGAATCTAACAAAAATAACAAACAGTAAACAGTCTACGATGTTGTCACCTCATACCGATTTAGAAGGGATAAGTTCAAAGCCAGACAGGAAGCTTTGTAATCAAAGGTGATTGATTACCGGAAGGCCGATTGCGAAGTGATTACAATGACGTCATAATTAAGTGACTTGTATCCGATTACCGGCGGAGCAATCTGTCTGATTAGTAGAGACACAGTTGACAATAGTAAGGCTGGAACATTTCATACGCCTACACACCGACACGCGTACACAGGAGCTGTCATACTGTCTCATCAGATCTAGCACCTCACACAAAGTGTACGCATTTATATATATATAATAAAGAAAAGATTGATGCCAGAAAACTGTGGCAAGCAAGCATGAACCTTCGTTCGAAGTGTGAACTGAAATCTTTACGCATTCCTATACAATTTATTGTCATTGTGCTGCAGCATAATCCATATCACCACAGTGATATTTTCTAACTCTGTTCTGTTCAGTGCAAGTCATCGTCTGAGAGTAACATCAACAATGTAGGTTAACCTACAATTTTAGAACATCGCAAAAATATCTATTCAAAATCACGAGAAAATGCAGAATGTAACTTGTATGAAAAATAACTATGATACAATAACTATAATGTTCCTTAAGTACGATGATCGCACTGATAGTACTAACTATGTTTACACGTTTTAGCGTATAACATTATTATTAAACACTTACACATTCATGGTTTCCTGTCAATAGTATCTCATTTATGTCCCACATCGATGTGATGTCTAATAATGAGTTTAATTCTGCCATAGATTTGAGCCACAACGTAAATTGAACCAAGCTCTGCTGATATAGCTTAAACCATATTTACCCTAGCAGAGTTAGTGTTAGGAAGTGACTAGCATTTTACCAGAGTGACATTATTTAATGTCGAAGAGAACAGAAACTTAACACACACACATTATTTATATAGTAGATAATAACGAAACAATCTCTTGGGGATTTTTTTTGAATCAAGCAGTAGTTGAATTAGCTGATTTCGTACCTCGTCAATGTCTCGGAGATTAAGCCACATTTTGATGGGAATGCGGAGGTCTATGTCACCGACCCTGATTTCCGACTCGCCAATGACCTTGTGACGAGCGTACTTGTCTACAGAGAAAACTTGGAAGAGAATGGTTCGACTGTCCAGGTCCTCGGGCTCCACTCCAAACAGGAACCTCTCCTTAAACACGGGATCTGTCGAGTTCTTCTGTATCTGTTGACATTAAAATATATATAGAAATGTATCGGGCTAAATCTCGTTATCTTGAAATAGGTTTAACCATGGCAGAATTTCGAGATATAAATTAGTATTTGACACATCCATGGTATAATATTTAGCAACATGATCAAATCATGAAATCCTTATACCGGGATATTCAGTTCATGTTCGAAGAAACATTGTTGATCTGCATTTGGATAATTCGGATTTTGTTACATCAGTTGGGAAAAGTAATTGGAAATGGTTTAATTGGGTCTTTTACAAGTTAAAGGAATTTGCGAAGACCAAGAAATTGAAGCTCAGCTGTTCATCTCATTCTTTCTCCACCGAGAAAGATTTTGTTACTATGGTCAAATGAACACTAGATACCTATATGACCGTTAGAAACATCAACGATTCCCACTTGAAGAACACACGATATCATATAAATATTACTCTCTACTGATAACAAAATGATAGCTTATTACATTTCTCTTTCGATTGTTAACTAAAAGTTAAGTTCTTCTTCTAAATTTAAAGATAGCGTTGCGTATTTCAAAAAGAAATCTAATAGAATCGTTACATTGGAATTTCCAAAGCTGTTATGAAAAATCACTTGTGTCAAAATACCTGAAATTTCCATGACAAACAAATGATGTGAACTATCATCAGGGTACTACGTGGTATGAATAAATGAATGGTCATTATTCTATTCTATTTTGCTAAGTTTCACCTTAACGACGAAGGCAAAATAAGGTGTTGTCGGTTTTATCAGCAACATGATCACAATCATCGTTCATTCACTAAAATACCAGTGGTAACCTTTCTAAATATTGCTGGACTTTAAGTCATGTAGGATCTACGCTACTGCATGCAGATAAAAACGATTTTTGATAGATGGAAATCAATTTGCTTATTGCATGTAAACGGTTGAGTTACAATGGTTAATTTCTTCCTCACATGAACACGAAAACAATCAAAAACATATCTATCAAAACTTCATGTCACCAAACTATGTTTTAGTAAGTAATTACATTTCAACATGCAAAGAATACATTTACTTCCAAACACATTAATTTCAACGTTTCGTAAAGAACGACTTTGAAATTATTTGTATTACGTCAATGTGATGGTGCACGTTAGACTGTATCTATTCGGATCAGGTAACAGCTGACCAATTGCAGGCATCACTATTTCTGACGAGGTCACGTGATGTTTTGGCACAGTCATATACCAATTCCATTCGCAAATCAATCACTGTCATTAATGAATGTTGGAGGTATCCAATTTACATGAAATGAACATCAGAAACGCATTAAATGTTCATCATAAAATCATGACCATGTTGTCAGTGGGCTGAGGAATTCGCTAGGAATACCCTTCGAAGATACAGTATCTTGTGCATGTATTTAATTTAATCAGGTCCCTGCAAGAGCAGACCACATGTCAATATCGACATGCTTTGTGGAAACTCAAAATGCCATACACCACTTTCAGGAAAATGGAGCAAAACAAACACGATTGTGAGAGAAAAGCTGTGTTAATGAATTAAATAAACGAGGTTTTTATTGTGTTACCATACATAGAACTAAATCATAAAACCGTATATAAAAGGAATTCCCGGAAATTGTAGTCGATCAGCAGTATTGATCACTACCGTCGTGGTAAGACACCCTTTAATCGCTATCCGCCAACATTGGGATATTTAACCGAGATATGAAGGATTGCGATAGAAATGTTTACAACTGTTTTCACTCAGTTTCTCTTCCCCTAGTGCGCCTGAAGCCTTCCAGACAGTTTGATTCATAACAATATATGTTTTATTAAGTTGAAAAAATCGTTAATTTGCAATTCATCAGCAATCTTCAAATTGTAAAATATATGATGATGTAGGCAGTACGAATCACCATGGGCTAACTGCACCTGCTTTGAGATGAAATCAAATTAATAAATGCCTTATTAACATCATCTATAGTATATTTCGGTCAGAAGTCATTTTAAATCTCCGTTCACCTAATGTAGGTTCAACAAACTTAGTAAGCAACATAAAAAACAAGAAAACGTTACGATTTGGACTGGCACTATAATAAGATATTTAATTAGGAGAAAGTTTCAGCATATAAACGAAAAAAAAAGTTGGAGGGATGATATGTAAGAGGTCGACAAATGTCAACAGAAACCATCTACATGTATACGTAGTATATCCTATGCGTAGTATGGTAAACCATAACCATATATGGTCAGTGTTTGTAAATTTGAGACATTGAGAGCGACTAAGGAATGGATTTTCTCATTTGGGATTTTCCTCTTATAAAAAAGATTTTCCTCTTATTAAAAAGTGTTTTCGTGTAACGGGACATCGGTGTGTAGAGGTGAATCACCTCTGATCCTTTATAATGGTAGCACATAGGGAAATGGCTCGTCGTAAAAACTCGTTTTAAACCACAAAAAACATGAGAGAACACCATACTAAGTAATGTTTATATGGAGAAACTGATAATCCCGCCGGATCTTGGCTTAAATCATATTAATCCAGCTGTTCGTATCTGGATTTTAACCACGAGCTCGCGACAAAAAGAAGAGATGTTTTAAATTAGTTATTTGATTTCAACTGGTTTGATTCAGGCTTTCCTTTCATAACATTTTATTGATAGCACATGTTACGTAGAATTTGGTCAGATATTATATGCTGTATAGCCTTCTCCAACATTTCAATAGGAACCTCATAAACGCTATCGGTAACACTGATTGAATACCTTTGTTTGTAGCTTGGTATCTGTATCTGGCTGGAGAATTCCCCGGATGTAGGTGTCCAGTGTCCCTGAGTACTGGTTAGGGGCCAGGTCACGTGCTTGTATGATACTGACCACGAGCTCCGATACCTCTCTGTTAAATACAAATGTCATACATAGATTTATTTAACTACCAACACTTCCATCATATTATACATTTACATCATATAATCAGTAGTTTTTATCTTCTCTGTTTTATATATACCTTTTGTTTTAACAGCACAATTAGAAAGGTAAAATAAATGACTTATACACAGTGAAACTTAACCATTATAGTAATTGTATCAACTTTTCCTGTCCAGTTAAAGATACAAAAAATATCAAGTATATATATAATAAATATAATAGATCCTACCACACAGAGTATTCAAATACATCGCTTGTCTTGGAAAGCATAATAAATAATTTAATGAATATTCTATTCAGTTGCATTATTGGCAGTTTCACGTAACGGCTTATCACCTTGTGAAAATTAAGCGAAAGTAAAGCACATCCGTCGACGCCATGAATGACCATCTGACGTTATGAATTGTTTTTACAGTCCAATGAGAGTTTTCGTTCTTCACATTTGTATCATGTATTCATACATTGTGATTTGTGGTATGATTGAGTTTTTAAGACTTATGAGACGGAACATATCGTTACAAATAAAATGAAAGTATAAGCAAATTATATTTTACTCACAGAACAAAATTTCTATGAATGACATTATTCTGTAGATGAAACACATCCTCATTGCTCCTGTAATGTGTTTCTATACAATAAAGAATTTTATATAAATTACACTAGCCAAAGGGCTTTTTGTTTTAAAATATTAGTTATATCCTATAATATTTCTATTTTGTTTTCATGTAATGTAAGTGTTTGGTGTTTTTCTGTGTCTCGATAAGGGAGCGTATTGCTCAGCAAATTTGACAACCTATATTGTCTACTCTGTCGGAATAACTTCCTTGCCCCACATACCAATTACAAGTAATTCATATCCAACAAACATTCCTTTGGAAGGATCAGTTTTATATGGGAATTTACCGTTAATATTGCTTCTTTGACCCTTATGTATATAAATTATAATATACATATATTATCTTATGTATACATATATTATAATACGTATAATATATATAGATAATATATCAGTGTATCCATTACAAAAATATTACAAAGTTGTTTGATCTAATTTCACTTTGGATATTTCACATACTTAGATATTGTGTCAGTCTTGCCTTTGAAATTTTGTATAATTTGTTTCTGGTTACCGTCCTCTATGAAATCTGACACATTATCTTGTGACATTTGTACCAAGTGACCCAGACAGACGCAGCAACATCGCCTGGCTGAATGCCATAATGGGTAGGGAACAGAATTGTTTCTTGAAGGAAAACCCAGCCATTAAAATACTCCTATATCGCTATTTCGAGATGATGTTTAATTGAGCGAAATATATAGGCGCGTATAGTCCACTCCTTCGAAATAATCTGCTCTGATGCAGTACAATCATGTGTAACAATATGACTCTAGGCCAAGAGGATGGGACTTGATGTCATCATCGCGTTCCTCATATACCCTGTGGCATGGTTTGGCATACCAGTCAATTCATCACCTTGACCCTTTTATGTGATCATCATGTGCTGATGTGTTTAACTCACGTTACATAGAGTTGGAGATTATCTTCGTCATGAATTTTACAGATGATCATCAATGGGGCAGCGAACGACAACACTGTTATTACATTCAGAGTTTAAGGCTGTAAACTATTTACTTTAACGAATTGATGAATGACTGTGGACATTAAGGATGCACCAGTAAAAGTTTCATAAAGTAATGTATCTCAATACAAACTATATGTGCCTCGTTATCTTGGAACAATTGGCATCCTAATAGATTAGTCCTTTACATTGTTGTTATCGAACGAAATCCGAATTAGTTTGACCTGGAAAATTAGTTGTTGTTATTAATGTTTTAGTTGATGTTTTGGATACTATTATACCCATGTTAACGTAAATTCCCTGCAATGATAAAAAAATAAGAACATTGCTATTGATTTAAATTTGCTTAAAACATTTTTCTTTCACGTGATATTCATTAACGAAAGATTGACGTACGATAGTGTGATATGAAGTAGTATTTCAGCAAAACACATTTTTTCACTTGATATTCATTAACAAAAGATTGACGCACGATATAATGATTTGCAGTGTCACTTTTCTAACTGCATTTAAGATGCAAGGTGAGTTGTCTTTCATTATGTGGTCAAATTGTTTGTCAAATATAGGTGCGGTGTAAATATGGTGTCATTTAATCAGCCTAAATGCGCGTGCTAAATGTTATTGTAACAAATGGAGCAGATAACATGATAAAGCTAGAAGACCAACCTGTCGTATTCTAATGCAAATTCCAGTTGTCCAATCTTCGGCATATCCGGTTGCATTTCCAGTACCGAGGAGTCTGAAGCTACGCTGTCACATGACTCTGCTCTGCGTATTGTGTGAGGAATCTCTACCTCAGAGGCTGTAATAGCAAGGCAGTCAACGTTACATGAAAGACAGCGGTGACATATGTGACCGCAGAACAAATGCAAAAAACTATTATTGTAGACGGTATCTAACAGGTATATAAAATACGGAATAACTCGAAAGGGTTCATAATCAATATGAAAATGAAAAAATTCATCTTGTTTTCTAGACCAACAGTATGGAAACATATCACTTTCAACCTGTTGCAGTCCCTAAACCTAACCTTCGGAACGGGAAACCGCTCTGTATCATTAATTTTATTGCTTCTATTTGATGTTTCCTCAAACGTTAGGGTAATGAGAAACTAAAGTAAAAACGAAACAGTAAACACCGTTTGTTTAAAAGTTTCAGTATTAAGATAAGACATACAGTATGTTTGTACATATTACTAATTTATAATTGTACTTACTGAATTTATGTAATGAATACACTTTAAAATTGAAGGTAACCTCAAACTACTACACGCAGACGAGGAAAGCGATACCAAACACAAACCAGGGGAGACACTATAACATTCCTTGCACATATAAACTAAGAACTTGAACTAAGGCCAATCACTTACCGACGGACACAGGACTACTGCGCGCACTTTCTTCTTGTCGCGGAGGTGAATAACTGCGAGGTGGGGAGTACGTTGCGGTCTGTGCGTAGTTTGGATCAGACTGGATGGTATCGTACTGTACAAACTTTCCACTGGTGTCCAGGACAAAGTCAGACTCGGAATTGACCTGTACAGCAAGTGAGAAAAAAGGCTGACATGAATATGTTAACAATAATATTTACTAGGGAGGTGCTTGTCAGCACATATTTTGCCTTGCGTAACATAATACTTAATTGCAGTATATAGTTATATTTTAATGACAATATATATATAGTTGTTTTTTGACATTTAACAGATTAACATTTAACGATGACAACATTATCTCAAACGTGGGTATAGGAATTCAGTTGTGTGTAATGATCGGAAGCTATTAGGCGTTTGGGTTGGTATTTCGTTATCGTATTACATGCTTGAATAAAATAATTGTAAAATCCACTTTTCTTGACAAACCGTGCTGCTATGAATAATCTAAAAACGAGTTTCATATATTTAATCAATTGATACGTGTTGCTAAATATCCCCTTTCAGCAATATATAACTGAGATTTTATTCTAAGCGTTGTACATGAACACTTTCTGTAATGATGATAGCGTTCAGTAAAATAATTAAATGGGGGTAATATCACATATGATATTGTATTCTGCCACTATAGGTATATATAACAGAACAATATAATGTACGATAACTCTTCGAGGCAGAAATTACGTTTGACATTTAGTAACAAAAATAGAACCAGAAAGGGCATTTTACTAATATGGCTTCATAATCCTTCAAATGTGTGACACGTTATAAACACTGATAAACAACTGATCATTGAGCTTTGATTGTACTTTAAGGTGAATAACATCTGTTTGGTTAGTGACATTGGATTACGGTTAATGACATTTGATTATGGCAAATGACATCTGAGATGTGGTAAGTGGCATCTGTAAAAATGAAAGTATAGATCGTCAGATCTACAATGGTTAAATTATTACCGGCCCCACACATTTAGTTTTGTTTGATGTATTAGTTCCAATTTGAGGGTTATGCAACTGATACTGCCAGAAACAAGGAACCAATTTTATTGGATTATTTGAAACAGACACATATTCTTTCAAGGTAAAAAGTATATAAGAAGTGAAATAAAAAAGGGAATATATACCACATCTTCAACACGCAAAACAATAGAACAACAGATCTAAAGGATGATACAGGAAAACACGAGAAACAGCAGGAACACATATCAAATGCCGTTGAAACCATGTGCTCTGAAAGGATACACTTTCGGCGCCCATCAAATCAAGATGTGTTTTCCCTATAAAATAATCCATATCGACTACCGGAGGGACTAAACATGACTCTGATGTAATGCAAATCGACCTCGGAATCACTTGTCACCCATTGATGACATGAATAAATGTTTGCGTATTGAACTGTTTGTGACCGACTGTCTTTCCGGAATTTCAGGGCGGACATAGTGATGGATGTTGATGTTTAGCAGGCACCGTTTAGCTCTCTGGGCACATCCTGGATTGTATGGTGAAGTTAATGTTATATTGTCAATTCCTGTTGTGTTGTGTTAGAACTAATTATTAGTTGTAGTAGTTATATAGTTAAGCTATCTTCTTTCAAAGACTGAACAGTTCCCCATTTGTAAAGTCAAAGTATGTGTACGATTCTGTATTTTTATGCTGCCTGTTCCAAAAATACGCATAGTTTCGACTGTGCCACGTTCTTGTGTCAAAGATGGTAATGTCTAGGAATGGAGTTGGCCGGCTGTAGGGTATGAATGTCAATGCTATAATAAGTTTGCTTAAACTATGTAAGTTCAGCATATTGCATTTTCGGCATTGACTTTCATTGATTACAGGCTGGTTAGGCTTTGAGTTTCTAGAGGTCCTTTTGGAAAATGATGTGTTTTCTGAAGCTCCATTAAATGTCCAGGAGTGAAGCTATACATGTAATTCATTACTATACTAGCATCAGTTTTGTGAACTCAAATCATTATTGTTGCAGAAGTTTTCACAATCGCTGGTTAGGAAGACGATGTTTCTCCTTCCCGGGTGATACGCCCAGCCTGTCCTGCTTTTGCCATTTGCTATATCGCTAGAACAATGCAGTGTTATGGAAGTTATTCATTCCTTGATGGTATTGTTATTTCCGACTTCGCTAAACGAAAGGCTCTCTAAAATCACGTTGATGGTGTCTATAGTTTTCCTATTTGTTGTGTTATATTGCTACTTTATTATTGCTGGTTTTCTTCTCGATCTGTCTTGACATTTTGCCAGGCCAGTTTGTTTGTAATATTGAAAGACTTTCCTACTCCCACGATGTTGGCTTTTGTTGATTGGCAACATACGTGTGTGTAATAAGGTACCGATAGGCTCTTGGTCGGAGGCATGGTCGTCTAGTGGTAGGACGCTGAGGTCGTGACCGAAGGGTTGCGGGTTCGATTCACGCAACGGCACGGCACTGTGTTGTATCTTTGAGCAAGATGCTTTACTCCGCTTGTTCCAGTCTACTCAGCTGTAAATGAGTACGTGGTTGGACAGTGCTAGAATTGTAGAATGCTAGCTATGAGCGCCGAAATGGCAGCACCGACTGTATACTCCCCGGGGTGTTGAGAAATATATTGGCTGGTTGCAAAGGCCCTATAACCACGGATAATAATTTGTGAACGACCAACGAAGAAGGTTGTGATAAAGCGGTATATATGAACGTCGAATTATTATTATTAATGTTATTATATACCTTGCCAAGCCAAGTATGCCCTGCTCATTTTTTGTTAGGTATGGCTAGATGGTGTCTACAAGTGACTGCTGAGTGACACAATTTCGGAAACCAAGTTTCACAGACTGACAGGGCCAGTAAACGTCTGAATAATTGATGACGATATCAACAACAGGAATAGCTTGTCGGGGTTTAAGTGTTTCAAATATCATAGAACGAAATGTTTCGAGTGATATGCAAAAATTGCCTATGGATTTGTCAATGTTTTTGACAGTTTGAATTGTTTTATTTATTTCGTAGTCCCTTTCGCCTCGTGAGTTCTCCCCAAAGACTATATTTACTTTACAAGATTGTAAACCTTTCCAAGAGAGTGCTTTTGTCGTCTCTGTTTCTGCTATAGCCAACAGGGAAGGCTTCATTGGTTTCCAAATTATCAGGAATTTGACTTTGTAAGGCTTCGCGTCCGAGGAGATTGTTTGTCATTCCTGGGGAGACCGTATAGAGTACTCTGTCAAACTCTGTTTTGATGACGCAATTGTTGACCAACTTGATGATATGGTATGACAAGTGTAAGATAAACTGAAAAAAGGGATCATTTAGAGTCTCAGATCGATTATGAAGTTGATGGAGCAATCACAGATTGGCGCGAGCACCGGAGTTCGCAGCTGCTGAAGTGAACGTTTTATAGTTCATACTGTAAAACTGCCAGCATTCTCAGACGACATGCCACTAAATTACAGGACCAGGTGACGCCCAGCCAGGGGCAGGATCTAAGTGATTATCTATGCTTATCTTCTGTATGACATATAGATTGAATCCAAATTTTAATACATGTTTTTATCTTCTAGATGACCATTTTCATCACGTCAGACACGTTACATGGTCAACTTATCAAACAAAATGTGAGCAGGGAAATACCATTGAAAGGGAAGGAGCATTGAAAGACGTTAGCCGAATTGCTGCACGATAGAACTCTGGGGTAGTGTCACTAGACTAGCACAAAAAAATAAAAAAAATAAAACTCACTATCGATAGAAAATGCTACAGAAACGAAGTAGACATCAAAATGCTGTATTTGTAGGGGGTCAATGGCATTATAACAATCACACCGCAGATGAATTAATGCGTTGAGCTCAAACCCATTTTTAGCATAATACTGTAATCATATTGACATAATCAATTGGAATTTCAAAAGCTACGTTCCAGGTTTTATTAGTGTGTAACAGGAAAGAGAATAGTGTGCTTTCACCGGGGATCGAACCCTCGATCTCCAGGTTCCTAGTCGGACGCTCTACCACGGAGCTAACGGGAAATTATACTAGTTTATACTTGTGAAGATAGATCAATAGCTGAAATAAAACCATCGCTACATTTGAACATTAACATGCATACAGCTAAAGAACGAAACTGTCCATACCGAGGCTTTTCAAGCATTTCATGTACACTGATTGCATTCATTTGAACCATTAAAATGTAGCTATAGTTACGTGATAAAATCTAAAATAAATATTAGATAGAATACTAGTTACCAACTACTCTGCTAATAAAGTATTGATTCACCACTATATAAGCAACAGATGCTTGCAGCAGTCTCATATTATACAATACATTTATATTTGTTTGAAGGACGTTAACAAGACCTAAAAAGTGACATGTATGTGTAATGTAAAACAGCAAACAAACAAAAAATAGATTACTCTGTAGAAAAGGTCGATAAATAACACCCCACTGGCGACACAAGATCAACAACTTCGATCAATACATAATATTTACCAATACGATAAAAAAAACATTGTGCTGTCTCCATTACGTTTTGCAAATCTGAGAAGTGAATAAATGGGAAATCTTAGAACATTTCTTAGTATCGTGCTAAAATATGGTACATCGTATCAACGAACGAACATGATAATTATAGATACAAGAAATGTTGGTCGTGCTGAAACATTGATATAACTGCAAGAAAAACATGCACTTTCAGGAGAGATCCTCACTTCCGTGGCATCACGTTTGACACTTTTCCCAACCTTTGATACAAATCATTAACTGCATTCCGTTTTGCATGGCAGTTGTATGTGTTGATAAGCGATATGCATGCAAAATTGAAAGTGAAAAAGCAGACTTGGGGACATTAGTATGCGTACAGCCTAGGCGTGCAATCACGAATAAGGTCATTTCAATTAGTGTTTTTGTCGTGTATCTAACTCTCGTCCATGGGCGCGTGTATCAGACTGAAAGGTTATCTCGGAAGCAGACCCAAGACCCCAGGGACTAATCCTAGCTGGCAAAGCTTGCATAGCAAGACGATATCGTGAGATGTTGTTTGCAAGGAATCCTTTTGACCCTTGATTATTTCTTATACCAAGGACACCTCCATAATGTCAAAGTTGAACTCTCAATCTACACAGATTGGGAGGTCCAAATATCACAAAGTCTTGAAAACGTTTGACTAAGACACGGTAATTAGAGTTGGACTTTCTGGAATGGAAATTCGTGTCAATGGAGAGAATGGTCTCAAATGGTTTCGTTGACACGAAGTTTAGATAGCAGAGAGTGCTCAGACATGTTGACTACTTTTGTATAACGGTATGACGGGCATCGTACGCAGCAGTTTGTATTGTTCGTCTTGCAGTAATTGGAGATGGCCAAGATTAAGTTACACGCATCCTATCAACACTTGCAAAACGCACGGTGGTTGTATAATAACATACCTTGATGATATCACACAGGAAGGTAAAAATAGACAAGTCAACACTGTTTTGCGAAAACTGCTTGTGGTTGCTATTTTTCATTTCCCATAGTTGCTTTCCTCTTAACTGATCATTCAGAAATTTGAGAAAGGTTTTTCTTTCTTTAAAGAAAATTGAAGCTAAGATGTTCTCATCTTCATAAGGGATATAGTGGCAAATACTTTCACGCGACATTACCGGCTGTAGCTTAAAAATGCTTCTCATGTTTATTTTGGAGGGTAATTGTATCCCTTCACACAAATATGGATATGGGGAAATGCCAGGTACTAGCCATCTGATTTCGCATCAAACCCATTTAATGTAAAAACACCAACACCCACATTTTAAAAGAAAAATAGAATTATTTTTCCAGATTTGTGTAAAATAACGCTGACTTGTTCAAATCACACCTATGAGCTAAACGCGATCGTTGTTGAACCATTAGGTGAATCTGTAATATATTATGCAGCTTTCCCTTAAATGTTCATACCAAACATGTTGGTTTCGTTTAAAATAGATTTACCAATTGAATTCAACAATCCAATATATATCAGCTTCTTATCCAAAATATAATCAGTTTTCATGCTTGCATTTTGGCGCGGAAATTTATGATCTCATTTGGGATTGAGTAATGGTTGGGTAACTGCTTCATCACACATGGCCGCTGATTTGGAGCACACGTCAATTTAATAAATTGGAACTACAACATCACATCACGTAATGCCAACGCTATGTTCGAAAACAAAAGGAATTGTTTAAATCCGTGCACATTGCTCTGCATTTGCTATCGATCTTAGTGCATGTCAATTTGCGTCGTCAGGCAATATATCATTTGTAATGCAAAGCCGCCAACAACACTCAGTTATGATGCCGCCCGTAACGCTTTACTTCAGACGTGGTGTGATGGCATCCGTGATTATCAAATCAAGTTAACTAGTTTACTAGTCGAGTTAAATGAAACATGCATCGTCTTTTGAAGCTATGAAATTATTAAAAGCAGTTACTGTACGAGATTAAGATGAAACTGTCATAGACTTTGCTTAACACTCATGGTCGTTGTATGAAGTTGTATTGTCTTTTTAAGTCAAATTCCGACGTCACAGAACTCAGAACCATTTTTTAACATTTCCTGATCAAACGTTAGAGCAGAGGCCTTCAATCAGTTTGAAACCTTACCAGTTAGCAGGAACCTCAAAGGAATCACAGCCTTTAAATTAGATTAGTAAAGATTTTGATCAACATGAATTAAGGATGCTTCTTCCAAAAATTAGTTAAAACCTTGGTAGTAGTTTTGGAGACGATATTACTTAAAGCAAATCAGCCTATTCTCAGTCCCTATAATTTTGGATAATTTTGGATATATAATTGAATAAATCCATATCATAAACGAGTATTCTTGCTTATAAGAAATAATCTTGAATTCCTATGAATGCAAATTTTATTTCAGTATGTCAATGAATATTTCCATAACATAAACGAGTCTTTCTGTTTAATGCATGTAGAAGTACTATCGAATTCAAAATGCAAATTCTATTTCAGGTTATACCTATAAGACACCTTATGAAATATCAATAGTTATGAACACATATACAGTTATAGTAGTACGTACCATGTATCCGTTGTATTGCTCATGCTGTGTCAATACGGCTTTTTCTTCTCCAGAGGCAAAACAGGATGTGAAGTGGTATATCCCAAAAAGACGGATCAGAATGGCAATCACCACCGCCGCCACCATACATATTCCAAGAACAAGGAGGGCTATCCCTACGTCACTCATTTCTCCATGAAAACGAAAATGTCGGGATGATGATGTTTGCTGGAATTTTTAACGAAAACGCGGGAGATAACTTGTCCTGTAAAGTTTGTCTTCCTCATCCGGGTCCGTGATGGGTCATGGTGGAACCTGAAGAAACAAAAATGAAATAAATAAGTTACAACTATAATGCTATTACCACACTTCTAACACAATTACAAGACTAATTTGCTTCGCTGATGCATTATTCAATCAGTAATGTAACCCCAGCACTAAATGTTTGTACCTTTTCTGTTTGAAATGTCGTAGCTCATTTCTGAACAAACATATATAAAGTCATAACAGTTTTACAATCGGTAAAACCAGGATATTATCTGACACTGCAATATTTATGGCTTCTAAGCAACATTTAAAAAGTTCACATCTGAAATGTGAGAATCTGTACATGTGAAAAACAATTTCATCTTCGGAAGATAATAAGGAGAAATCAATACTGAATTTCAAAGTTAATTAATGTTTTAATCTACCTCGCGGGAGCAAACCTTCTATTAAAGTTTCACGGTATATCGATGACACGGTCCTATGATGGGGTGACGTTGATTGCCACAGCAGACCAAACATAAAAAAGTGCATGTTAAATTAATGAGAAAAGAATCATGCATTATCGATGGGAAGCACTCTGACAACTTTAATATATTTGACTATCTACCGGCTAGTAGGTCACATAGAACGAGACTGCTTACAACAAACCAGGTCGTCGTAGAACATGAAATGTATAGCTCGTCAAAGTTAACTCTTTTGGCGTTCGTACACCTAGTATCAATAATGGTCATATATCACATATTATCTGTAACATGTAAACTGTAAAATCATCAGATATACATCATAGCAAGTATATGACATGGTCAAGACGATACAGAATATGATTATTGCCAATAAAGCATATGGTTAGGGCTAGGAATATGATTTTTTAGACTGTTACAAAACAGATTATCATCAGAACAATGTAGAACATGATTAAATTAAAAGAATATTGTCTTTGTAGAGCAGAATATGGTCAGGACAGTGTAGATCATGATTGGGTACTATATAGAACATTGTCACGGCTGTACAGAATATGTTCACGACAGTATAGACTATGATTAGGACTATATAGAACATTGTCACGGCTGTACAGAATATGTTCACAACAGTATAGACTATGATTTGGACTATATAGAACATTGCAAAGGCTGTACAGAATATGTTTACAACAGTATAGACTATGATTGGGACTATATAGAACATTGTCACGGCTGTACAGAATATGTTTACAACAGTATAGATTATGATTGGGATTATATAGAACATTGTCACGGCTGTACAGAATATGTTCACGGCAGTATAGACTATGATTGGAACTATATAGAACATTGTCACGGCTGTACAGAATTTGTTCACGGCAGTATAGACTATGATTGGGATTATCTAGAACATTGTCACGGCTGTACAGAATATGTTTACGACAGTATAGACCATGATTGGGACTATATAGAACATTATCACGGCTGTACAGAATATGTTTACAACAGTATAGACTATGATTGGGACTATATAGAACATTGTCACGGCTGTACAGAATATGTTCACGGCAGCATAGACTATGATTGGGACTAAAACGAACACTGTCACGGCTGTACAGAATATGTTTACGACAGTATAGATTATGATTGGGATTATCTAGAACATTGTCACGACTGTACAGAATATGTTCACGACAGTATAGACTATGATTGGGACTATAACGAACACTGTCACGGCTGTACAGAATATGTTCACAACAGTATAGACTTTGATTGGGACTATATAGAACATTGTCACGGCTGTACAGAATATGTTCACGACAGTATAAACTATGATTGGGACTATATAGAACATTGTCACGGCTGTACAGAATATGTTCACGGCAGTATAGACTATGATTAGGACTATATAGAACATTGTCACGGCTGTACAGAATTTGTTCACGGCAGCATAGACTATGATTGGGACTATATAGAACATTGTCACGGCTGTACAGAATATGTTCACGGCAGCATAGACTATGATTGGGACTATAACGAACACTGTCACGGCTGTACAGAATATGTTTACGACAGTATAGACTATGATTGGGATTATCTAGAACATTGTCACGACCGTACAGAATATGTTCACGACAGTATAGACTATGATTGGGACTATATAGAACACTGTCACGGCTGTACAGAATATGTTCACGACAGCATAGACTATGATTGGGACTATATAGAACATTGTCACGGCTGTACAGAATATGTCCACGACAGTATAGACTATGATTGGGACTATATAGAGCATTGTAACGGTATGACATATTATTATCACGACAATATAGAATATGATTTAGAAATATAGAACATAGTCACTATAGTACAGAATATGATCTCGACAATAAAGAGTATGACTTGGATTATATAGAACATTATCATGGTATTACATTGTATTATCAAGACAATATGTATTATGATTGAGACAATATAGGACACTGGCATGGTAATACAGAATATTATCACGACAACACAGAAACACCCAGTACAACCAAACAGAATAAAATAACAAATAGATTTCTACACTTTACAATAAGAAATTTCGTCAGACCTAGTTAGCAATAGGGACTAATAAGGACATGAGCGTTTGTGTAAAAATGATCTAGATGCTTTTGTAAACCAAAATGTTTTTCAAATCGAAATAAATGCAAAAGGGTTGAAATTCATTTGATCATGTTTTACCTACAAAGTGTACTTGTACCGGGGGTGACTTTCCCTATGACGTGTTTGTTTAGTCAGACGTCAGCGGGTAGATGGTGTAACTAAAGTTAGCACAGACTCTTAATTCATAGGAGGCACGGTAGTCTAGTGGTAGGACGTCGAGCTCATGACCGAAGGGTTGCGGATTCGAGTAACGGCACGGCACTGTGTTGTATCTTTGAGCAAGATACTTTACTCCTCTTGTTCCAGTGTACTCAGCTGTAAATGAGTACGGGGTTGGGCAATGATAGAAATGTAGAAGATTGCTAGCTGTGAGCGCCGAAATGGCAGCACCGGCTGTATGCTCCCCTGGGAGTTGAGAACGATATTGGCTTGTTGCAAAGGCCCTATAACCGCGGATAATAATTTGTGAACCGCTTTGAGACGCCCTACGAACTAGGTTGTGATAAAGCGGTATATAAGAACCTTGAATTATCATTACTATAATTATTAATTAATTACACCCGTAAATGTACTTAAATAGGTTCATGGTTGTGCTTACCTAGTACTGGTCTGTCAGCATTACCAGTGCGGTTAATTTTGAACTATCACGCGGGCTATATAAACCACCTATCGATTCATACTGTATTAGAATAGATACTAGGATTGTCTTCGGCTTGTTTTACGATTTTTGTCATCAATCTTAATTAGGTTGTCCAATTACCGGCCCGGATCCTGCCGTGTTTGACACTTGGGTCTAATACCAGATGTCAGTCGGAATCTCAGCCGCACGACCAGACCGATAAGGTTGCCGTGCGAGTTTATTGATGAGGTCAGTATCGGAGGCTCAAACAGTGTGGGTCAAGTACTTCATACTTACCATGATGCCCTACAATCCTATTTAACAATTCCAATTAAATATCAATGGGTACATGTATATATTCCTGTTTCTTTATTGTCGGGATGTACGTCAATTACATCCGGCTATTTGCACTTTGGAGTATTCTGTTAAAAAAATATACAAACTAAGACTGCAGTCACCTGGCTATGCAAACGTCGAGGAATAGCTTATTAACTTGTAATCATGGAAACAGCGTAGCAATCGTTGATCGCTCTGTTGTGGTGAAATCGGTATTGCTGCAGCAACGTTGAGCGTCATATACGTTCATCAGTCTTTTTCATTAATAAAAATATCCGCATGTTTGACGATAGTTGTGACAATCTCTCCTGAATATGACATAAGAAAAATCTTTAGAACCTCACACTCATAAACAACACATCAGATCTCCGACTAGTTTCGACGGCTCACAACTGAACTAGCAATTTTAGAAATGTTGGTTAACAATTCAACGCTTATGAAAAAGAAACGAAATGTGGTTATAGTGACAAAGTACAAATGTCATTCAGTAGACAAAATATGACGTGAAATATTGATTTCAAACATTTGAGTATAAATGATGTATTATTCTTCATTTCTGATGCTACAGCTGAAGAGTTGAAACGGAGGCTCCCGTCTCCTGTAAGTAGACAGCCGGTCTAACATTTCTTCATCACAAGTGACCAAAACGTACTCACAACATTAACACATATATATATTTGAATTGCATATACATACGAAGTTATAACATTACTACCTATTACGTATATGTGTCATGTCTCATCAACTTCTATGCTTATTCTAAAATGATGCGAACCAGTTATTATAGTATCACTGAAGCCTTTATGAATTCACTCTGCTGTTGCCTGAGTATTGATGTATACCAATACTCTGTTGTACTTCTGAGAATTTTCTGTACCATTTACGCTTATTAATCACCTTGGTTTAAAGGATATGTTAACAGCTTCCTTTGACGACTGTGCACTAGTTAACCTTCGTTGACAATGTGTTAACCGTCGAGTTATAATTAGTAGGCCTATTGTCTGTGTCTAGTTAACCTTCGTTGACAATGTGTTAACCGTCGAGTTATAATTAGTAGGCCTATTGTCTGTGTCTAGTTAACCTTCGTTGACAATGTGTTAACCGTCGAGTTATGATTAGTAGGCCTATTGTCTGTGCCTAGTTAACCTCCGTTGACAATGTGTTAACCGTCGAGTTATAATTAGTAGGCCTATTGTCTGTGTCTAGTTTATTGCATCAGCTGCATCTAGTACTCGTGAACCAGTTCTGTTAAACTTGGTCCGGCTTTTCACCTTTTAATCAATATTCTGTTTCAGTAATGATGTCCAAATGAGTTTTAACCGGCGCTGATGATAATTAGTTTGTTTGAATGAGCGACAGGAACCTAGATGTCAGCACCGACATACACATGAAAGACCAAGCTATTTAAAATAATTCTACCACCGCTGGGCACGGAACCTGGGAGAAACAGCGTCTCCTTGTCTGCTTGTTTCTGTCGTTACAAGTATAGTCAGTCTTACATTCAAACATCCAATGCAGTTTTTAAATCGCTAGTACAACTGTGCATAATAAACAGTCTTTCCAGTTGGCTCGTAGGATTTGTGGTATTCAATATGACCACAACCACATGGACAGCTTATCTCGTGTGGATATAAAAATGGAACAGCGATGTTGTCACAATGCTGTTTTTCCATTTTCAAAGTTGACTGACCTTTACAATCTTTTTCTGTTTATTTACAATATTATAGTAGTGAAAGTGTACCTACGAGAGATGGAATCTAGCTTTGTATGCTACGGTAGTGGTCTATGTGACTAAGTAGTAACAGCACTGACTCATTCAGTGTCCGACACATGTCTGTATACATACAATCTCTGCGACAGTAGTACTGGTAACATCTTCTAACATTCCCCTTATATAATTATGTGTCACGTTCACGTATGTCTGCACTACATAAAAACAATGTCGTCACCAATGACTGGCAAAGAACTTTGATAATGAATGTGAACATGGGAATTGTCTCCAAGTAAAGATAATTTCAAGTTGAAACCTTGGAAGGATATACCAACACTTAAGAGGACTAACATGCTTATTTGATGCACTCGTTTTGTAAAAATAATTTACATTTAAGGTGTTGTCATATTATTTACATTTTAACCTTAGAATCAAAAGCAATATCTCAATACATCATATTTATCGAACAGCGACGCAGAAAGCAAAACGATCTGATATAATTTGATACGATGTCCAACGGGGTTACTGTGATTATGAGCTCTTGTGCACACATGTACATGTACATTTGTCCAACTGCTAACGAGCTTTATAGTTTGAGTTTCACATAACATGAGTCTGTACTTTAAAAGGCTGGTCGTTGCATATGCAACTTGACCACTGGTTGTAACAAAAAGACATTAAAGGCACTACGGCGTCAAACAACCAAGTATAACTGCAAGAATGGTTGGGTTTCTTATAGGTCAGTCGTAAGATAAGGGATCATATTTGGCTGGCGGTATCAGATTTGAATGTGAAGTGACGAGGCCCAGACGTCATCGATTTGTATGTACGACCAGAACGAGTGATGAACTAATATATCGGGGGACTTTGGACGGTACGCTCATATATATGTCAGTGTAAATAAACAAGGGAAGGCATTATCTTCCGGATGAAGTAATAGTTACATGATGGATGAGGTGAAGCGCCCGAATTAGAGTTCAAACACCAATAGTAATACGTTCCCTGTTATCTTCTTTCTGTACCATTTCTCTCACGCAATCGCCTTTTAAGGCAAATACTCCCCTAGTCGTTCCAGGAAAACTCGAACACGAATAAAAATCTAACTTAAATAAGTTTTTGTTTTCTTTTTACTCATGTAAGTATGCTTTTCCTCTCTTGTTATCTTTGAAATCGTTGTTTAAAATGTAATGGTTGACATTTCAGTGGATTTCTTTAAAATTCTAAATTAGTTCATTGGATATTTAATTATACTATATATAAACAAATACTATTTTTCAGCAAATGATCAACAGAAAACAAACTTATATAGACGTGTCAGGGATACGCATTCTTAACATCACTTAGTATCCCTCTTTGAGGCGTTTTGTTGTAAAGAGACGACCTATATCAACATTCCACCATTGATTTTCAATTGTGACAAACGGACAATTAACAGCTGCTGTTTGACATTGCTAGCAAGCTTGCTACCATTGCGTAGGTGTAATAAGCTGTAATTGACGGATAATTCCCAACTTGACATTTCCAGGAATTGTTTCAAACTACATTCATTCCGGCTGTCCGTACTCTAAACGATTATCACAGCCCGTAATTACATCAACACAAAACGTTCACGTCTTTATTTAGTAAAATGGAGTCTGACAGAGAGGAAAAGTACAGCAGAATAGTATGAGTGACTTTGTGACTTTTTACTGTCAGTTAATCGTACATATAGCTAATTGAATATTCACTAGTTTAAGTTTTGTGGCATTTTAAATGTTATGCTTGAATTCGGGTTAATTCGACAGTACTATCACAAACACACGTCATGTACCGCCTAATACTATTTACACATCGTATCGTCTCCTTGACATTTTATACTATGGTACGACTGTACGCTGAACAAAAAACAAAGACGTTTCAGCTTTTTTTTGCTGGTAGGCACAATGGCTAATAGGGTCTCCTGTGCTCAAAAGCAACTTTAAGTCAACAAATACACAGTCATGCACGTGTAAAATATGGACGGAAACATGTTTCCGTTTATGCCTATGGCAGTACCCTAAATGGACCACAAGTTGAATTTTGCAATATCTGACACTTCAAATAAACAAATGTTTGCTGGCATATAAACAATTAATAACGATCTATTGGATTTGTATAAATAAGATTTCTATAATCCTATTTTATTCCTATAATCCGAAACAAAAAATAGCGTTGTCATCGAACGCGCAATTTATTTTACAACGTTAATAAATGAATGAATTACTTTAAGTTTGAAATTGTCTTTTGGTGCTATTTAAACTCGTAAATTATAAGGTTAAATCATTGTTTATCGTGAAATGTTGACACATTTCAATAGATTTATAAGTTTTCTATGAAGAATTATCCTTATTGGGTCCTCCCTCCTTAACTGAGCTTACGACATGATTAAAGAGTACAGTTATTGTATACGAGAGCCAAATACTGAGGTCTAGTATGTATCATCCCATATGATGCATTCAGTAAATACCGTCACAAAAAAAACAGTGTTTATTATACAAAGTCCCTGTAACACGTTGTCATCACTAGACACTGTCGCTACAGTAACACTACAAAACTTTGCTGGATATCACTTCAGCTATAGATCCAGATCTTGAAGTTTGCATTATTTCATGTTGTGAATAAATATCAAATTTTACTCGTTACGTAAAAGACTGTTCACTATATGAATGTCAGCACTCTATATCGTGCAACCAAAAGCAAGTAAAAGCATACTGTGGTTTCATCAAACGTGTATCTGTTAACAGTAACGACAGATGAAATACAAGTCTGCATGCTTTTTGAAGTAATAACGTGACGACAGTAGTACGAGAACTGTTAAATATAAGCATAAAGATGTCAATGAAAAATATGATTATCTACTTATAAGGAGAAAATTCAATTTGCACTCACTTTATTGCATATTCGTTCTCAGTTTTCAAAAAAATGAAAAAAAAAAAGAAAAGAAAAAACCCCACTGTCTTTTAATACCAAATGATAGCTGCAATACCATATACATATACATACAGCCTGCTCCAGTATGCCCTATTGGCTGTCACGTTTTATTTCTATCTGACAATCACATGAGCTATTAGCAATTCAATCCCTACACGACAAAGTCCAACATTCTTTACAAGGTGTACATGGTGCAAAAATCATTTCAGTCTAAATCAAGAGGCTATTCTGCCTCTTACGCTACGATTCGAAGGCCTCTCACAAGAAGCCTATTAGTCGGATAAGACTATAAGGACGCAACAGGACTGCATGATGGCGTGATCAATGTTGGAGCTGCTTACTGCAGTATCGATGGGAAAACCGCATAACGCAAGCTGAATACTATAGAGTAATCGAGGTCCAAGAGATCTTAACGAAGAGAGGTTTATAATGTACAGAACCAGCTGACTTGGTGTATATGACGGACCTCACTCATTTCCAAAATATTTCCTCACTAAAAAATAACAAGTATGTTAATGAGTAGTGGTTTGATTTTAATGATTTAAAGGGCGGCACACGGGTAAACTTGTGACCCGTCCGCTGCCTGCCTGCCTGCAGTGTTAGAGTGCAAATAGGCTAGATGTCTCCATGATTTTTGACAGCTGACTTCGGCGCACTGTGGCATAGTGAGTTGTTATCAGCAGTTTAGAGTCGAGACACCGGTCATTTGCACTCTTTACTTGACAAAGAAATGAAATATTCCCGCAGTTTGCAGTAGAAGCGGGAATAATTTATATCCCTTGGCAGGAACAGCAGAGAGCTGTCACGTTTACTTGGGTACTCGGGTGGTGGATGTTGTCAGCGATGTCATTTCTAGACGCCTTCTCGAGCGTTTATACGTCCTTTCAGCAAGCTAGCGGCAAATCAGATATTTGCGTTGTCTTGTTTCATGCAAGTCGCTCAGTGAAGCGAGACACAGACGTTTTCGAAAGCTCGCAAAATGAGTTTTCAATTCCTGTTTGTGCTCAAAACAAACTGAGCCTGTAATATTCATAACAAACAGATTTATCTTATTCCGAGTATATTTCTCAACTATTATACCACTACTTTAGTAGCTCTCTACAAAGATATCTCATTAAATATCTAAATTTTCAGTTCAAAGTTTGAGATCTCTGTCAGCCCTGTGTTAGTCATCCTCGATATCCAGCACTCACTTTCACTTTCGCTCTCTGCAGCCCTGGAATATGTCATAGCAAAATTGAAGGCACGAAGATAGCTGTTTAATTTGTCACGGGTAAAAAAACTGACCAATCGCTAGGCAGATACCTGTCCTTTGAAGATTACAAAGGAGAGACGCCCGACTTCAAAGCCTGTCAATTTTTACCGTTTCGTGACCGCGTAATTCTTTTGATGTACATCAAATGATCAAACTCGTCTTCTTGTCTCATCAACAAGGTGGCGCACACTGAGCCTTCAATTTTGCTATGACATTTTTCAGGGGTGTAGAGAGCGAACGTGAGCGTAACCGCTGGATATCGAGGATGTTTTTGCAATGTACCATGTCTCTCTACACTGTACTATGTGTTGTTGGTGGTGTGATTGTGCTGTAGTACTAAATAACAAAGAACTGAGCTGTCGTGTTTGAGGAATGGAACCTAACCTGTCATCGCTTGGGCGAATGCTCAACACAAAGGCAATAGGGATAACAGTAATCCAACCAAAATACAGTGAACAAAAGGATCCCAAAAGTTGCAAAGGGTGCAGCAGATACATTTTGGTTGCTTTCTTGTCCCGAAGAAGGGACATAAAATCAAATATCGAATTCTGCAGTTTGGTTTGGTTTGGTTTAGTATTGTTTAACGTCCTATCACAGCTATGGTCATTTAAGGACGGCCTCACGTGTGTGCAATATGCATGCGTGTAGTGTATGTGTGTGTGTTGGGAGGCTGTGATATGTTCGTGTTTGTCTCCTTGTGAAAGCGCGGAACTGATGTCGACCTATCCAGGCTCGTGTACATTAAACTTTGTATATGCTCAAACATGAATTTTCAAATCAACTTTCTTCTAAATCGCTAAAATCCTGCGAGACAGAAAAAGGTAAAGAGTGATCATATTGACTTGTTTTCGGCTTGAAATCTTTCAAAATTTCTTTCAAGTCATTTACAAATAATTATTTGTTTTATTGATTTATCACTGAATTAATAATTTAAGCTTGAACACATAATCTTAATGTTAGCATAAGAATGGCAGATGCTAATATTTCTTGAGTGGTTGTTCCGAAGGCGGCGTATCGTTCGAAGTGATTATTCGGACAAGATATATGATAACTGAAATATATGATGACCGTTAACAGAAGATTGCAGGGTCTAAATGTCCAGTATCAGACACAAGATAGCAAACGTATAGACTACGTACCTAGCCATCATTTCTGCTTACTAACATTAATAAAACGATACGGCCAGATATTTATATCGAGACTGAAAAACGAGATGAACATCAATATTTCGTCATTTACATTTTAACAAAGACATTTGCGTGTATTTGCATTCAACTGACCAAGCGCACTATATCTGTATCGAACACTCTTCCTATTGATTCGATTTCATAAAAATACTTTGACATTTTAAACGTGCAATTTTATAACCCCGCCACTTCAAATGAGGGCAATGTAGGTTTCATCAAATCAGATAGTTACTAGACATTTCTCTGCAAAGCTTTAATGATAGTGATTTTTAGTCATGAATCTTATAAAAGGAGGATTCATGCTCCTAATTGATCAGGGTAAATTTAAGTCCACAATCTTCTAAGGAGGGCCGTGTAGGTTTCCAACAATTAGCATATTCAAATGTTCGACATTTCTCTGTGAGGCTTTGATGATTTTTTCTTATCATAAATTTAATTAAAACAGGATACAGTTTTTAGATGTTCCTGATTGAAGTCAACAATCTCCTCCGAAACTGCGTCATTATCATTTATATGAGCATGGTACTATTCATTTACGAGTGGTTAATATTCTTTTGCCTATACGAGGGTATGTTATTCTACTGTAAATGATATTAGTCCAACAATAGCCACATCGTACGTCAGCTGCGTTTTGTATCGTATCTGGACGGTAATTAACAGAAGGTGGTAATTGGTGTGTCTTTACAATGAGGAACGGAGTTGGTCCCTCCTAGTGCTCAGATTATGGTGTAATTGTTTAAGGAGGGACGGAGGTGGTCCTTCCCATAGTTGTCAATTATGATATAATTGTTCGAGGAGGAACGGAGGTGGTCCCTCCTAGTGGTCAAATTAATGTTTCCTGCCTGGTCGGTGCTGTATTACTGTTATTTGTGGCCCAAGTAATGTTAAAACATATCGATAATCAGAATGACCAGAGAAGACCTATATTATTAACTACGGTTGAACAGGCATGGTAATCCACACGTGCCAGCCATTGACAGGACACGTGACTACCCTGTCTTCGGTTATTGAATTACCGATAACGAAGAACATCTTTATTATTTTGTTAAAAGACACAAGTATTTTGGTGATGTTTAGTGACATTCCTATGAATTATTTTTCAGTATTTACTACGGAATCAAAGCTTTAGAAAGCACAGTTTACAATGTAATAAAGCTTTAATTACATTTGTATGCTTAGATGTGTTAACTTTTAGTCAGTGTGTATGATTTATGTAAATACTATATATGTGTTAGTCAGAAAAGACTTTTGAGAGAGAGAGAGAGAGAGAGAGAGAGGGCGGGAGTGCAAATCAATATGTTACACATTATGGCTGAGCCCTGAGACATCCTTCTATTGGCTACGACATTCATAATAGTTCACGTCTGAAATCGCAAAATCGTCGGCGAGCGCTAGACACATTTTTTTGAATCTAGTTCGTGACAAAGCATACAAAAGAATCTAAAACCGTCAAGATTTTACCAATCATATTAGAGAGGCGACAATTCACGGCTGTCATTAGGTAACAGCCACATATAAAAGCATCGTTGATGACTATTTTTGGTGTAAATTGTCTGGTACGATATTTTGTATTAACTGTTGCGGACACGCGGCGAGCTGTCAGGGTCTATTTCGGTGTATACCATCCTCTTGTCAGACGCGTTATGGTATTAGGAGCTCACAATTACTACCGGCCACGCCAATGGTACAGGGAGCAACACACAAATGCGAGACACGTTCGTTCTACACAAGGGTCAAGCCAGGGGAATTAGTCTGAGCGAAGTACAATAACTTCATATCATATTGTCGAGCGTATACAGACGAGATGTTAAAAAATGTGTACCGTCACTACATGCGGAAGGTAAACGTCTAACAATTTAAATAAAGTTAAGGTGTACCGTCACTACATGCGGAAGGTAAATGTCTAGCCATTTAAATAAAGTTAAGGTGTACCGTCACTATATGCGGAAGGTAAATGTCTAGCCATTTAAATAAAGTTAAGGTGTACCGTCACTATATGCGGAAGGTAAATGTCTAGCCATTTAAATAAAGTTAAGGTGTACCGTCACTATATGCGGAAGGTAAATGTCTAGCCATTTAAATAGGTTAAGGTGTACCGTCCCTACATGCGGAAGGTAAATGTCTAGCCATTTAAATAGGTTAAGGTGTACCGTCCCTACATGCGGAAGGTAAATGTCTAGCCATTTAAATAAAGTTAAGGTGTACCGTCACTACATGCGGAAGCTAAATGTCTAGGCATTTAAATAGGTTAAGGTGTACCGTCACTACATGCGGAAGGTAAATGTCTAGGCATTTAAATAGGTTTAGGTGTACCGTCACTACATGCGGAAGGTAAATGTCTAGGCATTTAAATAGGTTTAGGTGTACCGTCACTACATGCGGAAGGTAAATGTCTAGGCATTTAAATAAGTTAAGGTGTACCGTCACTACGGTATATGAGGAAGGCAACTGTCAAACCATGCAGGACATTTCATTGACGGATAGATTACTAATCGGAACAAACATCTCAGGGAAGAAATATGCTATATCGACATATGAGGAATGATTTATGCTGATTTTCTAATCATGTTAATTTGTTAGAAACGAAGAGGATAACACAACAGAGGGCTGAAGCCAGAAATTCTATCATCTAGTAGTGTATCACCGTGTAATATTGAAACACAACGACAACGATTACTGTAATTACTGTTTGAGTGCATGAAGCATTTTGTTTTAAAGGTTTTATAGAATTTTACAACACAGTGAGATCATTTGCATCCTTTATTGAAATGTTATTTAAACTAGTAAAATACTTAAGAAGAACACTTGAGTCACGATACATTCCAATTAATCGAAATGTCACATTGCTATATTTATCTTTGCAGTTTCTAAAATTAAGTATTTCGAAAGAGACCTTGTTCCTTTGATATTGGAGGACGTTACAGTTTTTTTGCATCTAATTTCCGTTCTGTTACTAATACAACTGCATGCGGAAGGTAAATGTCTAACAATTTAAATAAGTTAAGGTGTACCGTCACTATATGCGGAAGGTAAATGTCTAGCCATTTAAATAAAGTTAAGGAGTGTCAAATAATTTAAGCTAAGATGCACCGTCACTACGGTATATGAGGAAGGCAACTGTCAAACCATACAGGACATTTCATTAACGTATAGATTACTAATCGGAACAAACATCTCAGGGAAGAAATATGCTATAACGACATATGAGGAATGATTTGTGCTGGTTTTCTATTTTTTTTTTAATTTTTTAGAAACGAAGAGGATAACACAACAAAGGGCTGAAGCCAGAAATTCTATCATCTAGTAGTGTATCACCGTGTAATATTGAAACACAAAGGCAACGCTTACTGTAATTACTGTTTGAGTACATGAAGCATTTTGTTTTAAAGGTTTTATAGAATTGTACAACGCAATCATATCGTTTGCATCATTGCAATTCTAGTAAAATACTTAAGAAGAACACTTGAGTCACGATACGTTCCAATTAATCGAAATGTCACATTGCTATATATGTCTTTGCAGTTTCTAAGATAAAGTACTTCGAAAGAGACCTTGTTCCTTTGATATTGGAGGACGTTACAGTTTTTTTCGCATCTAATTTCCGTTCTGTTACTAATACAACTGCACAGGTACGTCCTTAACCCTGTACCCGACGTGAAAATAAACTTAAGGTCATAGGAGTGTATTGCTAAACGGAAATAGGAAGTACATCCCTAGTTGAAAATCCAATGTAGGGAGACAGTATCACAATTTCCGTATATTCTAATGTTTAATATTAAACTGATAAATATTGTATGCTTATTATTGACAGAACAGTGTGTTCTTTCAATATTAAAGTATTGCAAAGCTATAACTAAAAATATAACTAAAAAATTTGAAAAAATTCTACTCAGATATGGCGACACAATCCTATTACCTTAAATAGACACAACCTATACCTTATTGAGCCGTCCTGTTCCACTAAACTGTAGCATTGGAGGAACTAACAATGACGACGTAGTCACATATAGGGTTTAATTCAACACGACACTCGGAACACTGATTCATATTGCAATGATAAAGTCCTCGGGCTGTGCTCATCCCTATTGTTGTACGTAAATGCGATAGACCGAACATTGTCTATAGACGAATAGACTGTAGACCAGAATTAGTCCTTTCTCTCACTCAATGGGCTGAGATGTTAAAAGTTAACAAGTTTATTATCATCAACAGTGTTTAACAGGAGTTACATGAGTGTATCTTCCCGACACGCCGATTAGTTTATGTGGAGGAATAAGAACACTCCACCCTATTAGGGGAAATCCGGTATTCAAAAAGTGTTTGTTAAATAATCTAACACAGCATAAATAAAAAAGTGAATATTTGGTATTAAGAATACGTAAATTCAAACATCCATTTACAGTATGAAGATCAGAAATAATTGGGACAAACCGAGATTTGATAATCTCAGGAACAGTCATTAGTGTATGTTTCCTAGACCGTATTCATACAAAACAGGTTATTCCAATCGTGAACGGCAGTAAACGTGCCTTAACTGATTCTTTATTGAAGAGGCTACTCCAAATATTCTATGATTTCCGTCATAGATGACGGCTACTGAAAGATAATATACAACCTAGACATGCTAGTTTTTGAAGACTACGGGCAAGTTTATGATAGCCACTATATGAACTGATTTCCTTGTACGTTTCTAGGCAGGTTTCCTTTGTGTTTTTCAGATGATCAGTTTAAAGACGAAGTATTACTTGGAATAGACCAAGATGTACATATAACAGGTGTCGTCGATGAAGAAGAAAACGCTTACTCTTCCGAAACACATGGTCTTAGCCTCTTTGTATGTTCTCAATGGTCTTTATGTAAATCATTGTTTTAAATTATTTCTTTTATTCATCGATTTTGAGTTCACATTACAGTTTTGTTCACAATTTAGTATTATCTTGCTGTCTTGAAGACATATTACGTCATCAAAGTGAATTACGTTATCATAGACAGCGCTTTAGATTGTGTCGTATGAGAGATCCTTCAAAAATACCCTTAAGACATTTTATCACAAAAAAACTCCATGAACCACTATATTGTCTACCTATTTTGCTAACCTCTTTGATGAGAAAGACGTGCCGAGATAAGAGACGGATTGTGATATTTTGGTACATGAATTTTCGAATATGAAACGAGAAAACGTAAATATCAAAACTTAATAGTACGTCAACCATATAACGTACCCACAGTAAACATGTCAATCTAGTTTATATTTAATAAAACTTAATGTAAAAGTACATATACCCAGGGATCATGTATAGATTGGTTGTACCAGAGACTCATATACCATCTTATAATTGACATACCAGCGTTATGTACTTTAGAAGGTAATAACGTAATGGAACAAATCAGTTTCAAAACATGATAATAGTGCTTCCGTAGTAAATGTCCTGGGACTAATGTAGATCATTAATCCGTGGTAAATGTTGTAGGACGTATGTAGATATCCACCCGTAGTAAATGTCGTGGGACTTCTGTAGATCATTTACCCGTAGTAAATGTCGTGGGACTTATGTAGATCATTCACCGGTAGTAAATGTCGTGGGACTTCTGTAGATCATTTACCCGTAGTTAATTTTGTGTTACTTCTGTAGATCATTTACCCGTAGTTAATGTCGTGGGACTTCTGTAGATCATCAACCCGTAGTCAATGTCGTGGGACTTCTGTAGATCATTTACCCGTAGTAAATGTCGTGGAACTTCTGTAGATCATTTACCCGTAGTAAATGTCGTGGGACTTCTGTAGATCATTCACCCTTAGCAAATGTCATGGGACTTCTGTAGATCATTTACCCGTAGTAAATGTCGTGGGACATCTGTAGATCATTTACCCGTAGTAAATGTCATGGGACTTCTGGAGATCATTCACCCGTAGTTAATGTCATGGGTTTTCTGTAGATCATTTACCCGTAGTAAATGTCATGGGACATCTGTAGATCATTTACCCGTAGTAAATGTCGTGGAACTTCTCTAGATCATTTACCCGTAGTAAATGTCGTGGGACTTCTGGAGATCATTCACCCGTAGTTAATGTCATGGGTTTTCTGTAGATCATTTACCCGTAGTAAATGTCACGGGACATCTGTAGATCATTTACCCGTAGTAAATGTCGTGGAACTTCTCTAGATCATTTACCCGTAGTAAATGTCGTGGGACATCTGTAGATCATTTACCCGTAGTAAATGTCATGGGACATCTGTAGATCATTTACCCGTAGTAAATGTCATGGGACTTCTGTAGATCATTTACCCGTATTTAAATTCGTGGGACTTCTTCAGATCATTAATCCGTTGTTAATACCGTGGGACTTCTGTAGATCATTAATCCGTGGTAAATGTCGTGGGACATCTTCAGATCATTAATCCGTAGTTTATTTCCTTTGTACGTGAACTACTTTACGGCAATGAGATATCGTGATTATCCTCCGTACATTACAATGTAGGACACTTAAATTTGCGCATGTTAGTCTGAACACGTCACAAAGACTCTATACCCTGTGTTTACTCTGCATATGTCAGACAGTGGCATGTCTCAAGGTCGAGTAATGGCGTATTGGTTTCGAAAGGGACGTCTTAAGGCGATATCGGCTAATCCAGCGAACAAAAGCAAGTGTACAAGTGTACATTACAATATGTACAACATCGATTTTAAAGATCATGGGATGATACTAGCTTTCCTCGTAGTATTTCTGAGAGGAAATGCATTCCAATATTTTTGAGAATTTCAATGATGAATAAACATGAAGCTAAAACCCTCGAGGTTTAGTATTAACGATGAAAGTCTAAAATTATAGAAGCTTAAAATAGAAATGCGTTATCGAAAACGAGGCTAAAGTAAACACGATGGGTAGGCCTTGTGTTCCTCCTATCTCTAACTTTCTCAGTTTGTATATTGATTAAGACGAGTAGCGTTAAAGCTAACACATTCTTGTACTTTTCCATGAACAAGGCACATAATGCGGTTTATTTTCATAAAATTTACACAATGTATCCGTATAGGGTGGAAACCTATTGATAAATTCATTTCTGAAACATTTAAAAAAATAAGTTACGAAGAAATACAGCACTGATAGTGACATTTTACTTAAATATCAGTTGCTTCCTTCCTTCGTTTAAAACGAGTATCATAGATATATATTTACCAAGATGTTTGCCTTGAAGTCATATCCTCTCTCTGCGAATGCTATGCTTGCTTTGAATGACTAAACAAGGTTCAACAATGCTACCGAGTTTCTGTTTTGAAATTCTATGAAAGCCTGCAAATATAACGTACCACATGGCACTGACGTGCTTCCGTAGAAAGCTCACAATGCGTATGCGATCCGTTTATGTCACAAGTTATACATTACTACTGAATAAGGAAAGGCGCCATCCCCAGGCGGGCAGCACTCTGGAACGGACTCCAAAGTCAGGAGACAGTAAACAACGGCGTCAGTGTTTGTGTAATTGTTGAAACAAGTCCAATAGCTCTTTCTGTTAAACTAATCACGTTCATGCATTGTCAGAAGATAAATCGAATTTGCCAGAGACAATATATTTTTTTTCAAATCTCAATAGTTTTGTTCAATGGCAAGACATTGAACGAAAACGTGCTTATAACGGCAAATATATGTGTTTGGGTAAATTGCATGAGGCAAACACTTTTGTACAGCAACGAGAACCGATGCAATAAAAATCAAACAACAAAATCGTATCGCGTTTCTCTCCGAGAAGAATATTAGACTGTGTATATGTTCCGTTTACAACCGCAGGGTAAGCTGTGACTGACATAACTTAAGGGATTGGCGCGGTCTGCGGACGTTATTATTGCAAATTATGTATCACATTACTTTTCCTTGAGATAAAAACACTACAAAATAAGTTCCTGGCACTACATCTAAGCAGATCGATCGCCATAGCTTCACAAGTCAGACGTGTAACAACGCTCCAATCTGACGTCAGAAACCAACTCGTCCATGCTCTCCCGTCACCTCGTCTTTGAACACAATATTTTGATATTTTCATTTCTTTTCTGTTTGAAAAAAATATATCCCGCGATTTTGAAATCAGTTCATAATCGTATTTGATATAATCATTTTTAAACTCTCTTAATTACAAAACAGGAAACATTTCTAGCATTAACATCCCATCGACATTTTGAGTCAGATAAGGCAATACGTGGCAATTCATATATTGGATTCATGTCTTGTCATTCTGTTTTGTTTTGAATAATAAACAAATGTAAATTCAGACGTAACATTTCAGTGACATAAAAGACTCATTTGAAATCAAATATTCGCCCTGAGTAAGCTGCCATTCAAAATTCTGCTAGTGTTAAAAACAGGAAAAACAATCACATTACTTGAGAAGGTTTGACTTGCAATTAACGTTTTTCGAAAGAGTACTTTTTTAAACACAATGATCCAGATGTTATTTCATGTAACAAAACCATCCACGGATATAGTTACATTGTACCACATATTAACCATCGCCAACTATACATCCTTTTTTTACGCCTTGGGTTAAAACACACTTTATTACCGGCATAATGATGGTATCAAGCACACAACAAAATTGAATTAGACTTTCACAGTCAATTAAAGCACCAGCGAGAACCTGCTCCCAAGTGGTATCCCTGTATCATTTATAAGGTAGATAATTAGAGTTTTACTGGTCATTTCCTTCATACACATAATTCATTTTGACAGTAGAGCATGAATGCCTCCCAGTGATATCAGCTAGTTGCTTTATCATCAATCTTATATTGGTGCGTAGGTTTACCCTCTCACAAACGAAACCAATCAAAATGAAGTGGCCATGGGCTAATTAGTTTCAGTAAATTGACTTATTGTGGTGGTTGGAGCATGAATTTGCTGCAAGAAGGGTGTACATTTACATTGTGAAACCTGTCGCTTACTGGAGCTACCTACATGTACCGTGAGCTCCTTCTCCAGTAATATTTGTTTTGGTCTCCGAACGTTGCGCTGAGAGATACGACTGCCGTAACAAAAATTGGGCAATGAATGGTTATTGCGTTTGAGTAGTGTTGTTTATAAAGCTTACAATTATTTCATGGAGCAAAACTACTGAGTGTTACCCTTGTCGTCCACAGAGAGTTATTTATTTCTCGCATATTATATGTATATATTTAATCTAATTGACAGGGATTAAACAATATATATAAACAACTTATAACACCCGTTGACTGGCCGGTTATCATCGAACATAAGTCCTTAAGGTCAAGAGGATATATTTGAAACAAACCAAATGTCCGATAACCTACTACAAAATAACTTGTTTTTATCGCGCATTTGTGTGATTGATGTTGATAACCGGCCGAAGAGATCCGTAAGATTTGTCAATTTCGATCAAACTAGTGGTAAAACAATCTCTGTGTCGACTAAAGGCCCGGTCACAACCCACCGTGCGTGTTTTTAGTCCGTACGTGTTTTGGGGAGGCCACGGCCGCCACGTTTTTCTGAAAACGTTGGGAGGGAGTGGCAAGAGCATGGAGAGAGTACGTCAACGCACGTCACTCGCACGGTTGCGCAATGTGTACGTGGCCCGCACTGAGGCGGTACCCACCACGTACGGATAATATAAGTTTGATAACTTGTGCCCAATCCATTTGCTTGGCAATAAAATATGTTTAAACTAAACTAAAAAACGGATCCCCAAGTTTTGCCCACGTTTTTGCAAGTAGACAGCACGCACTTGCAAGTACGGCGGGTTGGGACCAAGGCCTAACCGGAAGCGGATGTACGTGCCCTCTGCTCATTTCCTCCCGCCGACAGTATAACCTATCGTGTGTAATAAACCGTCAACATTGTCTTTCAGTTAATTGTGTATTTTGGAATCGCTTTGGGGGTTGACAAGGAGAGAAGGATGGAGGAGTTTTTTTTATGTCGCGGAGACAGTTTATGCTATATATATATATTTTATCGATTTTGAGTTCCGCCCACACTACCAATAACGTTACCTTGCATACTAAAGCGACCGATGACAATAGGCTTGTCACAGCCAGGCACAGCGGAACATCGCTACATTGACATCGTGCGATCAATAATTTACCTGGTAGAGTTCCACAGTTGGAGCTAGAAACAAGTGGTGATGATGGCGGGATCAAGGTTCATTTACTTGAACGCCAGTAAATATTGGCGTAGCGTCAAGAGGCCGACGGGTTTGGAGCACTGCCCTATACATGTAGGTACTTCCATGAATAAGGGAAATATTGATGCTAAAGTCGTGTAAATATCTAACAATTGATATACACACTGACAGGATAAAGAATGCAGATTAGGTACATACGTTCGATTAATGCCAACACATATATATATTAAATACACCCATTTGACCAACGCCGAGCTATAATTATATAAATTAAAACACCACCGTGACCGACGTCAAGCCATATTGAGAGATAGAATTCAACACTTTGACCAACGCTGATCTAAACTTTCATAAAAAAAAATACGCATTACTGTGACCAACGCAGAACCATACCTATTAAATAAGTATAAAATGTATACTTATACATAAGAAACACCACCACCACAGAGTCCTATTGAAATATTTAATTCGCCGCTTTGATCAGCGCCCGGCCATACTTACAGATTATATACTACATTATATGTTGAAATCAAAGACGACCCATAGGTACAGATTAAAATCTATATTGTAATCACCAACGACCCATAGTTACTGATTAGATACTATGTTGTATGCTGTAAACCAACAACGACCCATAGTTACAGATTAGATACTATCTTGTATATGTAAACCAAAAACAACCCATAGTTACAGATTAGATACTATCTTGTATATTGTAAACCAACAACGACCCATATTCTGTAACCAACGACGGGCAATAGTTACAGATAAAATTCCAAGTTATAGCGCATGACATGCAAAGTTACTGATTTAAATCACTATTTTGACCAACGCTGATCCATATTTAAAGATGAGATACATCACTTGCTGCTTGGACCAACGCCGAGCCTTGCAAATAAATGCATTACTCTGATCACGCCAAACCATATTAATAGTGAATTTGAGCTTCATTTATTTTTCAACATTCGTTTTCGATATAATTTGAATGGTTTACGTACACGATAAGCAAGCAACTGATTTACATGTGAAACTGTGAAGCTCTTGAAAATCAATGAAAATTTGACACAAGTTTCAGAGGTGTATTCTGCATTTTATATCAACTCATCAATACATGTAACATTAGAACTGAATCGCTGTTCGACTTTTCAGTATCTTTTGAAAACAAAACGCCCCGGTTTTAAATTCTTGCTATCGCAGCGTTTCCAACACACGAGTTACATAAAACTGATATCAAACTCCAGACTCGCCGTAAATTGTACACTGTACACTTTTTTTCACACAACAATAAATATTCAGTTCGTATTCAAGGCATTCACATTTAAATTTAAAGTTTTCATATCATTCTCTTTTCATTACAATATCTCCATCTTGATTTTCTATCATCAATAACTCGGAAGATTCATCACATTTCATTTTATAACGGTGTCAGATATTAATAAACCGATAAGGAATAATATTGTTAACCTGCCATATTAGACGAAGACCGGTATATGCTACAGAACCCCGAGAGTGACAAATGATAAAATACATGAGGGGCTTCCGCGGAATACGGTCATGTCCAATCTCTGTAATATTGAATACATTTGAAAAGACAAATTAATTCCAGTTGATTGTGACACTTTGGCGAAATGAATTGAATTGAAATGAATTAAAAGGGGTAGTTGTTATTCTTCCAATTGCAAGGCGGTTTTAGTCTTCCGTGCGCTTTGCTCCTCCAAGAAAAAATTAACAGTCGTTCCCGAACGGATGTTAATCTCTCCAGTGATTATGTTCGTTGTTTACAATATGCACGACTTTTAGCACTCCTTTAGAGTTGAACGACCACTTTCGGACCCCTTAATTATAAGTTGGTAGTTGCCGAATATACAAATAAGCGCAAAATTAAAAAGTAAACCTTCTTCACCTTGTTACCCATCAATGTTTCGTCTTAATATTTTAATGGACACTCTTTTTGCACATTTTCGTTTACTTTACAACGACAAGCAAAGCCAACACGGTCGTCATCATGATGGTCAACGCCATTAGATAGTACCTGCCCGGTTCCGATGGAAGTCTTTTTATAGTAATACAATACCATAAACTATCTTAAACCACCCAATCTGGTTCAATCTGGATGTTTCATAAAATTAATGACTCCTATACATTTTAAATGGCAACAAAATGGTTTGCATGTAAAAGTTGCATTTAGTTAGCATTATGCAGAATACCACATCAACCCAACACGTGACAATCAAGTAACTTTGTGAGCAGACACCGTTGAGCTGCGGCATACACAAATCATATAGAAAATGTACCCTTTCTCTGTATTTTTCTATTATAAGAATTTATAACAAAAATAGAATAGAAAAAAATATTTTTAAATGCAGCTAGCAGTATTCCAAAACCAATGACTTAAAAATGCAGTATGCGCGCAGCAATGCACACAATATCAAAGATAGAACAACACAAGAACCCCCTGGAGTTCTGAGAAATCAAAATAGTTTTCTCTTATTGTTAAGAATCAACTTATACTTTGGAAAAAAACCATTCCGTTGAACTATTGCTGTTAAATTCCATTTCATCTACTGAAGTTATAACTTTGCACTATATCTCAATTGATGACAAGAGTATGTTTTCTTTTGAAACTGGTCTGGAATGTTTTTCATAGAATGCTTGCCTATCAAAGCCAGCAATTGCGACCTTCCTCTGCAATATTGCATTCGTCGAACCCCTATTTCCCTAAACAAATGGCTTCTAGCACAAAATGGCTTCATACAAACAACTCGCGGCTATGTCTCCTCCATCAAATGTATATAAGGAAAATTGTCTTCGACAAATAATCCTCAAAATATCGCTCCCGATAAACACCTCTCGTCCATATCGCCTCCGACAAATACCAATTTAGTACGATAAGCTACATGTATATATTATACAACAGTTCGGGTATTAGATTGGGGGATATAGCAAGTTTCTGGTTCCCTTGGCTTGTTTTGCTTGCTTTGGACACGGACAATTGACAAGTTTAGTCATTCTAGCCAAACAACACTGTAAAAATAGACGTTTTGTTCCTAAAGACCAGATGTGTTCATATATATATATATGATATAACCTGTTCTCGGTAAAGGGAAAATTATGTTTGAGATGTTTCTTTTCGTACTAACTCCCTTGATTTGAGGAAAAACTTCCTTGGCAACAAAGTGGGGAGGGATATAGTATTTAACGAGTTACCTTAATAGAGTAAATATTGGTCCTAAATGACTTAAATTCTCGATGGGCTACAAAACAATAATAGGTAGAGTTACTATAAGTGACGTCCATGGTATGCGATTGAAAGAACACATATGCAAAAATGATTAAATTTGGTTGTTATGGCAGCGTGGTCATCTCAAGGGCAGTATTGATAAACCATTGCGTCGTTATGACACGATGTCTGACCATATCACAGATGTTATACGGTTAATTGAATGGCTTTCTAATTAGCATCATCAATACTTCATAGCAGCACCTGCGTATGAATCACGCTCGTGTTTGAGTTGTTATATTTGGTTCTCGTTTTAGCTTTCTGCTACACTGTAAAAACGTTTCTTAAAACGCAAATCTCTTAATGATTACTGTTTACGAGTATATACGCATGTCTTGAGTGTACCGGGACTCTTTTCGGAAACACACCCAAGTGTTAGCAGTACACAGAGATTCAATAGGTCAGAGCACGTGGACCATTATGTACGAAGCTAACTAGTTGAACAATACGTCCCCGATGGCTTCCATTGATCGTAGGACAAGTTATGCATGTGATACGTCCCAGAGGCTGACTGGCATGCACATGGCCATACAGTGTATCACAATGGGGTATCACGCTGGTCATATGGACACATGCTATTGAAAGCTGTTAGATTTCCATGTACTGAAACGAGTGCCAATCAAAGACGATCGTAAAGGCACAGAGTATAAGCCAGTCCACCTGTTGATCTATCGATTTCAGCATCATTATAAAATTTTAAATGTTTTTACATTCATACTGATGAATACAGATATAGATAATCGACTGCTTTGTTTCACCTGTTTTGATAATCGTTATGAAACATTTAACGGTTAAATTCTTGAATTGACCCATTTATTTGATAATGACACAACTATGTTTGGACCATTTGTGTTTCCTTACCCACTTATGTTTAAACCTCATTCTCAGTCCTGACACGCACACGCACACAGACACCTGTACATGGACTCCAAGTCCAGACCTGATATGGACACACCGTGTCCCTTACACATTCGTGTTTAAGTCCTTTACAAATCTGTGTAAAGATAACTAACGTCCCAGACACATATATGCATGGAACCCTACGTCCCTGCATGGAAGCCTACGTCCCTGACATTCACACATACATGTATGTACTATTCACTTCTCCGACACATCTGGGTTTGACCCATACGTCCCTTATACCGTTAAGGTTGGACCCTCATGTCCTGCCACACCTAGGGCTCGATCACGACGTCCCTGACACACCTAGGGTTGAACACTCACGTCCCTGATACATATAGGGTTGGGTCCCAACGTCCCTGACACGCCTAGGGTTGAACCTTCAAATCTCTGGCACACCTAGGGCTGAACCCTCACGTCACCCTGACTCACTTAGGGTTGTACCACTACGTCCCTGACACACCTAGGGTTGAACCCTCATGTCCCTGATACACATAGGGTTGAACCCTCACGTCCCTGATACACTTAGGTTTGGACCACTACGTCACTGACACACTTATGGTAGGACCCCAACCTCCCTGATATACCTAGGGTTGGATCACTACGTCCCTGATATACCTAGGATTGGACCCTCACGGCCCCGACTCACTTAAGGTTGTATCCCCACGTCCCTGATAAGCCTAGGGTTGGATCCCCATGTTCCTGATACACCTAGGTTGGACCCTCATGACCCTGACAAACCTAGGGTTGGATCACTTTGTCCCTGACACAATACCCCAACGTCACTGACACACCTAGGGTTGGATCAATACGTCCCTGATACACTTTGTGTTTGACTCCAACGTCCCTGATACACTAAGGATTGAACATTCGCGTCCCTGACACAACTAGGGTTGAACCCCCACGTCCCTGAAAAACCACCTAGGGTTGGACCTCAACGTCCCCGACACACGTATGGTTTGATCCCCACGTCCCTGATAACCTAGGGTTGGACCCCAACGTCCCTGACACACTTAAGGTTGGATCTGTATCTCTACGTCCCTGACACACTTAAGGTTGGATCTGTATCTCTACGTCCCTGACACACTTAAGGTTGGATCTGTATCTCTACGTCCCTGACACACTTAAGGTTGGATCTGTATCTCTACGTCCCTGACACACTTAAGGTTGGATCTGTATCTCTACGTCCCTGACACACTTAAGGTTGGATCTGTAGCTCTACGTCCCTGACACACTTGTGGTTTCGACCATTAACGTCCCAGGCACACTTGGTTTTTGAACATTCACTTCATTTGTGTTATTAACGTCCCTGGCACACCTGTTTAGGGACACTTACGTCTCAGGTACACCTGTGTATGGCCACACCTGTGTATGGTCACTTACGTCCCAGGTTCACCTGTGCTTGGTCATACCTGTGTATTCATTGTTTAAGTCCCCGACACACCTGTGAACGGACCCATACTTAAACTGTTGAACACATCCAAGGGGTTCATGGCACAATGATCTTTTGTATATATAAAATCGATAGAACTAGACCCAAGTGACATGTTCATTCCCGTTGTAAAGTTAAAAGTAGTGTTTCCAACGGAAGTATGATTAATTATTTAAGTGCGTTCCAGGTATATTGCTCCAGGAAAACATTGCATGGAAATGATAATCATATCCCTATATCACGATGACTTTACTTATGTTTTTCATGTTTATCTGTCAAATGAACAAACTAAATTTTCAAAAGGGGCACTGGCGAAACTCAGACATTTTCGTATACATGGTTTGGTTCATATTAAGTTTCAAGCATCACTGCGAAAGGACACTATCGCACAATCTATCACATATACTTTTTGTTACTGGTATACTTTGTGATCACCTACGAATTACATGTCTTTGCCTGTATTATAAAAAGCTTCATGGCAAATGCACTGCCTTCTAACGATACCGTAAGCTCTACCAATTCTGTCATAATAACATGTACACATACAATACACGCGCGTGTACACGCCTCCACACATCACCGCGTACTTACCTTGTTCTAGACGAATTTATCCCGACTCTGCACACTACTCCTTACTTTCGGAAGCTCTGTGATTATTACGTCGTCTCTATAGTGTCCTAGTACACATGTAATAATCCTGGTTTTCAATGTCATGTGGCTTCCGAAAGTGACGATTAGCTATACACACACCAACCGCCTGCTTCCCAAACCAACTAATGCTACCAAACAGGATCCGAGCCCACCACACTCCGGGTTCTTTCGGATCGATTGCGCGCAGCGATCTCCAAGTCTCCCACCAGCCCTAGTCCTCGTCATTGAAACGTGGATGAGACGCAGCTTTGATATCTTATCAGACAGTTAATTCATCAGATCTTGGTTTGTCATTACATCATAAATCTTGCAAATCTATATTTAATAAGTATAATACTGTATGTACTGGTACAACGTATAGGCGGCATTTGCCTATAAAACTAAACCAATGGTTGATTAATTTCGAATGTGAAGATTGTCATGTAATATTTAAGTCTCACGTTTGGTCGAGAAGCTGTCGGAATAATTCAATTTGTAAATAAACGGGAATGGCAGAGTTGTAATGGCTTTTACTGTTGTGTCACAAAACGTCATTGTACAATCACAGATACCATATCCCCACATTATCTATCTCCGTTCTATCACAGATACCATACCCACACATTATCTAAATCTGTTCAATCACAGATACCATACCCACACATTATCTAACTTTGTTCAATCACAAATACCATACCCACACATTATCTAACTCTGTTCAATCACAGATACCATACCCACACATTATCTATCTCTGATCTATCACAGATACCATACCCACACATTATCTAACTCTGTTCAATCACAGATACCATACCCACACATTATCTAACTTTGTTCAATCACAGATAACATACCCACACATTATCTAACTCTGTTCTATCTGAGTATATAATGTCATTGAACAATCACAGAGACCATACCCACACATTATCTATCTCTGTTCTACCTGAGCATACACAACGTCATTGTACACTCACATATAACATACCCACACATTATCTATTCTATTTTACCTGAGTATATAATGTCATTGTACAATCACATATACCATACCCACACATTATCTATCTCTGTTCTACCTGAGCATACACAACGTCATTGTACACTCACATATAACATACCCACACATTATCTACCTCTGTTCTATCTGAGTATATATTGTCATTGTACAATTACAGATACCATACCCACACAGTATCTATCTCTGTTCTATCTCAGTATATAATGTCATTGTACACTCAGAGATACCATACCCACACAGTATCTAACTCTGTTCTATCTGAGTATATAATGTCATTGTACACTCACAGATACCATACCCACACATTATCTATCTCTGTTCTACTTGAGCATACACAACGTCATTGTACACTCACAATTAACATACCCACACATTATCTAACTCTGTTCTATCTGAGTATATAATGTAATTGTACAATCACAGATACCATACCCACACAGTATCTAGCTCTGTTCTATCTCAGTATATAATGTCAAGGTACAATAACAGATACCAAAACATTATCTGACTCTGTTCTATCTGTGTATATAACGAAATTGTGAAAAAACAACGCCAGCAACGATTATGCAAAAACACCGAAATTTTCCCGAAATACTGACACCAGCACAAAAACATCACCGACACCAACATCGACAACATATCACTATCAAGGCCGAAACAACATCATCAATGGTGGCACTAATACAACAGTAAGAAATTAAGCTAGCAATACATTTCTTAGTTTCAATTTCCAAATATGTTGTTAAGAAGAGCCCTAATAGTGATGTAAAATGTTCGGTGGTCGGGTGGCGCAATAGGTAAGGCACTTGCCTTTCCCCAATGCGACAGAGTTCGATTTAAATGAACGGAAGTGAAAAGGTACTGGGTCACCTGCTCAACCACGTGGGTTTTCACCCAGTACTCTCGGGTTTTCCCTACATTAAGATGCTCTGCACGCTTTCATCCGGGGCAACAAGAGTGAATAAAATAAATTAGAAAGTTTCACATTTTTTTGTAGATTAGATAAAGTTTATGTTTTCAAATGTTCATTATATTTAAATGGTTATAAAAATAATTACAGTTAAGCAATGTACTGCTTTTATTTGGTATACAAAGCCAATATGGACACAACCTGGAACAGACAAATTCCATAAAGCGAAGACTCAATAGTGTAGTTAGCATTCGAATTGAGTTTTAATAGGTTAAATGATATGTAGATGATTAATGCCTTTAGAATTAGCGGCCAGTGACACAAATCAGGGAAAACAAAGAAAACACAAATACATACATACATACATACATGCATACATACATACATACATACATACATCATGGACTCACAAAAAATGGACAGCACATTTCAAACATTCACTTACAAATACCGAAGACTGAAGCTGCATACAAGTGAATATCAATAACAGATAAGTTTAATGTGTAATGTGATACTCATCTGTTATTCAAATCAAACATGATATAGAACCATCAATTTTGTCATTGAATAAGACAATTACAAACAGTTAGTATATGGAAGTACAGAAAATATAACAAATCACGCGTGCAATCAAAACGGCATATATACAAGGACGCCAGTATTCTTTTACGCTGTTCACGTTTTAGCAAAACGCACAATAAGAAGCATTTACAAGAAAGTAAATAGTGAGAAGAATGATCCTTTCTCACGAAATTAATCTCAGAATTAAGAAATGTCTTAATACCTACATTTTCTACTGTTACGAATCATGTACTTGTAAATGTGAACTTCGCGAGAAGTCAATTAATAAGTTGGAAAACTAACCGACCAATCCCTTTGTCAATATGATGTCAATAAAATATGTTTAAACTAAACTTGTAAATGTTTGCTTATTATGACAAAGTATATTTTGTTGTTTTCGTAATACCAATGGTAGATAAGGGAGATGATACGTTGTTGTCTTCAAATATTCTCTACTGAATTTTGATAATTCTTTCTTTTTAAGGGGTCGTGTTGTAGTTGGGAAATGTCATATCGTTCTGAACACAATGTTGATTGTGAACATCTTGTTAAATTAAGGTTCAACAAGCCCCCTGAACGAGGCTATAGTCCCCCCTAAATTTTAACCCCCTGATAGTTCATATACAAAGACCCCAATTAAAGATAGGAGCTTGTGCATGTAATATGAATATAATGAATTCGCCATTAGCTTTTTAAATGTTCCATAGCGAGGTTAGCATAATCAAAAAGAGCACCACAAACGGATGCATAATACGCTCGTCTGACCCTATCCAATGCTTGTTTGTTTGTTTGATATTTAAAGTGCCTGGTAGCCAGTGTCATGTCTATGTGATAAAAATGCTTGCGCTGATGCTTTTGTTACCAAGAGCGATTGTCATCACTGTAATGTTCACATTTATGTAATTGGTTCTTTGCTAATGTACTGCCTAATGCCTCTTAATCAGGGCATGCAGTAGACCCTTGAGAGTATGATTTTGACTCCCCTTAATTTGATTTGACTTGTGGGTTTATAGGGACATGTCTTCCATACTTGGCTAAGTATATACAATTTACAAAAATAGGAATTATTTTCCCAAATTAAACCCATATTGTCCTTGTTAGACCCCACATGAACATCCATGCCAAAAATTAGGACAATAACACATGATCTGACTGAACTGTAGACCACTGAAGAAACTTGCACCCAAAATTTAGCCGAGAAATTGCGCGAGAAATGTTAGGTCCCAAACACGTCCAAAATTTACAAAAATAGAAATTATTTTCCCAAATTAAATCCATATTGTCCTTCTTAGACCCCACATGAACATCCATGCAAAAAATTAGGACAATAATACATGATCTGACTGAACTGTAGACCACTGAAGAAACTTGCACCCAAACATTAATCGGACGGACGGACGCAGACGGTATTACATAATACCCCCGTCGAATTTCGACGGGCGTATAATAACAAGGCATTAAGGCTTTTGTCGTCATAGAACTAGTTCACCTGTCTTTTTAGTGACTCATATAAATGCTATGAAATATACCTAAATCATTCGCAGATTTCTTTTTACTACATTTGTAGCAGTAGAGATACATGCCAGCCTCAAATCAAGAACCTGTTGTGTCCATTTGAGATGGTTGGTTTTTCATTTCTAGAGGGTTTTATGGTAATTTATTTTGAGGATGTTATATTGTTTAACACGAATCGTTGTATTGTCTTGTGTTTGCTGTACTTTTGAGGAGGATGCATTGTTTTGAGATGACTGCTGTTTCGACTATTTTTCTTTAAAAAATATAATAAATCCTTTTTAAGTCGTTGTGGTGTCATTAAAAGAGGTTGCTGTAATGCTTTTAAGATAGTGTTGTATCGTTTTGTTGTTTAAAAGTTGATTGCTGCTTAACTTAAAAATGGGCGTTGTGTTATTTTAGGTGATTTTTTATAGATAGCTGATGTGTTTTTGAGGTGGTTGATGTTGTTTATGTCCCAGGTTGTTGTTGTTGTGTCGTTTAAAAGAGGTTATTTTGACGCTTTGAAGAGATTAGCGTTTCTTTTCAGAGATGGTTTTTGTATCCTTTTCTTGGTGAATAGATTTAATCATTGTATCCTTTTTGGAGAAGTTGACGTGGTTTGAGTCTTTTGCGGTTAAAACAGTATTGATTACACGTCGCTTAGGCCTTGATTATTGTTTACTTGGCTTGCGAAAATCTCTTTAGGACACCGAAACATGTCAGGCCTGTAATCTCCTTAGATAATTATTATCATGTAGCCTGATCGCTATAACAGTGTGACCTGAACGGCTATGTGTTATATAGTTGACTATAATATATTGGATGGATCCTAAAAAGGCCTACCGAAATAATTCCTGCGGAAGAATGTTATTTCGTGATGTACGCTAGATGTTTAATGATAAAGGTATTCCAACGAATTAGACAACATACATGTATATGGTACACTTACATATTACATTTGTTATTTTAATCGCAACATATTTTATTGTCGATTAGCAAAATTATTGAAAATATCATACCATAGTAAAGCCATTTCCATTCCCAAGTTTCGTACGTAGCCTTTATAGAGTGACAAATGATACAGTAATGTAGTTCGTTCCTATCCTTTCCAAGATTTTTTTCTCATGATTATGTAGTAATACAAAACAAAACGTAAACCATATGATACTTGACTAATATAAGCAATACAATTTAATTACAACCAACACTTTGAATGTTTTGTGTAGTTTCATTTAACTTTGTAGCTCAATATACCATTTGTTTTGTTTTTCAACTACAAATAATGTAAAGACAAATTCATGTTGAAGACAATACAGAAAATGGTGTATTTCCAATAAGCCTATAAAGCGATAACGCCATCAAAGTAGATATCAGGAAGGACCCGCCCCCTCATTAAGTGCTGCTAATGGACCGAATCTTATGTCAGCAAGCCATCGTGAATAATCTTAATCTTCTTATTATTTGTACGGCATTATCATAGGAAACGATTTAAAAGTGAATCACTTTTATTACCTAACGATTGCGTATTGTTGCTACGATTATACTATTTGTTTAATGTACCTATACATTATTTATCAGTGAAATTCCATTTGGGATATCAGATAAAGTGAAATACACAACTTTCTAGGTAGTCTCAAGAAAATTGCATTTCGTATGAACTTTCACTACGTCTTATTTTACACTATACACATCAGAATATATTTAAACATACCCACACTAACAAATTCTCCCATCCACGTTGGACTATACATTATACTAGACGATACTTACGTGGTCATTTTTTTCTCTTCGACAAACCAGGATCAGACAACGTAACTGTAAAGTACCGTAACTGATTTGGCACAAAAAAGGTTTCATTTAAATTAAATTTATTTGCCAGTAGAATCCCTGAAAATGTTGAAGAAGCCATGCATTTTTTGCCTGTCCTACAATTTGTATCGAGGCTGTACATGCTCCTAATGGTGTTCAAGTAAGTAGGGAATATCTCACTTGTGTAGTGTTTCTGTAGTACGGAAACCGGACACATTTCCATGACACAGTGAAAGCGGCTTAATGGCCAATGTTATCAAGTAGAATGTTGACTTTTCGCACACATTACTGATATTCGTTTGCTTACCAAAGTACCACAAACTGACTATTCTATCATTCTGATAAACAGATGTCCTATTAATGCTATGCTCACGAATACAATGAAAACCATTGTAGCATATCCTATTACACTTACCCACGGAATATTTTGTCACATACTGGCACAGAAAATAATGCAACATTATGTTTACGCTCACTCATGGAACATTGTGCCACATCATGATACACAAACAGATGCCCAACTAATATTACACTCACAAACAACCCGAAACACGAGCAGGTACTCCATTAGCATTACACTAACTAACATAACACCCATTAATAGAAGGTATCACACGACCGTAGTAGGTATTCTATAATTTGTTTCTGTAATTCAGAGTTAAATGGATCCTATTTAAACCATTCATCAAGACCCACCCAATCGATAAGTGTCAATGACTGTTTTATTTGTTTATATATGGATGTTGTGTCTAAATTAATTAATGTTTCGAGCATAAACAAAACATGAATTCTATGTAAAAGTGTTGATTTTCCTTTAATGACAACCTAACACTACAACCAAGACGAAGGCAAACAGTGTTAATGACGTTTCCCCCGACCGTTCAATTGTCATCTTCTTCATTGTGGCTGAGAGGTTTGCTATTGACGTGACAGAAATGTTCGTCATAAATAGGGGAGTACACACAGACGCTGTTCATCAGTGTTCCTTTGGCTTGGTTTGTTTGTGATATACGTCCTATTAACAGCTATTGTTCTTTAATGACGTGCCAGGTTTTGCTGGTGGAGGAAAGCCGGAAGTCCTTGAGGAAACCACCGATCTACGGCCAGTACCTTGCGACTGCCCCACGTAGTTCTCGAACCCGCGACCTAGTGGCGTAGGGCTAGTGGTAACAGAATGACAGATGCCTTAACCACTTTGCCAACGCGGCCCCCATTGTTCCTGAACATTGATATGTTAGGTTTAATACATATATATGTGTCATCCTCGAATTCCAAGAGGTTACACTCACTTAAGTTCTATGCATTCCTGGAACTTGCCATGACGAAACTGATGGAACGAAGTTAAAAGTTTTATGGGTTTCAGATATACAAATACTCGGTTGGAACTGTTGTCCTCAAAGAGTGACCTCACCTGCCTTGCATAGTACAATGCCCCTGTGTTCGTATTATTTATCATCTATATACTACTTAATTCATTATCATGGGTTATCAGTGTGAAAGGAGAATTATTTAAGGTAGTAGTATATAGACGATACACAGTTTATTACATAGTGTTTTCAGTGTTTGTATTTCGAACAATTTTCTCATCGCTCTCACGTAGATATAACCTAGAGTCCATCTGCGTTGGCTTCTCGATTTTATCCACGTGCTCGCGATGAGAAAATTGTTCTCACGACAAACCCTGAAAACACAGTGTGATAATCTATAAATACAACACTGTCTAAACTTGCTGTTATTAGTTTTCTAACATTTCATTTCCGTTAAGATTTAGTGATACTACCCACCAGAGTTAATTTGATTTTCGGTCAAGCTGGATCTAAATTGGAAGTTACCGATATTGGTGATCTACAAACATCGTTGAATAAGTGAAACGAAATGCGTGCGCACAGTTTTGCCAGCTTTGATCGTAGTCCTTTTTTTCTCTCTTTCCCGTGTCTGTAAGATAGAGCTCTCCAGGGTAAGAAAGGGATCTAATGAATTTCTATCTAACACCATATTTCACGTGACGTGACCGCACAATTCCTCAACAATGTCGTGACGTCACGAATTTGGAAATCCCCGATACCACAATGCGGAAAAGAATACGTGATGGATTAAAAACTTTTGGGATCTATTTACCGTTCACGTTAGGAACCGAAATATTTTTTTCTGCGCATTTGTTTGCAAATATGGGGTATGCTTAATCTTGTTGTCAGTTTTGTTTTCGTCAAAACAGCTCAGGGGAAATTTTAATTTTAAAAATGGTAGCCAGTCCAAACGAGTTTTCCTTGTTTCTGAGCTTATTCTAGTAGTTCAAATAAGAGGAAATTACTCTTTCAAGCTCAAGAGTGTAGGAAAGGAAAACTCCAACCTCGGGATTTTCAAATTTGGCAAAGCCCTTGGCAAAGCCTTGAGTTTTAGCAAATTAGAAAACCCCTCGGGTGAAATTTCCCTATCCTACCCCCCTTATTAAGAGTCCTATAGTCTTCAATATATTAACGTACTATAAAGACAGTTAGATACTTCTAAAAGGATGAGCCGTACGGAATGAATCATAATTTTAAGTAAATTATGCGATAACTAGCATAGACCCAGAGTAATCGATGCAATATATTTTATGAGTGCTATTGTGCAAACTCTGGTTACTCAGAAATTGGATAGTTACTGCATATATTACCACTCGTTAACCGCTTTTCTTTAATGGGTCTAAGTAATATTCGGCATGTGACTCAGACATTTTATATTTGAACGGCAATAAATGTCCAGAAACGACAATACTAAGAACAAATGTATCGCTGCCATGCATGTGAACCATGGGAACCCAGCCAGCCAGAGTAAACTAATGTAATTGTATCATCCGGAAACTAGGTACAGCAAACAGAACCTTTGATTTTGTCTTGACATATTCCAGGGGTGCAGATGACGTAATTGTGCATATGCCGCGGAATTTTGATGATAACGTTTAAGGTACTTTTCAGTTAGACATTTACGTTTGTAAGTTATCATTTAGCGTGTTCCTAAGTCAAATAGTAGAAGGAAATGGAAAAGGACGTCTTGAGTAATTCTAAGTCTGTTTGGTTCTTTAGATGTAATTTGTTCCAATATCTATAAAAGGAGTGATATGTAGGTCAGTTAGATATGAGGGGAGTAGTCCATTATATATTTGTAGAAACCCTCTTTACACATATAGAATAATAATAATAATAATTCGAGGTACTTATATACCGCTTTATCACAACCTAGTTCGTAGGTCGTCTCAAAGCGGTTAACAAATTATCATCCGTGGCTATAGGGCCTTTGCCACCAGCCAATATCTTTCTCAACTCCCTGGGGAGCATACAACCGGGGCTGCCATTTCGGCGCTCACAGCTAGCATTCTACAATTCTAGCACTGCCCAACCACGTACTCATTTACAGCTGAGTAGACTGGAACAAGCGGAGTAAATAATCTATCTCAAAGATACAACATAGTGCCGTGACGTGCCTCGAACCCGCAACCCTTCGGTCATGAGCCCGGCGTCCTACCACTAGTCTACTGTGCCTCCAACATACATAGAAAACGCGGCGGCGTAACATCAACACACGCGCATACTTGGTCACGTGTGAGGTCTCTTAGCATAACACAATTTTAACAATCTGGAATCATACAAGGACAAGCAGATGGAGATGTAACTACACGATCAAAGTACAACCCAGCTCTACAAATGATGTTAAAAAAATCAAAAAACAATCAAGACAAATAGTGGACGTAATACATTTGTAATCAGCATGATGAAAGGCTTTTCAGGGAGATCAAAGACGCAAGTCTTACCATTAAACCAGCATCATCACAAGAAACGTTAATTACTAAGAAACAGAATACTGATCTGTCTCCAGTCATCTCAATGACGTCATGGGCCTTCAAGGCTATTTAGTTACAGCTCTTACCAACAACAAACTTTTAAGGCATTTTACTAAATCAAATCTGAGAGTACATGTACAACCGCATATAAGAATCGTCAACGTGTGAACGAGACTGTTGAGTCTTACCACAAAGATTTAATTACTGGAATTTTACTCCGAAATGTCGTGATTAATACTAGTAGGCTATCAAACTCAACATAAGTTTATCTTCCCAAACACATTTTCTGTATTGAGTTAAGTATCTTACAAAGACAGTACTTGTATTGTAGATAGTTTTTGACGTCTTGCTTTCTCAGTCTTACGTGAGACATCGAAACAGGTGTAGGACGTTTTACAGGAAACGTTTCTTCTAATGGTCGTTTTACGTCTGTTTTTCGCGGTTCTAGGTGTGATTCTTTCTTACTACATGTAACCCCGTATTGCGATTTTGACCGTTGTAAAATGTTCTTTTTCTTGTTTTACAGTTGTGGCATCGTACAATGCAACGTATCACTATATACGGTGTGTGCATTATGTGCTGTGCGGAAGATAAAGACAAGGAGCGCAGATAGTCTGCCCAAATCTGGACGCAAGATGGACGATCGGAATTAACTATGTTCGATAAATATCATGGTTGATGTGAATTAAGGGATTTCCACATTTTTGTCCCCCCACCCCCTCCCCTTATTTTTAACAAAAAACAGAGTGGATACCCTACACGTATATTGGTAAACATAGCCACCTTTAAACCTTACCTGACGGGTTTCGTCAACCGGGAAACCTCACTCGCAGAGGTGTGAAAATGTTAAGGAAGCAGACGTAACAAACCCATCTCCAGTGTTCACTGTACGATTTTATAGGCAATAATATGTGTATATAACAATGTTTAACGAAACCCACAAGAAATACATATTTGAAGGAATATACGAAAAATAGCTGCATGAATAAAAGGACGGAATGAACATGTGCATACTGCAACAGAGTTCACATCGAGACTGACTACAATTTAAATTAAAATATGAATGTGTCTTTATTGAAGACAGCAATTTTGGTTAAAAATATATACTATTGTAGACAAAGGCAAGAGAGAAATATTTTGCAAAACATATTAAAATTAGTCAAAAGGAGAAAAAGGTAATGTAAAAATGTAATGAGTGTATCTCCGTACTAATTAGTGTTCATTTGGTGGGTGAAAATAATAGTAAAATGACTTATGATTTAAACAGAGAATTATCAACCCTCGGGATAAGAAATTGAAGTTTAGCACTTGGCAAAGCCTCGTGCTTAATTTCAAAAGATCTCACCGCCAGTTGAGACACTTGTGTGTGATGAAGAGAGAGAAACCTGTGCAGTCAAGCATGAGGGTTTGCCGAGTATTAAACTCCCCAAAAAATTCCCCGAGGGTTGTGATGTCTCTCTTTATATCACATAGGAGCTTTTGATTATTTTTCGCGCTCTACCGTAAAATCACGATGACCAGACCTCCAATGGTTAATAAGCATATATGATTAATTAGAATGGCAATGCATATCTTTTCGTACTGCTAATGATTGAGTAAACACAGGATTAAGCCATATAAGTCCTCTTTGTTGACGGCCTACAGTGCGTATTATTGGAGAAAAACGTGCTCGGCAGTAATATCGAGTGTGTATTGTTGACATAGTCGACTCCTCGACTTATTGGAAAAGCATTACGCATCAATATATCCAATTAGGCAGCTATACACGGGATGAGGATGGGTATGAGCCTACGACCTAATCTACATACGTCAACTTTGTTTCAGCATGCTCGACGTTTAACAGATGTCCGCAAAATGCTACAAAATGGTTCAATACAAAAAAAAATTGAATCAGATAACGCAAGTTATAAATAGGAACAGCTTATTAATGAAAACCAAGCCCGAAACTTGTTGTAAGGAATTAACGTTGCAGTGTTTAATCGAATTAAAATTATAATGAAGCATTAAAACACATTGAACGACAAGTTCTGTTGAAATAATACACGTAATGATAAGAACAAATGAAAAGAAAAAAAGAAACAATTACTCACATGACAAAATCGAAACTCGGATCGATACAAAAGACAATAACAGAAGCGTAGGACAAACTAAAAGAAAATAACAGAAACTAATGAGACACCAAATGCCAATAACAAAAACCATTCATACCACAAAACACAATAACAAAAACATTGAAAACAACAAAAGACAATAACAACAAAAGACGACAAAAAAATCAAAAAATCGAGGAGACACCAAAAGACGATTACAGAACCAGCAAAACATCAAGAGACAATAAAAACAACCTAGGTAGACATCAAAAGACAATAACAGAAATCAGCCAGACGCCAACAGATAATATTTTCATTTGCTCTGCATTATTCCAATGAACTGTATTGCGGAGGCAAATGTTGTTATGAGACTTTAACAACATTTGTTATTGTAACGTCATCAATTTCATAGTTGTCAAAACTTGATTTGCTGTTTGTTAAAAAGACCTGTTCGAAATAACTAAATAAAGCATAACAACTCTATCAAAATGTAGATATAGATAATGAATATTTTAGCAAATATTGTTATGGTTCTATAACACAGATTTCTATTGCTGACAACCTTACATGAAGCCCTACTGAGCTTGATTAAGTTTGTCATCAACAGCAATGTGTGACAAAGAACAATAACATCATTTGCTAAAACATTCAGTGCTTAATTAACAGGTAACGTTGAAAAGCCAAAAGCCAATCACAGTAGCCGTACAGACACTGGAAAACAACAGCAACAGAAACAGAGGAGATATTAGAATACAATAAAATAAACCACCGTATAGGTTTGCAATTTCTGAACCACCGTATAAGTTTGTAATTTCAGAACGACGGTATAGGTTAGCAATTTCTGAACCACCTTATAGGTTTGTAATTTCTGAACCACCGTATAGGTTTGCGATTTCTGAACCACCGTATAGGTTTGCAATTTCTGAACCACCGTATAGGTTTGTAATTTCTGAACCAACGTATAGGATTGCAATTTCTGAACCACCGTATAGGTTTGTAATTTCTGAACCAACGTATAGGTTTGCAATATCTGAACCACCGTATAGGTTTGCAATATCTATACCAACGTATAAGTTTGCAATATCTGAACCACCGTATAGGTTTGTAATTTATGAATCACCGTACAGGTTTGTAATTTCTGAACCACCGTATGTTTGCAATTTCTGAACCACCGTATAGGTTAGCTATTTCTGAATCAACGTATAGGTTTGCAATTTCTGAACCACCGTATAGGTTTGAAATTTCTGAATCACCGTATAGGTTTGCAATTTCTGAACCATCGTATAGGTTTGTAATTTATGAATCAACGTATAGGTTTGCAATATCTGAACCATCGTATAGGTTTGTAATTTCTGAATCACCGTATAAGTTTGTAATTTCTGAACCACTGTATCGGTTAGCTATTTCTAAACCACCGTATAGTTTTGCAATATCTGAACCACCGTATAGGTTTGCAATTTCTGAACCACCGTATAGGTTTGCAATTACTGAACCACTGTGTAGGTTTATAATTTCTATCCACCGTATAGGTTTGCAATTTCTGAACCACCGTATAGGTTTGCAATTTCTGAACCAACGTTTTAGGTTTGCAATATCTAAACCACCGTATAGGTTTGTAATATCTGAACCACCGTATAGGTCTGCAATTACTGAACCACTGTGTAGGTTTGCAATTTCTGAATCACATGAGGTTTCATTATGACATGGCCGTCACTATTTATATTAATTTAGGACTGCATTGTGCTCTTGTCTATTTCAGGAGTGTTGTTCCTGTTGAAAAAGTGTCGAATACATATCAACAGGCAATGGTACTCTGGCCAATTCCATGGTCTTAGATAGTTTCATAGAGTCCAATCTGTGCATAAATTGATATATAGACTGAATCCCCTTAGGTTAAAAGCATTTGATAAATGCATTGTGGTTTATGAGTCAAAAGGACAATTATAAACAATGTACATTATGGATTCCCAAGTAAGATTTAAATGAAATGAACAGCTATGATACGTAGGTAGTATTAGCATGGGAGGCAGGTGTCCCATTCCTTAAAAGAAAATCTCAATCTATCTGTTCCAAATGCTTGCAAAACAAAAATATTCAAGCAGGATTTAAACAGAACATGAATACTTGTTTGAATGATGAAATAAAGAATATATTCAACCTGCTACCTACTACCTTGTAAACACATTATATCAGAGACCTGAACGTCCTAAAGTAGTGTAAACGCATAGTATATGCTAAAATAAGAATGCTTTCTAAATAAAACAATTCCATTCAATTTTTTTGAAGGTAAAGCATCGCTAATATTTTCAAGCATGCCTTCAGTTATCTTCTAAATATAACGATATCGTTCGCAAATATGTTAACTAAATGTCAAACATATCAGCCATGTATGAAGTTTTCCATCGTAGTGATTAATAGCATAATATTTCAAACTGATTGAGAGGCTAATTTCATTGGAAGCCACTCGTTGTATATAGCTCTAAGTGTAATAATACATTTCGTCGTTTCGATATGATACGTATCGTGTTGTAGAAAATGTTACTGTGGTGATAACGAGGTTTACGGTATTACTCAGGTGGCCTAGTGAATTAATCAGGTTTTGCTTCAAGTTAATGACATGAGTACACAGTGATTATGTCAGGAGACCCGGAGCGGTAAATGTCATGCTTCTAAATCGGACACGAGACGTTAATTATTATCAACAGGTGATAATAATACATACAATGAAATCAAGATTACCTTGTGGAATATTAACGACGAAATAAACCGTCCATACTTCTTAACAGTCACTAAACAAGAACTGTACGCAACAAGTCGAACGCCCTACCGAAAGGGTAGGGCTGTCATGCACATGGTGGACTTTAAGAGGAAGACAGGTAGAAACAAAACACATGATTGAATGCAATATATTTCAAAACAAAGGAGTTACCGTAATAGAAAAGAAGTATTCGACCAAACCTATTTCTTTTCAAAACAAGAAGGCAGAATGTGAACGATCAAAGAACTGACAATATACAACATTTGACATAGCGCCCTATCTAGCTAGCATAAGCCACTCTAGAGCGCTTTACAGTACATAGATATAGCGCCCTATCTAGCTAACATAAGCCACTCTAAAGCCCTTTACAGTACATAGATATAGCGCCCTATCTAGCTAGCATAAGCCACTCTAGAGCGCTTTACAGTACATGGATATAGCGCCTTATCTAGCTAACATAAGCCACTCTAGAGCGCTTTACAGTAAATAGATATAGCGCCCTATCTAGCTAACATAAGCCACTCTAGAGCGCTTTACAGTACATAGATATAGCGCCCTATCTAGCTAACATAAGCCACTCTAAAGCCCTTTACAGTACATAGATATAGCGCCCTATCTAGCTAACATAAGCCACTCTAAAGCGCTTTACAGTACATAGATATAGCGCCCTATCTCGCTAACATAAGCCACTCTAGAGCGCTTTACAGTACATAGATATACAATTAATACAATCAGCATATACATTAATCAATACAATTTTGAGAGTTTGCAGGAGCTGCCTTATCAGGGGACAACTACTAGTCCTATGTCACCTGGCTAATATCTTCCTATGTGTGAATGCCTGTGTGTGTGCTGGAGATGTAATATGTTCTGTTTGTAGTGGGACCGTACTTCCAACGGCATCAGTTATAGTACCACCTCACTTGAATGCTACAGCACAAATACCGCAACATCCACCACAGACCAATTTATACTCCATCTGGGTTGTTGGAGTTGTATGGAAGGAGAAAAAACACTTTCTCTGAATATCTATGCGTACGACGATTTCGGGGATCGAACCCTGGCCGCCTGCGTGGAGGGCCGGAGTGTTAACCACTCAGCCAATCCGCCCACAATCTGACCACGCGCGAGAGATAGTGCATAGTCAAACGCAAGACTGACCGTCACAGAAAGAAAAAAGTATATAACTTAACACATGGCTGACCATTATAATAAGGCAGAATATTACGAATAACAGGACTCATCAGAACGGAGAGGCAGTATGGACCAAAAACAGGATTTTGATGGAGCTAAAGTAGCATTTGGTATTCAAACATTTCACTTGGTAGTTACAAACACAAATCGATTGAATAATTTTTGGTTACATACAATGATATCAATGTATATACAAAATATTTGATGTATCGCTTCCCCCTTTCCATACGTCAGATGGAATTTAAATATAGTCATGTTACTTATCAAATTCATGGCACACATTTTTGTACTCGAACTGAAATGTGTCTATGGCACTTTTGAACAATGTTACCATGAACTCCTCCACTGCATGTCATTACTGATAACTGCAGGTACGGCTAACTGTCACTGTCTATTACCTTATGTATGAACGTGTTCCTCAAAATGAACATCACAGTGCTGTTCGTGACGAAACGTTTGAAGGTTTCACACAATATACATTTATTATTCCCCCGTTAATGGACACGCTCTAACAAATTTAGCTATTTGTCTGTATTGTGTGTTATTTACATCCTCGATATCCAGGGGTTACACTCACTTTCCCTGTCAGCACCCCTGGGATATGTCATAGCAACATTGAAGGCACGAAGATAGCTGTTTGATTGGTCTCAGGTAAGAAAAAACACCTGACCTATCGCTAGGTTGATACCTGTCCTTTGAAGATTACAAAGAAGAGACGCCCGACTTCAAAGACTGTCAATTTTTACCGTTACGTGGCCGCGAGATTCTTTTGATGTACATCAAAGGATCGAACTAGTAGTCTTGTTTCATCAACAAGGTGGCGCACACCGAGCCTTCAAGTTTGGTATGACATACTCCAGGGGTGTAGAGAGCAAAAGTAAGCGTGACCCTTGGATATCGAGGATGGCAAATGAACAGCTCGAAATTTGTTATTTTTACTGTATTAAAATAATTAAAATATGTACAGCTAACACTGTTCATCCTGGCTTTACGTGGTAGCTGTACGATTCATCTGTCTGGATCGCTCCTTACCATACACTTCCAATTGTATCGAAGTGGGAAGTGTCGGTTCTCAGCCTTTTAAATGATATATATCATTACCTGCTTTATGAAGGATATTGAGTGTATCAGGTTTACCATGTTTATTTAGATCTGTATTGTATTTGCAGTGCTTACTCGCAAATTGGAGTGATAATAAGCGCGCTACCACTATAAGATTAAGATCGGTTGCTCTTAGGAGAAAATTCGCTGATTTGTGACCCCAAAACTCATCTCAAATTATCTACAGCTTTCAATGGAGGCTATACTGGGCAAGTTTTGCTGTCAAGTGAGTATTCCGCAAATGCAAGTCTGACAGATAGAGCTATTGACAAACGTGAACTTGTCATGGCAGTGCAAGTAATTTATATACATACCTTGTGATTGATCACCCATTCAAAGGGAAAATCTTTAACCTCTTACCCCTGGAGGGGGTAAGAGACAACGAAATGTCTATTAATACGGATAAGCATGATTCGTCGTCAATTATTGCTGGGGTTTCTCAGTTCAAAGAAATCTTGATTGAAACGAATAATTTGAATCTGCCTTATAATCATTATATTGCCCTCTGTTATTTTTTTTGCCAATTACTTTGTCACAGAGTTGAAAGGATCTATTTGAGATATGAAACATGACATTTGATTCCCTGTAGGATCCGAACTTGGTGACAAAGAAGTACTGGTTTCATGAACTGTAAACGTCAATTGATCTGCAGCCTGCAGTCAATCCTTCACCCCTAGTCCCCTCTGTCACCGTACGCACAAACCATCTCAAGGGGGGAATGACGAAGCGTACCAGTAATCCAGAACGACGCCTACCTGAAGTGGTACCACGCGAGAGTTAGCCTTTATCGGGTTGAAACGTGACATTCTGAATTGAATTGTTGTCAAAACAGTAACTTTGGGGATGTTTTCTCTCCGTTTCGAGCTGAGGGCGAATTCATTCAAATCACTTAAGTTTGACCGTGTACTTCAGTAAGGTTTAAACAATTCGTACGAGATGAACGAATCTCGAAACATGCTATATACTGTGACCTCGATTGGAACTCGAACTGACAATCGAAGACACACAGGGTAAAATATGAACAAACGTTTAAACTTAAATACAAGGAGAATAAGATTGATGTTCCGAAAAGCTATGTGACATCTGCTCCATCGACGACACACGAGATGAAATTTTTGATCAAATCCAAGCAATGTCACGTTGTCCAAGAGAGACCGGCGTAGTAGCGGTAAAAAAGCAAGACACGAGGGTTGCGGGTTCGAGGCATGGCACGGTATTGTGCTGTATCGTTGAGCAAGATACTTTACTCAGCTTGTTCCAATCTACTCAGCTGTAAATGAGTACGTAGATGGGCAGAGCTAGAATTGTAGAATGCTAGCTGTGAGCGCCGAAATGGCAGCATCGTCTGTATGATCACCAGGGAGTTGAGAACGATATTGGCTGCTTGCAAAGGCCCTATAACCACGGATAATAAATTGTGAACCGCTTTGAGACGACCTACGGAATAAGTTGTGATAAAGCGGTATATAATAACCTCGAATTATTATTATTATTATTATTATCATTCAGCTTAGTATCAAGTCGTCCCTATTGGTTATTTTGTAACTGAAGATTAAGGTAAGTGGGTATGATAACGACCATACAATAGTAATCAGAAATGTCTGTTGTCTATAGACGTACATACATCTAACAACACTAGCTTTTTGGTGCTATCATAGTGACATTGGTCTCTTTTGTATGAAACAAAGCTATTTTTTTTGTTTTTTTTAGCTATTTTGTATGTGTGACAAGTGATTCGGTCATCCTTAACTACTGGACAAGCTAGCACCATCTCACCCCAGTTAAAACATTTAGACTCAGCATAACTTGAGTAAAGCGTACATGATACACAATTAGTTTACTGATTCAATAGGTAAGATACCAGTGTGAAAAGTAGCCAATATTGCATGCTCATGTATCATACATAATTTATGTAGACAGAATGATCATCAAATTTCAACTTACAGGTAAGTCTCATTTAATTCTTAAATTCTGTTTTCACTTCAGATAGGTTCTCCGAGATCCCATGAGAGGTTAAAAGACAGTGTTCACGAAAACAAAACTATAACCACTCAGTCATTATAATATGAAAGTGTATCTATGAACTTGTCAACAAACTACACCATTCCACATTACAAAGTAATTGTACAATACTTGGGCGTAAAGCCATGTCCTATCCTACAGAAGGAATTATAAAGTCAATGCATCTAGTACAATAAACATATCAATAAATGTTATCAAGGCATTTAGCAATGTCCATTAATGTAAGTCCAGCTCACCACACACAAATCCATGTTATCCAAATCAGAATAAAAGTTCAAGTATATTGTGAAAAGTATATAAACATATGTAACTCTAGACATCAGTTTAGCTGATATTGAGAACTGCTACCAACAGGCTTATTGTAAAATTTTGCAAATGTTGGGTCACTACACCAGCCTGCAGTATTGAGAATTGGGACATGTGCTCTAAGGGCTGCTGATGTTGATGCCGCTCTTGTGCTATGCGGGGTAAATATTGTCATATCAATCCCTGCCTTGATCATAATATCCTGTATCCATCTGGAAATGGTCGATTTTTGAGACTGGCAAGTGCGGCTTATGAAAACGTATTCTCAGAATTGTAATAATGGAACCACTGTGTGTATATGTCTTGTACTGCCGCATAGTACCTGGTCTCCATGACGACAGAAGGATGTGTTCAGCTTCCGTCGAAAGCTTGAGGCTTTAGATTGATTGCTTGAAAGGCGACATGCCATCAGTCTTGTGTTTGGAAGGCTGGTAGTTGTAAGGTGTGGGTTGCTGAGGGTGCTCTTCTCCCTAGGTAAAAGAAAAACACAATCAATTAAACATTTAGCTATTTGTGGAAACCAGGATTGTGTGGTCCAATATGGTGCTATGAGAAAAGCTTCTGTTTGGTCTACCAAAATCTTTTGCATGATTTTACCAATAAGAGAAAGTGGTGGGAACATGTACATAATTTCGCCTGAGTGCCAGTGAAGAGAGAAAGCATCTACTGCGAAAGCAAAAGGATCTGGCTTCCATGATACATATTTTTCAGTTTGATTATTCAATCTAGAGGCAAACAGATCAACATGTGACATCCCTAAAAGTTCTGTGAGTTTGGTAAACAGCTGTGCATTCAGTTTCCATTCTGAATTTTCATTCTTTGTTCTACTTTCAGCATCAGCTTCTATATTTTCACAAACTGGGATGTGTGCTGCAGACAGCCAGATATTCTTGATCTTGGACCAAGCCCACATTTCTTTAACCAGACTGTTACATTCCAGTTTTACCACCCATGTGCGACACATAAGCTATGACCTTGGTATTATCCATATTCAGTCGAATGTGTACATTTGTTGAATTTTTACAAAATGCCAGTATTGTAAACCATGCTGCTTTTAATTCTAAGGAATTTTAAAATATGTTCTTGAGCCTCAGTGAAAGACCAATTTCCACCTGCTTTCGGACAATTGCATGTACCTGTTTTGCACAATCTGTTCCCGATGTATTACACCTCCCCGTCCCATTTTTCAGGCATCAGAGGTTAGTATTATATCTGGTGAACCATGACAGATGTTACTAAATGTGGTTTCAACATTCAAATCCACAATTGCAAATTTTGTATGCTTTCAGTGGATATGTACATATGACTATCAAAGTTGCCCTTTGATGTTTTAATGCTTATATTTTATCATATTCCATGGATCTGTAATGGAATTGTCCATATTGAACCCCCGGAAAATATTTGAAACTATTAGCACTATACAACGAGCGACTTCCTGTATTGTGGGAGCAGCTGTAGCAATTAATGTCTCGCACACCTGTTTTCTAGCTTTTTTGTTTGTCAGGGAAACAATTATGTTTGTTGAATTTAGAATAAAGCCTAAGTATTCAATAATTTTACTTGGCGCAAACACTAATTTTTCTGGGTGAACAACAAATCCTGTTTTTTTCTGACAATAAAACTATGTCCATGACATTATTTCGACATTCCTGCAATGTATCGCCCATAAGCAATGAATCGTCAATGTATGATATTTTCAAAAATCCAAGTTATCTGAGAATAGAGAAAAATGGCTTGGTAATTTTAGTAAACACTCTAGGAGCGGATGCTAAACCATTAGGCAGTGCTTGAAATTGATAAACTTTCCCCGAAATTTGAAACGTATGTATTTTTGATACATTTCAGATACATGTACTGCGTAGTAAGCATCTTTCCAATCTATGGAAGCCATGAAACAATCCTTTGTCATTAAGTCGATAGCTGTTTTGAGTGTGTCCATTTTGAAGTGTCGATAAATTATAGACTCAGAGTTTTTAGGTTCAAAATTAATCTGACACCTCCATCTTTTTTTAGGGCGGATGAATATGTTTGATATGAATTCGCCTGAAGTATGTTCAACCTGTTTAATCACTCCTTTTTGCAACAATTTAATAGTTTCATTGTTGATAGATTCTTTTTCATGATCTTCAAATTTATACTGAACAGGGTTTACATTTTTTCCCATAGAAGATGGACTGTCAAAAAATTCAAGTTTGACACCTTTGATAGTATCTAATATGACAAAGTCTGATGTTAATGTCCTCCAAAACGTAAGATGTTTACTCAAACTACCTGCTTGGTAATTCTGACCATAACAGGGTAATTTTGTTTGAATGTTTGACAAAAACAATTCCCAATCATGACTTGCGGCAAATCACCTCATCATTAACCGACTGGGTCTGTACAGGGAGTTATTTTATTTCTTCTCCTGTCCCTTTTTGTAGTTTTTTGTCCATGGTTTCTTGCAAGACATCTGTGGCTGGGACTGTTTGTACCCACTATGATTTTAACCGTCATGATGATACCCCCTATTTCCACCATGCTGGTAGGGTTGGGCACGAAACTTTCTTCTGTTGGAAAACTTTGATTGTCCTTTCCTACCACCAGTATAGTCCGCACCTGAGCTCACCCGAACTCACCCGAACTCACACGAGCTTACCCGAAGAGCCACTCGGTTAGTGTCGCCTATGTCTTTCATAGCCTTTGGTAGGTCATCGCCAAACAGTTGCGTTGTGACCGGGTTGGACTTCGAACAAAGCGAGCCAAACTGATTGTTTAAATCAGGCCGAACCAGTTCTCGGCGGCGTAGGCTATTCTCCTGTGACTCACTGCCCATTAGGGTAAAACTGTCAATTGACAACTTCTAAAGTTCGTCGGTCTTTGATCTAACATCAATGCCTTTGACTTTTTTTCACGTCAGTCAAAATATTAATTAACCTTGCTAACGGAATAAGACCTTTCGCGATACATTTTTGTGCCTTCTGAACACGAATATCCCGACTTTTTGTGTCTGTTTTGAGTTTCTTTCATATATCGGGATTCACCCGAGGCGCTTGGATATTCTCCATGTTTTCAGGCGAGGGTAGGCATCTAATTTGACCTTTATTTTTCTTCTGGCATGCTTATAGTCACCCTATCTGTGAGCAGATTGGCCAGTTTTTCGTTTGCTATTTTCGGGCCTGTACTCTCCTCATGACTAAAATCGTGTACGAGCTCCCTCATACATTCAGGCAGCTCATCGTCGTCGCCCGTTTCCACAGTTTTGGGCGGTTGAGCGGGCACAACATTGACCTCGTCCGTTTCGTCATCTGACGATTTTAGGAAGTCATCTATTTTTGCGCAAACATCCATGGATTCGTCCTCGCTAAATAGCAGTTCATGTCGTTTTGTCGGGGTCCGAAGTTTTCGGACGACCGAATGTCCTGCTGCATTTGTAGCTGTGCATTCATGATGGATTTAAAGTTTATCATCATTTCTTGCATTCATGCAGTATTAGAGTTCATAGATCCTGTGTCATTTACACTGCTTGTGCTGGCAACGGGCTGTGACTGGGTCAGCGCAGACCCCGGGGTATTTTTTCCAGCTCCATCAATTCTGGTTGCTGGTCCTGTCCACCACTTTGGGAAGGAAGGCTTTTAGTAGACTGTCAGTCACTGTCGCTTTGGACGATGATTTTGTGTCCTTGGACTTGCCCTTTGACACGTTTCTGGGCTCCATGTTATTTAGAATTTGCCCTACGAAGTCAAACTCCGCAACGATTTTTGAAGTTTTCACTTTTTCCAATATGGCGGCCATACACTCGCGCCAAATAAACAATGGTCAACACTGACCCCACAGGGTACAGCGCCAAAAATACGTGAGTTTAGGCTTATTTAAACCTCAATATAACTCACAAAAAATGTCAAAAACTATAACAAACAGAGCACGATCACTATTGAGTGATATTAATGTGTGCACGTTGTAGAAAACTGAAAAAATAAGGTCAGGTAAAATTGTTTACGTCTGAACCCTTCTGGTAATGAAACACGCTATGACTTGTGATATGCGGAGAACCTATCTGAAGTGAAGACAGAATTTGTGATATGCTTACTCTATGAGCGGGTTTAGAATGTTACTATCAAGAAAGGGAAATTAACGAAAGTGAAGCTAGATTGTTTGTGTTTGCCATGGAGTTGTATAATACGACCAACAGTTGTGGAGATGTGAAGCTGAAGAAGGTGCTTTGTTGCTCTCTCGTAACTCATGTTCTGGGGAGTAAAAATGTAGCACTTTGTGCACGAGAATCCAACGCATCTATCAGCCACATTAGAAAAGGGTATATTGGGAATAGTCAATGTCACTGTGTTGACCCCAGTAAGAGGGTCGAATGAAAATACTTTCTGTAGATTAAGTCACATATTATGATCTTGCAGTGAGATTCAGTACTGCGTACTGATGTATATATATAACATGTAATACATTTAATATAATACTTGGTTTATTTTCTAATGTGAATTTCCAGTATTGGTTATTGAATATATGCGTGTGCATATATTTTTTTCTCAAACAAAACATAAACGAGCAACGTTATTTCAAAGGCCTCTCCTGAAACAAGTGTGTGATGTATTTATTTGATTCGTTATGGAAACATATTGATACCACCGACTCCTTTTACTTATTTGAAACCGGAATGACAAAATGTAAATTTTGACGATACAAGTTGACTTTTTCACAAAAGCTCATTCGTACCATTTTGTAATGTTTTTATTTATATTTTTAAATCGCAGGTACGAGATGAAAAGTCGTGCGAACGAGATAAAAAGCCATACAAAACGTTTTCGTACTTATTACTTACCGGAATAAAAAAATCAACCAAACAAAATCAACAAAACATTGGTGATACACGATTTAGTAATTGATACAGCAGTGACAAAATGAATCCGTATTGATGATAAACGTTTACGTATTAAATACTGGAGTGACAGAATATATATTGATGATACACTACCGGAGTGTCAATTAACATGTTAACACGTAGGTGTACACCTTTCATCAGAAAATGGACTAAACTCATCTTCGTGTAAAAAGGTGGAAACTAGATGATATAATAAGTTAGTTATTTTTTCTAAATTAATTGATCACAGAAGACACTGTTTAAAATTTAGCGTATTTACTTAATTTGATAGATTTCGTCTCGACACATTAAGTCAACACGCCCACTACATTACGTTGCGGACCGGAATGAAAGAAGTAGGTCAAATAACGGAAGTGGTATTCCTGATTCTGGTTTTATGATCTTGTTTATACCTATTAATGCCGTCTCTGGAGACATAATGCTGTCTTCGATACTTCAAACTGTCCGCGGAGAACTCTCACCGTCAGGAATGGAATTAAAATTAGATATATTCCGTAGTTAGATAGAAGTCGTTCGAGGAGATAAAACTGCGAGGTATGAAGATCAGACAATTAGGAATTATCACTGGGGTATACTCAGTTTCATTCAACAAGATTTCTTTATCGCATTTCTAATTTAAAATAAAATAAATCTTTCAATTCTTAATTCTTGTTGTTGGAAAAGTTAATTAGATCAAATGCAGTGATGATTACATTATTACTCATTTTCAAATTTACTGTGTTGGCGAACATTCTCCAGTGTGAAAGCATGAATTCTTTTAAGAAAAGGTATGTCAATTTGGGTAATCATGATTAATGTTTTTACGATTATGTTAACCTACATTTATGTTTATGATTATGTTGACATATATTTATGATTATATTCACCTATAGTTATGTTTATGATTATGTTGATATATATTTATGATTATATTCACCTATAGTTATGTTTATAATTATGTTGACCTATATTTATGATTATATTCACCTACAGTTATGTTTATGATTATGTTGACATACATTTATGTCTACGATTAAGCTCACATATTTTTATGCTTACGATACACATTTAACATATAAATATTAATTTTATAAATTTTACAACAATTATCAAACAAGTTATTTCGACCTTTGTAAATCACTCTTGTTGGCCTGGATGTAAGCGCGCGTAGAGTCTTAATATAGGAGGTAACCGCAGTACCCGGAGAAAACCACGTAGTCGGGCAGGTGACCTCATACATTTTTACGTCCGATCGGGGAATCGAACCCCGGTCGCCTTGGTGAAAGGCAAGTGAGATATCCACTGCACAACTCGACCACCCATAATTTAACATATGCACATGTAATGCATCCAGGTGTAATATCCCAAATAAATAACCACAAAAGGTATAATCTACAGTTGTATACTTTAGTTGAGTACAATAACAACAATAACAAAATAATTCACGCTACATCTGATAATTAGAAAAAACTTATTTAAGCTCGTTTCATAAAAATCATCAGTTATTGGAACTGGCCTGAGAACCTTTATGTTTCTGATAATGTTCACACACGTTTGATTTATAATTAAAGAGAAGAGATAAGTTTCCAAGTTGTAAATAATCTTCCTGTTCTGATTGTTGTTCTCTGGATCCCATGCCTCAGAATTGACTACCGTTCCTCCTACCTAGGAGGCACGGTAGTCTAGTGGTAGGACGCCGGGCTCGTGACCGAAGGGTTGCGTGTTCGAGTCACTGAACCGCACTGTGTTGTATCTTTGAGCAAGATATTTTACTCCGCTTGTTCCAGTCTACTCAACTGTAAATGAGCACGTGGTTGGGAAGTGCTAGAATTGTTGAATGCTAGCTGTTAGCGCCGAAATGCAGCTCCGGCTGTATGCTCCACAGGTAGTTGAGAAAGGTATTGACTGGTTGCAAAGGTCCTATAACCACGGATAATAATTTGTAAACCACTTTGAGACGACCTACGAACTAGGTTGTAATAAAGTGGTTTATAAGAACCTCGAATTATTATTATTATGATTTGTCTTTTCACGTCAATTATATAGGGTTGTTTCTCCTTGGTCCTTGACATCATTTGTTATCTTTTTTGATTTGTGACCAATCGAAAACAACGTACATGTATCATATCCACTTTCTACTAGACGCCTCCAGAGATGCCGAAAATCGTCATCTTTTTCATTATTGTGGTATATCCTTACGGGGCTTCTTAGTCTGTGACATATAAATCAGAGTTCCAATCATGGTCGCCGTACATCTTTCGTAAGGCTACAGTCTCAAGGGGGCGTAGGAGTGATGCGGATCACACTATTGTTTAGAAAGTAGTCGGTGTGATACGGACATAATTGTTCATATTCTGGATGGTATTTATTGATAAGTCGTTGGCTGGGTATATATGGAGATAATTTTGATATAACAGATTAAATACTCAGAACGAGGCTTCACGGTACATACAATTATAGGATGTGATTTTGGTTACATAATCTTACAGAATAGGTGATAATTATGCGGAACGAAATGACTTCTTCAAATAAGGTTCAAATCATCAACAATATTTGCGAGGATTGAAAATATATATGTTTAGATTTGTTCTACATTTCTCCTGTATAAATCTACGAGTCAGGATAACATGACTCTAGAATGATTATCGTGACCTCTTAGCAGTCATGACGTTATAACATATCGATATGGATTTGCGACTCCATATCGACAGAATTTTTGAAATTAGATATAATGTAATTTGTGAAATCTATGACTTAAACGACGCGGCTATTTGACATTATATGAATTTTACTTTGTATTATCGACAGTTACTCAATAGATATTTCAAATTATTTATAGTGGTGACTTCAGTGAATGCATATGTACATGTACTTACGGAGCCCCCGAAGGGACATGGTAAAACATTTACTAATTCGTGCGCACGGTTTGGTAACTCGTGCGCACGGATTAGTAAATGTTTTACCATGTCCCTTCGGGGGCTCCGTATGTACTTGACATTCTATTTTATATACATTGTGTCTACGACTGCGATTCGCGGTGACGTAGATATCTGAGACAATTTTATTATATATGGTACACTTTGTATCTGTATCATTTTAATGATGTCGATACTAAATATTAGATATCGTATTGTATATAAGATTTTGACGGTGTGGAGATTTTACAATAAGTTAATAATATCTTTATGACATCACTTTAATAGTAACATGGCACTGCTCTCTGTCACGTGCATTACGTTTCTTTCTGAGACATTAAGTACTTTTATTTCAGTGAAATTTCGGTTGAAACAATGTGTCTCGGTTAATACCGCTTTTCCAGGTCCACATACACTTAGGCACACATTCCCCTCAATGAAAGTCAATAATTGATAAATACTTGAAAACACTATCCATCCAGCAAAACTACTGGACTTTGTCAAGGCTGATTCTGATACTAGTGATCAACACGTAATAAAGATAATTTCGAGCACAATGCATTAAATAGCTGCAGTGAACTCTGGCTACTTGGAAAAGCATTGGTTATAATTCTTTAAACCCAACGCGAGAAGAATGATCCGGGATAACCGAAATTGTGTTAGCCTCGTGCGTATTTGTATGTGTTACCATTCGTTCTTGCTGGAACTGCCTTTTTGATGACAAGTGTTTCGCATCCGTTGTTTATAGATTGCACGTGGGGAATTCTACGTTCATAATGTACTAGTTTTAATACCACATCGATGCTATTTCCACGTTCCAGATTATCTTATTGAAGGACATACGTAAACATTATAACTACGAGTATCCTTGCAATGCTGCTGTGCGACAGTTTGTGGTACGCTGACCCAAGCTGGTACGAGTTAAGTCCCTTACTATTTAACATGGAATACGTTAACGAGTTATACAAATACTTGCGACCAGTTTGTGTCATGTACAACTCCCCAATGCTTCGCAACAAAAGCTGAACTTCTCGATGTTTCCAAATAGTTAATATTCTTTCTTTGATTGGAATCAATGCATGATAAATCTCATATTCAAAAGATTATACTTTAGTCAACTTAAGTTATTTCCCCTTGCTCATTTCACTTAACATCGTTAGATAATTTGTTCCCGATTGACTTCCTTGAAACCGCTCTCTACGGCAATGAACGTATAGAAAATAGAAAATGAAAAGTATTAATTTTTTTGAGTGATCCATTCTATATTGTGTAATTTGCACGCATTATAAAGTATGCATGCAATCCATTGCGCTTTGCTACAATGAACCACAGATACAGAAAGAGAGAAAGTATAAAGCCCTCTAACGAAGCTACCTAAATACAAAATACAACTCTCCAGGAGAGGGTTCATAACGGACATGAAATATATAAAAATGTAAGGCTCCCTAAGGAAATCTAATTCAAAGCACTTGCAACAAAACACGTTTCCCTGAGGGAATACACTACAGATAAGGACGCGCGGAGATGGGATTACACAAAACAATAAACCTAAAGTTATTACAGTCAAATCGCATTTCGATAATATAGCTAGGCAAATACAATGTTGTCTTGAGGACAACTGTGTTTTTAAGGTTAAAAAGAGTACAATAATTCATTGTAGACTAAATCCAAAGAAATCAGTAGAAATGTTTATCTATGAGGTTCTCTATAGGAAATCAGTAGTCAAGTTTATCTATGAGATTCTCTATGGGAAATCAGTAGTCAAGTTTATCTATGAGATTCTCTATAGGAAATCAGTAGTAAAGTTTATCTATGAGATTCTCTAAGGAAATCTTTTGTACAGTTTAATCATGAGATTCTCTATGGGAAATCAGTAGTAAAGTTTATCTATGAGATTCTCTAAGGAAATCATTTGTACAGTTTAATCATGAGATTCTCTATAGGAATCAGTAGTCAAGTTTATCTATGAGATTCTCTATAGGAAATCAGTAGTCAAGATTATCCGAGAGGTTCTCTATAGGAAATCAGTAGTCAAGTTTATCTATGAGGCTCAATAAGGGAAATCAGTAGTCAAGTTTATCTATTCGGTTCTCTTAAGAAATCAGTGAGGTTCTCTATAGGAAATCAGTAGTCAAGTTTATCTATGAGGTTCTCTATAGGAAATCAGTAGTCAAGTTTATCTATGAGATTCTCTATAGGAAATCAGTAGTCAAGTTTATCTATGAGATTCTCTAAGGAAATCATTTGTACAGTTTAATCATGAGATTCTCTATAGGAAATCAGTTGTAAAGTTTATCGGTGAGATTCTCTATAGGAAATCAGTAGTCAAGTTTATCTATGAGGTTCCCTAAAGGAAATCAGTAGTCAAGATTATCCGTGAGGTTCTCTATAGGAAATCAGTAGTCAATAGTCAAGTTTATCTATGAGGCTCGCTAAGGGAAATCAGTAGTCAAGTTTATCTATGAGGCTCACTAAAGGAAATCAGTAGTCAAGTTTATCTATTAGGTTCTCTTAAGAAATCAGTTGTAAAGTTTTTCTGTGAGGTTCCCTATAGGAAATCAGTAGTCAAGTTTATCTAATAGGTTCTCTTAAGAAATCAGTTGTAAAGTTTTTCTGTGAGGTTCTCTATAGGAAATCAGTAGTCAAGTTTATCTATGAGGTTCTCTAAGGGGAATCCGTAGTCAAGTTTATCTATCAGGTTCTCTTAAGAAATCAATTGTAAAGTTTATCTGTGAGGTTCTCTATAGGAAATCAGTAATCAGGTTTATATATGAGGCTCTCTAAGGAAAATCAGTAGTCAAGTTTATCTATGAGGCTCACTTAGGGAAATCAGTAGTCAAGTTTATCTAATAGGTTCTCTTAAGAAATCAGTTGTAAAGCTTATCTATGAGGTTCTCTAAGGGAAATTAGTAGTCAAGTTTATCTATGAGGTTTCTCTGATGAAATCAGTTTTCAAGTCTATTCATGAGGTTCTCTAAGGAAATCATTTGTACAGTTTAATCATGAGATTCTCTCAATAAACCAGTAGTCAAGTTTATCAATGAGTTTTTTTTAAAGGAATCGGTAGTCATGTTTATACATAAGGTTATCTTAGGTAGTAAAAGTAAACCTTTTTTTCCTTATCGTTTTCTAGTCATCTAGTTTATTCATGAGAAACTCATCAAAACAACAGTATCTTTGCAAGATTGACACAACATTTGTGTACAGCTTGTGTTCGGTTGTACAAACAACGAAAATAGAATGTGTTTAGTAAAAAATACAAAAAAAAACCCAAAAAAACCAGCAACATATTGTACATACAACATAATGCTATACCAGTTATAGGTGACCAGCGTGATTTACCACAACAGGTCTATATTGACGAATCGTAATCATCGTCATATGAAACAAAGAGGACCTCAGGCGTTTGTCTTTACATCAAATATTTAGCAGTGTGTACTTTGAAAAAAGGAGTATTGAGCGATTAGATTATAATTTGGTTCTTTGTTGGTCAGTGATTGTGTTTTGACTGTAAATAAAAAAAGGAAAATAATTATAACATGCACTACAGCGTCGACACACAAAGACAGAATGGCAGCTTTAACTGTCGATTGGTTAACAGCCAACAGGCTAATTGACTAATACAAGTACGTGTATCAGAGTAGCAGGAATATAGGTACTAAACGTCAACACTCATAGAGTTCCCTGTCTTGTTGTCATGTATCTCTTACTTTCTTTAGAAACATTATAATCATTGATTTTCATTTTTTAAATGTATCGATTTTGTTTTGTATTTATACAACAAGAACCTCATCAATCGTATATATCCCCCATTACTTGAAATCAGGTACTATACAGACAGTCGGTAGGCTAGGGTTGTCTCCAGGCATTCCGGTTTTCCTTCACCACCAAAACTTGGCAGTCCCTTAAATTACCATATCTGTTAATGGGACCTACATTTTAAAACACAACCAAACCTAATCAAAGCAGATCAGACTTATCGCAGTCGCAGTGAATTTGGGTGTCCAGATCATGCTCTGTATAACACGCTTTCCGAGATAAATCGCGACAGTTGATTGACAAACTTACAATAAAAGGTTTCGACAGATGCAGTTTGGTGAAGACTGTTGGTAAGTTTATGGTCGCCATTCTGATTATTTGGAATATTCTTCTTTCCTGTGTGATATAAGGGTCTGTTACGGCACGATTCTCACCCGGGTGAGAAATCGCGCAAAATTACTACGTTACAGGGTCGAATCATTTGATTATGGTTATTGCACTGTCTGATGGAACGTTGAGGACGTGACATTACTTGAATTGGCCAATACATGACGGATGTGTTAATAAAGTACCAGTAAAAGACGCTTACCCTTCGAGGACGTCTGGAATTATTAGTAGAAAACGCCTGTCCTTCGAGGACGTCTGGCATTATAAGTAGAAGATGCTTACCCTTCGAGGACGTCTGGCATTATTAGTAGAAGACGCTTACTCTTCGAGGAAGTCAGGCATTATTAATAGAAGACGATTACCATTCGAGGACGTCTGTCATTATTAGTTGAAGATGCTTATCCTTCGAGGAAGTCTGTCATTATTAGTTGAAGATACTTATCCTTCGTGGACGTCTGTCATTATTAGTAGAAGACGCTTACCCTTCGAGGACGTCTGTCATTATTAGTAGAAGATGCTTATCCTTCGAGGACTTCTGTCATTATTAGTAGAAGATGCTAAACCTTCTTGAACCTCTCCAAATATCTTTATATACATATAATGCGCTAGTTTATTTTTTTATGTCTAATTTTTATTTTACACTCAAGCATTTTCTGTAACATTGGAGGTTGATGTTAAAACAGAAACGAATTATCTCTTTCTTGGTTTCTGATTGGTTGAAATGTTAATGCTGTATTGTAAACTTGCTGGTGTTGTTACCAAATTCATGTCGCTTAATATACCTGGTGCAGTTGTCAAATAGACTTACCAATATCAAAGCGTGGGATTTTGTGTTCATGAATGTGATATACTATTAGAACACAAAGCCATGGTCAATATCACTATTTAAGATTCATATAACGTCATTTTACCACAATAAGGTCCATAACTGTAACACGCAGGTTTCCAATGAATAGTAAATCTTAACTTCGTGTTATATTTAAGAACATGTATAAGGTATTTCTTGAATTTTAAAGATAACAATTATGTAATAAACGAGTCATTTATTTCTTTATCAAACGCCCTTTTATGTTTTTAACACAATTGTTTGGAGGATAGAAGTACTTATTCGACGAAAAAACCCTGATCTAGATGAGATAATGGGAACGTGTATAGGATCCTGCCAATGACAGAGCAAGGAATTTTCAATTAATACTAATATACAGTTATTGATTTTTGTGATGATGAAAATGTCCCTAGGTCAATCCAGAGGAAACAAAAAATCGAGTTGCCCTTACAAATTCAGTGATGATAGACATCCACGCCATAGTTGTAATGTGTTTCAGTCACTCGATACTTCTCGCTGATTTGGTCGAGAGAGGCTCAGAATAAAGGAAATACGACCTTGGAATCTCAAGCGCGTGTGGGGAGCACGGTTTTAATTTCTCTGACATATGATAAGGCAAACCATCCAGACTTTTATAAAGACGAGGTGTCATATGATGTTGTATTGAACTTAAAAAAAGATAATGACCGAGGTGAAGTCTATCCTATTTCATTTTATTATACAGTTAACTGATCAGTTATGGCTTCGTGTGTATACCTATATACCTAAACCGGTTTTATGAAGTTTGAAGAATAAATGTTGTAATCTGACACTCGGGGGTGTAAAACCGTCATATAATGCCTGTCACTCGAATACATACTAGTAGTTCGTATATTGACAAGAACACTAAGAGTAACATCATATACAAACATTAACCCGATGAACACCGTAATATAAGATATGATACACGAAGGTTTGGTTTGGTTTAGTACCATTTAACGTCCTATCAACAGCTATGGTCATTTAAGGACGGCGTTCCCTGTGTGCAAGATGCATGCGTGTAGTGTATGCGTGTGTGTTTTGGGAGGCTGCGATATGTTCGTGTTTGTCTCCTTGTGATAGCGCAAAACTGATGCCGACTTTATAGTGCCACCTCACTGAAACTTACTGCCGAAGACAACCAGCAGGACACCCCACCCGGTCACATTATACCGACAACGGGCGAACCAGTCGTCCCACTCCTAAATTGCTGAGCGTTAAGCTGAAGTAGAAATGGAGTAGAACATACCATTTGTATAGTCTCTGGCATGTCTCGGCCAGGGTACAGAGCCCAAATCCTTCCTGACAGGGGCGAACGCTCAATTAAAGGCCAACATTGAAACATTGTCAAGGGAGACATTACGAAGAAGAAAGTTGTTTAGAAAGGAGAGAAAAGATACGATCCCAAATTTAGTCGCCTCTTACGATTATGCAATGGGGGAAGCAGGTACACAATTCTTACGCCCCACCTGTAGGGATTGATAAACGAAGGACCGATACCGTACACTGACAGTCATATTAAGGATTATCAAAATATACTGACCGTCACATGAAGGATGCTAATCAAATACCTCTAATATTATAAGCATTAAAATAAAATAAGATAAACAAAATAGAGAAAAAAGGCTCGGTGCTACAACATTAATAGCCCCTTATTTTTAAACATTAAAAAAAATCAAACGAATATTTTAACGAGTTAATGACTAAAATGTATCAGAAAAAGTCAAAACTTGAAATGAAGTGTACGTGTTTGAGTAGGAAGTAACTTAAAACTTTCAAAGGAACCTGACTCAACTAAACAGGATCCATTGTAGTTGCATGCACTGTTGATAACGCAGAAATACACCAAGCGAAACCTAAAGGCTACTATTATTTCATTATAGTAAAACAAATGTTAGAGTTACTGAAAAAGAAACATAAGGATGCTTGTTTAAAAAACAAATCTATTCAGGTTATCCTCATGTAACCGTCATACAATCATAGCTATATATATAGCCGCATGATGTATGCTTCAAAATTACCATATACAGGTGGTCACATGATAGATTACCATAATATACTGACAGTCACATGATGTATAACCATAGTATACTTACAGTCACATGATATATAACCATAGTGTACTTACAGTCACATGATGTATAACCATAATATACTTACAGTCACAAGAAGGGTAATTGCGATCTGCTGATAGTCACATTAAGGAGTATTTTCATCTATTTAAGTCTCATGATGGATGCTACAGTAATCATATACGTAAGGTTGCTTATCGCCATACGTAAGGGTCATACGACAGATTATTGTTTCATTCTGACAGTCACATGGAGGTTTATTATCATATTTACATTCAAACAAAGGATTAGACAACATACGTACCACCATACAATTATATTCACAGGGTTAAATTGACTCGACATGCTGTCTCCTCCTGAGCAGATGGTCTTATATTACAACTTCCACCTGAGCCTAGCGAGGAATGGAATCACGTTTTATCAATTAGGTACCACGTACAGAATTGTTATCCATGAAGTTGATAATTGGTTGAACGTAAGTAAAACTATAATACGAGGTGGAGGTCGGGGTTTATGAGAAACTGTTAAATTGACCCCTTTGTTTTTTTAATTTCAAATTGTGAAAGCATCATTGACTATGACCAAACTGATACATATTTAACCCATGTCATATCCTTGTTAAGTTTATCCCCAGTCACTTAAACACCTGCTCGATCACGTGCGTCAATTACACATTCACAACCAGTTATATTATGGAGTGGCTTGTCCAGGTAACCTATGTTACGTTGGTTGTTATGTGTGATATACTAAATCGAACCGTTATAAACGAGCCACGGTTTCTAATTTGATCAGAATAACACTAGGAACCCTAAAATCGATATACAAGACAAAGCATTGTTCTGATATTGCAAAGACCCATCCTTATATCAAAAGTATAAATCGAGACAGGCTGACAACAGGCTCCATCTTATAATATTGTCTTCGTTTCCGTGTTAGGAGTGATTACATGTTAAACGAAGCCATACATTGTTTCGCTGAGCTTTTAAGATCTATACAGGTATTTAAATCGTGCAATGCTAACGTTTTAGTTTTTGAAATTTTTGAAATTGGTACTGATCATCGTTTGGAATGATTCTATTTAAATCAAAATGATACTAACAAAATGCCTACTGCATATCAAGCAGTTCGAGATAGAAAACATTCATTAGGAACTCGAAAAGTAGAGAGTAAAATTGACCTTTTTCGGGAAGATCGCCGCCATGTTCTCGTCTCTGAAATTAAAGTTTGCCTGAATGTAACGACATGAGTTTGCATATTGAATGTAGCATGGTTTCTACTTTGCTAGACTAAACTAGAAAGGTCTACTTATGTATAAATACACTTAAAATTAACATTTTTTCAGGACATCCCAGACTTCACGCTATACATTGGTCTGGATGAATTACATATACTTGTAACGACTGTTCTTGTAACAACGAATCGACGTAACCAGTGTTTATTTTTTACGGCAACATCAGCGACATTTCAAAATAAAAGCAATGAATATCCCTGAGTAAACAGAAGTAGTCACGGTAGCGTGACATCTCAAGTGACCAATGCTAATTCATGACCGGATGATAATCAGTATTACATGTGCGCAGGTTTACCAGACAGCACAGCCGTGACGTAGTCTGAGGTCGTCAAACACACACGACAAGCTACAGACCACGTAGGTGGGGATCGCAATGATAAGTCAAAGCGAGGATGATCGATTTCCTACGATTGCTATATATATTAGCAATAAATTAAGCCGGGATTAAAGTTGACCTAGGAAGGGATTTATTCATATCAAGCAACACATACAGGATATGACAGGATCACCGTCCAACAACCTGTCAATGTTTACTTTGGGTAGCAAGTCATTAGTAAAAGATAAAGTTGTCAGATTAGCTACCATGCCCCGAATAGAAGCTATTTTTAAAACGTTTCATGTTTATTATTTTTGTAGGAAGAAAACATATTGTACCGAGGTGTAAACAAAATGAAATTATACTTAAAATCGGTGAAACTAGGGCACAGTTGTACAAAGGAATGGTTTACATAGGTATGCTATTGAATACGTCCAAGGAAATAACGACCAAGTCTCCTGGAGCTCAATTCAAGCGTCCATATCTAGATCAAATCCAACTAGCATCACGTTCACAAAATATGAAACAGGGAAGTGATAATGGAACCACAAAACACACTAATGAGTCTAAATACATGTATGTTTGTATTCTTTTCACACAAGGAAATGTCAAACCTCTTAATAAGATCACGATTACGACCATTCTACTTGCACGTATTTTTTTTCATATTGTATCTCCAGAAACCTAGTCTCGTTCAACCAGACTCTTGTTGTCTGCGCACGAATACAATTGATCGAGCGTCTGGTTGAACGAGACTTCCCGAAACTCGGTGTCGTCAATTTGTCTGTAAGCATTCGATGTCTGTCATTCAAAACGTGATATTCGGAGCAAACGTCTGGATATCAAATCAAAGGGATCATGAAAGGGAAAATTACCAATCAGAAAATTTAAATTTTCACACTAGGTAAAAACAGTATTTTATTATATAACAAAAGATATAACATTATACTTGTATGATTTTAAAGTGACAGGAAACAAACAAACTTCTTTTAAAGCATGACAATGGCATCATCTATTGTTCTTGCATGAAGTATAATTTAGGCAAATCTACTATTGTCACCTATTACTGTGGAATAGTGACATTTTACTGTAGAATAGTTTGTAACTATTCCGTAGTAAAACTATGAACTATTCCACAGTAGAAGGTGACAATACAAGACTTTTCTAAACTAAGGAGTAACATATAAAATAAGATATAAAGTTAACAGTTTGCTGTTTTTACATTTGAACCAATGTCTCCATTGAAAAAAATCCAAATTAGCACTATATCCAGTAATCTGTCAGGAAATTCACAATTTATGTTTATTTGTACCCTGAAAGGGAGATAGCTGTATTATTAACATTTCAGTTTCAGACGATACTGAATACTAGCAATAGTTTTATACATGGTATTCTCTCGATACTCTGGTTAATTATTCTTGTGTATCTTTGTTATAAATCTCCCGAAACTGGAATCAAGTTCTTTATCAGACGTAAGCAAAAGCGTCCCTTGCACGTTTTCCACATTTTCTCCGGTTTCAGCTGTTTTGCGACTATCAGCTTTCCATGCCTCAAATGTCGGACTGTTCAATAAGATTTTGCAATGGTATAATTGGGATGCAGTATCCTTTAGAAGGCTTTCAATTTTGTCATTATAAAAGTTTGGGATTTATATTTCTTTTCTCCACAAAATATTGTTCAGCATTCTGTGCTGCCTTTACAAATTCTTCTGATTCACTTGCAATTGAAATTTCAGAAAAAATATCACTTTTCATGTCAAAGTTAGTGATGGTTCAAATTGTATGTATGAGAACAATATCGTTGTCACTGCTAGTATCCTCCATGTTCCACAGTCAAAACTAAATTGACTTTGTTTCAATCGAAACACTAATGTGTTTGTGAAACTTTCAAATATTGTATGCAAAGCATGATGCATGCCTTATATTTCATACGGAGAGTAAACAAGTAAATAGGCCTCAGATGATTACAGGTATGTGCCTTGCATTAGGACTGCCTTACCTTGTTATTTGGACCAGTGAAATAGTTAAACAATACTCTGTATATCTGTGTTATAGTCGGGTAGAGGAGTTTTTATGATGCCAAGTTTTAAGTATGAGAAACGCCCAAAACAGTGGAATAGTCAAGTGTATGCAAAGCATTCTTATACATTTCGTCAGTAGAAAATTTACTATGAAATCAACAAGATAGTGTTCCATGTACCACATATTTTTCAGTATTCATATGTTTTTCTTAATTTTATCAGGTCTTCCATGTAATTGCTTCATAGGATCTGTGTAAAACACGTTGATTTTCTCTGCGTAAAACTCGCTGTATTATATCATATAACGAATTTTATTTTTTGTAATCATTGTATTAAATGTATCGCAACGTTTCAAGACCGACTGATCTTTTGTGAAGCTGTGACTGAGTGAGTGATTTGTAGTCTATACCTGTTCAACGATGTGACGAAATTGTATAGTTTGTAGGTCACTCGACCCGGGACGTTTCGCCTTGGTGATGTACACGACTGCAACTAACTAACATTTACCATGAGTTCAACTTATTTATGATGCATCATTAGGTACTTTTGGTATCGACTTATTATGTACTTTTGGCATTGTTTCATTTTTCCTTCTGTCAATTGAAATGTTAATTTCAAGATACTGATAGATTTTGTGGAACACTGCGTATAAATGGGTAAAACAAATGTATGCTAAATTTGATTCATTTTAGGAATGAGTTAAATCTTTTAGGTTCGTCACTAGAAAAAATAATTAAACTCTGTTTTTCCTGCCCAGTTATCCTACATGTAACCACACGTTTTGCGTGAAAAGTCTGTATTTGTGTCCGCAGACAAGTCATCACATAGGTTGTCTGTAAACATGTTCATCTAGTGCTTGTTAAAAGAAATGGCATTGTTTGATTACCGATAATTAATTGGTAAGATTACAGGCCTGCCTTGTTTGTATTGGATTCTCAAACGTCACAAAAGTCCTCATACATTGCCAAGACTTTATCAGCACAATTCGTTTTCTAATAATGAAATTTACGAGAATGTAAACGATTTCAAATAAATTTAGAAATTTGATTTCACAGCTTCACAAGAATCCTTATTAGCAACGTTTTATCACTGTTCTTGCCTGCTGCTCAGTCAAGCATAACGGTGGCAAGCTATTCGAGCAGACAGTCTGCATTACCGATAGAAAATATGATTATTTTATTAAACAGTTTATAAACGGTATGTTTTTGGCAAAATCCATTATTTTCAGATGCATTGAAGAAGTGTTGTCTTCAAATTTCAAGACATTTATCGACCACATCGATCGTATATGTCCCCATGAATTCAAAATCAGGATCATCACATACTCTTTTACACCACCTCTTATTTGCACTAATAGTATGACGACAACTGTTTTAATAATGTCGATTTTTTATTATGATCATTAATGTGTATTACATTACGCCTGTTGCCCAATTCCTTTTGAAATTTGTATAAGATGCAATTTTCAATAAAAAAAAAATTGTGAAATGAAATGAGTATTGTTGTTTCCGTGTTACTACCCCGGCTCCGATATTGAGGACATGGTATTATTTGATTAGACATATGTTTACATGGTGGGTGTGTCGATAAAGAGGAAAACGGTTACCTTCCCGGAACATCTGGTGCTATTTTTCTTGTACCTCTTCAAGGGTCCCGTGTTAATATTCCCTTTGTTCACATTTTGCTCCTGTCCATTTATTTAAGTTCGAATTACAGTGTTTTGTTCACGTTTCGGTATTATCTTGCCTTTTACTTCTAGTACTTACTCTACAAATAAAGTCAAATCAATGTCGTTTACACGTATATTTTTAGAATATTGTATCAATAACTTTCTGGTATAAAATGTTGTTACAATCGAAATGGTAGTGACAAAAAAAACTTCATGTTCAATTTGTAGAGTGTTAAATGAACTAATCTGCTACAGTGTAAATAATTGATGGCCAAATTGTGCGGGTTTGATTGCTGCGATTCCGCCCACCGGCCTGTCTTGTGTGTTATTTTTCATCATATTTCATATATTCCTTTGACGTGATACCCCATAAGAAATTGAGTGAGCCTTATCATTTTAACTTATAATAGCAATATGGATGATGTCAGAATAATAAGACGTTATACATAACGATATAATTTTAACTATGTAAAAGATATGCGAATGAAAGAGCTCATGCTTCTTGATCTTCTTGTTTGTTTGTTTTTATTTCCTTTTAACCTTTTCCTACACATACTTATTTACGTATTTTGTTTGCTAGTTATTTGCCGTTGATCCAGGCAGGACAAACTCAGTATGCAATAGTTATGAAAGCTTCACGACCGAAGGCAGGTTTGGTATTTGAAGTGGAAAGCAATCTGTTATCTGTTATCCACTAACATATCTAACGATGAAAACACATATATCCATTTCAGTAATGATTGAATCGTCTTGTCTTAATGGTTTCTATATTAATCTTTATATATAACATCCTGTCTTTTATTACAACTCTATAAAATTGAATATATATATATTTATATATAACCTAAACTTGTCCACACTGTTGGAATTACTTCTTTGCCCCATATACTATTTTAAGTAATTCGTATCCTACGGACATACCTCCATTAGGATCCAGTGTTATATGGGATTTTACCGTATATATTACTTCTTTGACCCATATATTTATGTAGATATATATTTATTACCGTGGCGGATTTTTAATTGCACGTACGCTAACCCTTCAGCTCAATCGATAGACTAGTACCGGTGGACTAGGGACTGCGGGTTTGATCCACTGTAGAAGCACATTACGCTCATTTCTGTTACATTAAAAACGTACCCAATCCAGGCCTCACGACAGTGTCAATATATTAAAACGTATAACGCACATAAGCAGGAAATAGTACTTGTATCAATGTGAAACAGAAAAAAAGTAACAAGGCGTCAATGAGAAGGAATTTAAAAATAAAATAAAATCATCATTAAACCATTAAATAAATTGTTTTGGAGTTGACATCCTTGCAACAACTAAAACCTTAGAAAGGCGGCAAAACCAAGTGTCCCGGAAATTATGAACATTTCTTTCACCACAAGTGGCTCGTCTCATGACATCTCCCATCATGATGTATTCTCTCAAATCAAGTTTGTTAGAAAAGTTTGGCATAACAGACTTAGCTCCAATTTATTTGTCGATTTCCTCAATTAAGTTAAGATATTTTTGTAGTATCATTTGAATGCCTAAATAGGTAAACGATATTTTGTTTATCTTATCTCTTTCTTTTGTAATAAGAAAAAGTATGGTTTGTTATCCAGAAGTTGTCTTTTGCGTTAACATATAAACACTGTGATACTTTTTATTTCATACACTATGCCGTTTGCATAATCCTTGGTAAACACTTCGCTGATATAATGCATTTGTCGTTTTGCTAAAAAAATTGCTGTACTCATATAAACCATTATTCACTGTAATAAAGTAAAATAAAGTAGCAGGCAGTATCACTAATATAGACTCTGTTGTCATTTACACAGATGTTTACCTCAGTAAGGTGTTCTTGTGGATGTACACTAAGCGACGTTATATCGATCGAAGAGTAAATTTTATACGAAAAGCAATATTCTGTCCTCAGAAGTAATATAAATGTCAGCACTCAATCTATGTTTTGCTAACGTCTTACGCACGTGTCTAAGTTTACATTGTATATGGATTTTGATTTCAACGAGTCCTTGACATTTAGAAAAATTTAAGTGCTCGTCAAAACATTTTATCTCACCAACGGGACAAGTGTGTTGTCGAATTAGCTTACAGAGCTTTCCAAAGATGATGTTACCCAAACTGCTGGTAGGTAACACTAACGCTTGTGAATGGAATAACAAGTCTATCCCGGTAACACTGACAGTTCGCTATCACTCTCCTTAAAAACACAAGAGAATACTTAAGTGTCGATAAAACGTTGACTAAACTCAGCACGGAGATAAAAATAGGGCTAAATATCAACAACGGGGATTTTAGCACGGAGATTAAACGGCCAAATATCAACAACGGAGATATTAGCACGGAGATAAAACAGGGCCAAATATCAACAACGGAGATATTAGCACGGAGATAAAATAGGGGATCACCCGTCTTTAGATGACCTTAGATATCGGATCACCCACCCCCAAACGACATCAGACATCGAGTCACCCGTCCATAGATGACCTGAGATATCGGATCACCCATCCCCAAACGACATCAGACATCGAGTCACCTGTCCATAGATGACCTTAGATATCGAATCACCCATCCCCAAACGACATCAGACATTGAGTTACCGGTCCATAAATGACCTTAGATATCGGATCACCCATCCCCAAACGACATCAGACATCGAGTCACCTGTCTATAGATGACCTTAGCCTTCGGGTCACACGTCCATAGATGACCTTAGACATCGGATCAACCGTCTTCAAACGACATTAGACATCGGGTCACCTGTCCGGAGACCACCTTTGACATCGGGTCACCTGCTCTGAGACCACCTTCAACATCGGGGCACCCGTCCTCATATGACCTAATACATTGGGTCACCCGTCCTCATATGACCTAAGACATTGGGTCACTCGTCTTCAGATGAACCTAGCAGCTACGAGGACGTTAACATATGACGAAAAAAACCCCATCAGTTTGACTTAACTGAAGTAAACGTTATTTATTTTAAACAACTGACGTGTTCCTAGATTGCCGTATGGATTCCGATTGCCTAACACAATTTCACCTTAATCTAAATTACAATTTCAATAAAATCTAATTGCTTGTGAACCAATGTAGTTATTCGAAACGGCCGAAAACGATTCATTTAAAGCCTAACTCGAATTAGATTGAAACGATTTGGGTCCAAATTCATGGTTATCAATCTGTAACAACACCAAATAAGTTTATGTTTTGTTTTGTTGACAAGTGAAATAATCTGACAACTGTCAGCAGTGAAGACTGTCCATCTGTCTGATTTTCACGATTCAGTAGCTAATCAGAAAACAGTGAAGAACAAACAAAACGTATTAATCATACAGTGGCGGATCCAGAGACCTATCTGGGGGGGGG